>NC_133980.1:5927500-6237708 GCF_047716275.1 Strix uralensis
TTTTTTTTTTTGCGGGGTGGGAAATCCTCAAAGTTAGTTTTTAGCAATTTTACACCGAGGTCGAGAAACTGCTCGCTTCGGGTATTCTCCCTTAATTAAGAGGAAAAGCTTTCCTGAGTATTTAGCGACACTCGCGCAATCGGGGCGATTTTTCTTTCACGCGCAGCGCAGTAAAGTGAAATAATAAAAGAAGTGCGCTCGATCCCGATCTATACAGTTTTCCACGTAAGAGGGTGAAGGCTACAAAATATTTTCTATTCCCAACCCAGACAGAAAGAACCGAAAAGCTAAAAACTTTTCCCCTCGAACGACTAAATTACAGGGGTCGCCTGCAACCCGCCTGCCACTTGCCATGAAACTGAGACGCTCTTCGGGGGGGAAAGAAACAGCTTTTTGACCAAAAAAAAAAAAAAAAAATCCCAGCTTTTTAAATATGATTTCCTTTATGAGCGGATTGTAACCGAAGGATTATTTAATGCAACGCATCTGTCTGGGGGAGAAAGCGCTGCTGCTGCAGCGAAAGCCAAGACGCGCAGCCCGGAGCAGAAACTTTGCAGACGGTCGGATCTCGCCCGCGGAGCAGGAGCAGGAGCAGGAGCAGCCCTGAATCGCTGCGCAGCGAGAAAAGCAAGGGAGAGACAAGGAAACCTGACGGATTTTGTCGGGGATGTGAGATTTTTTTTTTTTTTTCCCATAATTAGCTCCAAAGCAGGGATGGCAACCTGGAGATTTAACAACATATTTGTTTTCGAATTGTGGGTGCTGGATTATCCACTTTCAAATCACCTAATCAAATGCAGGTTGCTGCTGTTATTGTTAAGGTTCGCAGAAAAGCTGATGATGATCCGGAGACATCTTTCGCTTCCCCTTTTCCACGCTCCTCTATTTTTTTCCCCTTCACAAATAAAAAGTAAATAAGCATCTGCTTTTTACGTCACGCAACTTATGCAACATTTCATCTGACTTTTTTTTTTTTTCGCCTGCCTATTTTTTTTTTCACTCGGGAATGTGAGTTGCCATCGCCATGGATATCAAATGAAACTTGCCCAGATGTGTCAGAGAAAATAAAGACATCAGCCGCTTTTAAAATAGGACGCGAAAGCTGGCGAAGTTTTGTTGCTGATTCCCTCTTTAAAAAAAAAAAAAAAATAAAATAAAGCCCCAACACTGCAGCAGTTAAAAGCAAAGATCCCTATCATAAAGGAGAAACAGATGGGGTGAGCGTAAGACAAATAATTAAATAAGTCGGGCTTTGCGTGTGGACGGCCGAGCCCTCGCCTCGCGGAACAGAGACCTTCGGGCGGCCAAACTGTATAAAAAGTGCTGGAAAAGCGCCTGAAATTACAACATTTACATCAACTTTTAGCGGGTGACTCCAGCAGGCTGGGAACCGCTCCGCGCTGCCCCCCTTCACCCGCGTGGGGGCATCCCGGCCACGCGGGGCGGCTCCCGCGGCCCCACCCGCACCGCGGCCCCACTCAAGACCCGCTCCCACGCGCGGTTTGGGGGGGGGGGGGGGGGGGGGGATTTTTTTGGCACAAGCCCGCGGCCGAGCGGGGGAGGCTTGCGGGGGGGATGTCCCCGGTAGCTCCGCACCGGCTACCTGCGCCCAGGGCTCGCCGCCTCCCCCGCAGCGCTGCCGCTGCCCCTCGGTGCACACGCACACCCACTCACACCCACTCGCACCCACTCGCACCCACTTCCCCCCCCCGCGGCCCCCAGCCCTGCCGACAGCCGACAGCGCCCACTATAGGGCCCGGAGCCTCTCGCACCCCCCCCCCCCCCGCCCCTTCTTTCCTCGACCCCCCCCCCCCAACTCCAGCCCCCGGCAGCAACTTCCAGCGCTCGGCACTGAACTTTTCCTCAACTCCTTCCCCACCTCCCGCCGGCCACCCGCAGCCCCCAGACCGGCTCCGGCCGCCGCACCACCTCCCCCCCTCCAACCCCGCTCCCCGCCGGGCCGAGCCGCGCCGAGCCGAGCCGGGAGAGTGTTGGGGGGGGGGGGGGGGGGGATGCTGCAGGTTGCCTGCGAGCTCCGCGCCGCACCAGACATGTCTATGCAACATGGCAGAGAGGGAGGGGGAAAAGCCAAGAGAAAGGGGTATTGCACCTACTTGCGGCCAGCTTCCTCGCCCTGCCTTTGGATCGCATGCTGCCAGTCCCGCGGCCGATGCTGGCGTGGGCTTGGGGTGGGGGGGGGCTCTTTTTTTTTTTTTCCTCCCGGAGCTTTTCCTCTTTTTTCGCTCCCCCTCTCCCTCTCTCCTCTCTCCCTCTCCCGCACACACACTCTCCCTTTCTCTCAATCCCGGCTCGCTATCTCTCCAGCATTGTCAGTTTGGACACCTTCGCACATGCGCACGGGCGGCTCCCCCCCGCTCTTCAACATTTCAGCGCCGCCAAAAAAAAGTTTGCAGCGATCCATCACCGCCCGGTGGGGACCCTGACAGCCGGCACCGGGGCCGGGACGGGCCGGGACGAAGCGGGCAACCGCCGCCGGGCTGCGCCACCGCGGCCGCGGAGCAGCCGCTCCGCCGCCTGCGCAGCCGGGAGGGGTTAGAGCGGGGGAGGTCTGCGCTCCCGCCGGGGCAGGGGCTGGGGGATGGATGAAATGACACCTTTTTCTGCCCTTTGCTTCTTTTTTAAATGTTTTTTGGTGGGTTTTTTTAATGGGATATTAATGCTGTTCTGGCGTCTTTGCAACATTTAAATAGTTTATTCTCACCCGGCTGCAGTTATCGCAGATCTCCGCGTATATATAGACAAGGAGATATAATTTGATTCTGTGTTTTATTATGTATGCGCACCATTAAATCGTACACTTTCCCAGCGCACACACTTTTTCCCCCGCCTTGAACTCGGCTCAGCCACCACCAGTTGGGCGGAAAAAAAGCGCTTTTAAAACAGTAACACCGACCGCTCTAATCTGTTTTAATTACAGGGTTTGCCTATCAAAGAGGGAGCGCGCAGAAATTGGGAACTCCTTTAGGGGATGGCTGTGTCCGAGGTATGAATCAATCCAAACTACATATAGATTTTCCTCTGGTACAACCTCCTTGCATTAAACAGTTTTGTTCAATACCTTCCATGCGCTATTTATGTTCCCATTAATATCTGTTGCAAATCCTGCCAGACACCATAAAAAAAAATTACAATCTTTCAGACTCGGGGCTGCGCCAGTACATACACGCTGCTCAACTTTTTGTTTTAATAAAATCCTCAGCATCGCCCCTTTCCCCTTCAACCCCCCGCCCCCCACCTCACACATACACACCCCCCCCGGCTGCCAGTGCTGTGGATCGGGGCTGCCTGCTGAGCCCCCCCATACCGCCGGCCCGCCCCCCGCCCCCCGGCCCAGAGCTCTCTGCACCCCACTGGTGACACCACCCCTCGACCGGGCCGGGGGGGGGGGGACACACCGCGCATCCCGCGCTGCTCCCCCAGACTGCCGGCAGACAGGCGCAAGCACTTGAACCCGCTCTACGGAGCCGTTCCTTGATGCCCGTCGTTATTTTTAATTTTCAGATGGGATTTTTTCTTTTTTTTTTTCAGGGTCACGCAGCTGCTCTGTGCCCACTCCACCCTACCCCCGCCCCCCGCAGCCGGGCACCTAACGCCCCCCCCGAACAGGAGGGGCAGGACGCTGCGCGGCCGCGCACCCGTACCAGGCTTGGCCTCCCCCGGCCACAGACCCCCCGCACCCCTCGGGGTGCCCAGCCCGGTGGACCCGGGCGGAGCTGGGCCCCGCTGCCCCGGTGGAGGCAGGGCTGGCGCCGCCGGGGAGTGGCCCCCCGGCTGCGCGGGGAATGCGCGGGGGATGCGCAGGGGATGCGCGAGGGATGCGCGGGGTCGGGGCTGCTCTCGGGGGCCGGGCACTACCCGAGTCCGGACGTCGCTCGCAGGCAGTGCCTCTCCTTGCGGGACTGCCACCGGGGGGTCCCCAAATCATCCCCCCGCCCCGCCCGGCGACGCCGGTTCGCTTGGGCGAACCGAAAACGCCCCGGGAACTTTGCAAAACTGCCCCCCCTCCCCAGCGCCTAATGTCCCCCGGTTTAAACAGAGACCCCGGCAAAGCCGTCGCCGGGGCAGAGGTGCGTGTCCCACCCGGGCGGCCGAGCCCGGCGCCGCCGGGGATCACGCGTGGGAGCCCCGTGGCCGGGTCGGCTGGCCGCAGATGCGGGTTTCCCGGGCGGGCAGCCCTGACCCCGGGCCGCTCCCGCCTGTCACCACCACCTGCCCGCCGTCCCAGCGGCCCCGGGAGCCCCGGCAGGTGCCGCGGCGCCCAGCCCGGGGCACCCGGTTGCCGTCCCGGGCCGCCCTCCGGCCGCCCCCCGCCGCCCGCCCGCCCGCCCGGCGGCCCCCGGCACCGCCCGCCGCGACCCCGCCAGGTTCGCCCCCCTCCCCGAAAGGTGCGGGCCAGCCCCCCGGGAAATCCGTTTCGTTCGTGCGGGGAGGCTCCTCCGCTCCCTCCCGGGTGGGAAGCGGCGTGCTGCCGGTTCGTTTTCAGCAGATCCACGGCCAGAGAGAAATATTTAAATTTGGGGGTTTGTTTCGTTGTTTAGTTTGGTTTTGTTTTGTTTTTTCTTCTGGATGGGAGGGTAGAATTAAATCTATTTCTAACAGGGGTTGGGAGACCAAACGCACCCCCTCACACGCAGGTTTCAGTGCATTCCCCGTAACAGGAAATTTTCTCTTCCTTAAATTATAATTGAACAAGCCCCGCAGCCTACTTGGAGAAAAGTTGGAATTCTTCATCGAGGTATTTGTTGTGCTATTGTCTTTGTGCAGTGAACTTTACATCGTGTTATTCAATCCCAATCTATACTCTCCTAGCTACCAGTAAGATTAATTTAATCATTGTAATGCAATTATTAATACTGTTTACCCAACGCTTGATTTCAGGTTTGCTGTTAAGAAATTAAGCTTCTTGCTGGGTGACCGAAAAGCGATGCAGGGATTTCCAGCCCACGTCGAAATGAAACAGTCCTCTTTATTTAGTCTCAGAACTCCAGCTTTCAGCCACGGGCTCAATTAGCCAAAATGGAAACAATTTTCATTCATTGCAATAACTCACTGTTCTGCTGATCACTTTCAAAATATACATTTTATTATTATACGCTGACCTCGGTGCCGCGAAGTGGCAAGGCTAGAAAGAGGCAGAGGGATCTCTCCAGCCCCCTTGGGCTGTAATTATTAGAAATTAATTGGGTTCAGGACCCTGGGTAGCATGGGTAAATTAATAGCTTGTCTGGTTGTTTAAATCCAAATTCCCGGTCCACGGGAGACGCGGGGAGGGAGGCTCTCCCGCCCCAAACCCGCCCCGGGAGAGCGCGGCGAGGGCTGGGGCAGCGCGGACCCGCCGACTCATTTCCCTCCTTCTTTTCTCCAACGTATTGTTTTCGGGGAGCTATTTAGGGGTTAAAAATCAAAAAATCAAGATCCTGTATACTTGGGAGCTGTCGTGCGGGAGTAAAAGTGAAAAGGGAGCCTTAGGCAAAAGGAAATTACTGCAAGCCCGCGTGACCTTTCCGAGAGGTAATCAATCAAGTGATCAACAGGGATATTTATCATTGCTAGATGGGGCTACTTTACAAATGCACAGAAAAAGGGGCGGGGGGGGGGATACACACAGACACACAAAAGTTTGGATAAACCCGATAAGTCTGAAGACAAACACGGAGACTTTAATCACTGGGAAGATTACACATTTTCTTTTCTAAGCTCTCAGAAGGAAAGGAAAGGAGAAAACCACTCCAAAGTTTCCCAGTAGAAAATGCCTCCTGTACTAGGTGGTCACATGGAAGCTGTCCACTTTGCTTTGCAGTCCTCGGAAAGGCTGGGAACGACAGATGTGATTTAAAATAAATAATAAAAAAAAAAAAAAGTACCAAATACAAGGGAAAATAATAGAGAGAGACTGAAGCTTTGATAACCGGGCTCGGTGTTTGTTTTTATGTAATGTGTTTTTATTTGCTGGCTCTCGAAACTCGGAGGCTGCGGAGCCCAGTCCTGTCTGCCTCTAGTCCCCGAAACGGTTAACTCCGAAAACAAAACAACAAAAAAAAAACCAACCCACCCTATGCCCCCTACTATATGAAATCAGCGATCTGGTTCAATTAAACTCGTTCTCCGTAGCATAAAGCATCCACCACAATACAGGCAATGAAAACCAACAATAAAAGCCCATGCATTTTCTGCGCAGTTTCCTTCTCCCTTGTAAAACATGCCGTCGTGTAAGCACCAGACATTTAATTTTGCTTCCTATAACTTACCGGATTCCTTAACAAACCTACTATATCCACTTTTTTTTGCCTTCCCACCCCCCCCACTTTTGCACTGTGCTTCACGCACACGCCTGCACAAAGCCTCTCTGTTTGCGCCCAGCGCTGGTGCCTTTAAATTACTTTTTGGGGGGGGGGGGGGGAGCAATCTCCGGCACCCCCGCCGCCCCCCGGTAACGCTCCTCGACCAGTCTTTGAGGAGAAATCCGCGGCTAACGAATGCGCGCCCGCGGAGCCCGGCGCTGCGCGGCTAACAGCGCGTAGGAACAGCCGCGGTGCTCTGCGGAGCTGCGCGGTTGCGGCCGGCCGCTGCTTGTCGCGGCTGGGGCTCGCCCCGGCCCCTGCGCGCCCCTGCGCGCCCCTGCGCGGCTCCCCGCGGTCTGCGGCGCCCCCTGGCGGCCGCGGAGCGGCACTGCAGGGTGCGTGCACCCGCCGCGGGTGGGTGCGGACCGGTCCCGGGTGAACGCTCCGCGCCCATGACAGGGAGAAAATGAGACGAAAGTAGGTTCTAACCGGCGGTAGGTGCGGGGTCCGGTATAGGGACCTGCCGGGGGGCAACGCGCCCTCTGAGTTTCCCACAGGCCTGGGATTACCCCCTCCCTGGTGAAAGTGCCACCGAAAACACCTGGGTTGGGAAAAATTAAATGTATTCTCAGGTTGAGAGACAAGTACAGAATAGCAGCAAGCTCTGCAAAATACTCCTCTAGAAATATTTTCCCATGAAAACAGGACAGGACGCCAACTATGAAGTAGATCTTGTTCCTGCCTGTAGGAAGGACTTGGATTTCCACAACATTGAGACTTAAAGAAAACCAGCGAAAAATTAACAGGCTAGAGGCTGAAAGACCAGGGTGGAGGTTAGTTTGGTAAATGGGGACACCAGAGAACTGAATCTGATTTTCCACTTCATCATAGATTTCCTGGGTTACTTTGCATTGCTCCCTTAGTTTCAGCATTCCTCCATCCCTCACCTGAAATGGAGAGAAGCGTCACCACACCCAAGAGCTGGAGGTCCCTGGTTTGAGGTGCCACAGCAGGGCTGGCTTGTCTCTGCCCCCAGTCCTGCCAGAAGGATGCAGGGCCATCCCCTAACATGCAACAGGACTCACATATTAACTAACCGCAACCAAAAAACTCATTTATGAATTTACCAAAGAGAGGTGCAATCAATATCCTCAACCCAAGCTCTTTTCCAGGACTTAAAGCACTTTCTGGCCAAAAAAGTCACATCCTCATATCCTCAAGAGGTTACCCCCAGTACGTCTTGCTCTTAAAGGAGCATCAGTGGAGACGTAATTGGAAAAATTAAAGAGGAGTAGAGGGAAAGTAATTACAGGCCACTAGAGAAAAACAAACATGCTCTGAATGTAGACAAAACATTGAACAGAAGGGAATTAATAGTACTACAAATCAAAAGGGAAAAATGTCAGCAGAGATCAGCAGAAAGGGAAAGTCCTATTAAAATCAAAAATAGAAATAATCAAAATTACGGAGGAACACAGAAGGGGGAAGGAATTTGAAGAGCAACCTGAAATAAAAGTAAAGGAATGGAGTAAATTTTACTCAGTACTCAGCAATAGTTAAAGCTGATGTATGAAAGTTTAAAAAAACTGAAGCCCCACTGCGCAGGTGGGTCAGCAGGTGAGAGCAAACCTCAGACAAGAGTTTTGTGATTTATACCAACCTGGCCAGGCTGGCTTCCATTATGCAAAGTGAACTGGGCAAGGCTAGAAAATCCCTGCAGAAGATGAAAGGGGGTTTTCTGGTATCTCACATGACCCTCCCCTTTCTCCCTGGCCTCCTCCAGTGGCTTCCCAGAGGGAAGGAGCTGGGGACTGCTGAGATCTGGGCTTTGAGGAGCTGTTGTCCCCTTTGGGCAACACCATGAAGATGGTGGCCAAGCACTGCCTGGCTCTGATGGGTCAGTAAAACGCTCCCATGAAGCACATTTTCTTCTGCTGAAGCCATGTTCTGAAACAGGCCTGTCCAATGCCATGAAGGCTGGGGAAGCTTTGGTTACCAAGCTGTTGAAAGAAGGTAATATGACAAAATATAAGGGGGGAAAATGTAGTTGGGTGATGGCAGAAAGGCCTCCAGCTGGTAGCGCTGCAAGAAATGAAATTTTGAAGTAAAAAAATGAAATTATGTGTTTGCGCCATGAGAGCAATACCATGACCAAGGACTGTCGTCACAAATGTGGAGTTTCCCTTTGTTGGTGCTTTATCTGCTTTCACTGGTTACTACCAGGCACAGAGTGAGCTTCTTTCTGCTTGTCTTTAAAGGAACGACAAAAGCAGGTTAACACATCAGCCTTTATAAAATCCACAAACCCATTTTTCCCTTTAAAGCATAAGGAACACATTCATATTTCACTCCCATTTCTCTCCAGTACAAAAGCACAGGGTCGGAATTAATGAGTAAAGTATTTGTGTGACGTTTTATATTGTATTGGCATTTATATAGTGCTTTTCACAGGCTTCATGTCAAAACCCTTTACAGGGCAATAAATCATATACCTTTCCTGATGAAATTGTATGTAGGCAATTGGGCACCTATCCTGCCCTCAGCAATGTCCCACGTGCAAGACATGGGAAGTGTGATGAAACCTGCAGAAGTGGGTCTGAAAAAAATGGTTGTAGGTCAAACCTTCCCCCCTTAATATCCTGCAACATGTTAAAAAGTCTTTAGAGCCCACTTGAACAGCCACAGGAAAGACCTAACCTTAACATGACAAAGCTTCTATTACAGTCTGAATTACTCAACATGCAAATTGAATTGTGGGTCTTACACTTAACCCCAGGTTTTTTTGCCTCTGAATTTAAACAAGATGTCCATTTACATGGAAAATAAGGATTTTTTTCAATTGAGTTCATTTCTAAAAATAGTGTTCATTCACAAGACTGAACCCAAGTACCAAATTTTGAATCCTCGGCTTTCTGCTAGCATTCACAAATATCTCTCCTACACAAAATTTGCAATGTGACAATGCACCTCTGCCCTGCTGGTGTTTGCTTTCTTATTTGCAGTTTTTCAGATAACGAAGAGTAATGAAGTTCTGAGAGCTGTACGCCTGATTAGACTGACTCTTTTATACGTTTATTTGCATTCCTGCTGTGTTTCCAAAGCCAATTTGGGGTAAGGAAAAAATGGAAAGTCAATTAAAGTCTTTTTGGGGAGAGATAGCTGGGGTTGGTAAGCAAGAGCCAGAGCTCCATGCTGTTGTCAGTCTGGGAGAATCACAGTGCTTTGCCCAGTTAAGAGCTTCCTGGGTTCCATCAGTGTCCAAGAAGGCTTTGCAGAGTGTCCCTCCTGGCAGACCGTACCCCCTACCACTTAAATGCCATTGCTTTGAGATTGCACAAAGACAATGGCTGAGAAGCAAATAGAAAATCTTGGCAGTAGCTCAACACCATTTTAAAACCACTTTTCCACCTCCCCTCTCTGTAACACGTGAAAACTGATAACATTCTGCACATACTGGCTGATAGTTCAAATGCATTAGAAACCAACTTAGTTATGATTTATTAGCCGGAAGAGCTGTTAGAATAATTTCTAAGTGTGAAAGAATACAAAAAAAAATACTGTTCTCCACCAAATCAATATTAAGATTACTTAATCTAAAATCAAAGTAATTCAGAAGTAAAACCAAAGTAAACAGGTAAAAACACATCACCTGGTTCCATTAACTGCCATGGGCTATGTTAGAAGTGGAGGGTTCTTGCATCTTTTCAGAGGTGATTAATGTCTTGTGAGATCTGAGCATTAGCTGTGCAGATGCACTGCCGTGTAACGAACTAACACTGCCTTTGCTTTCTTCTGAGTGTCATATCACTAGCTCTTAACTCACAAGAGCTCAAATTCACACACTATTGTTGTGCTGTGATGGCAACGTAGCATAATTTTATCTCTTGTTCCCGTCTCAGTGTACGACTTCACTTGTTTAGTAGTTTAAAGAATGATCTGTAAATAATACACATGCATAGACTTCACTGAGATGGATGACAATGATAATTAAAGTGGTCTTTTCAGTGGGAGACACTATCAGCATCAATAGTTAAAGCAGAATTTTAAGAGTAATCAACACATTAGAGCCTGTAAATTCTATTCTTTCTGGCAGTAATACATTCGAAGATTAAATTAGACTAAATGTTTGTTACAACAAACGGATTTATGTTAGCATTCAGGATTATGTTCCCAGTCAATGTTTATTATGCTTTTGGTCATATTTATTCTAAAGGTCTCATTTTCCTACTTCCATAATTTTTTGATCAGTTTTGTTTAAACTGGAAGCCTTTTACTTTTCACTTTTAAAATTACTGTTTCTTCTTGAAACTTCTAGCAGGTTATGGTATCTGGAATGAGTACTAAGAAAAAGGAAACAAGCTAAACCAAATTAGTATCTAATCTAACCCATCTGACTATTTCTAAGGCATCTATTATTGTGCTATCAAAGTACTGGATCTCTGATAGCATGTGATCTTTGATCTTAAATTGGACCTCCAATAACATTTTTAATTAAACATCTTATTTGATGCCTGCTGTAGCTGAGATGCAAATAGCATCACATAAAGAACAAAAGTTATGAGAGCAGGGAACAGAAAATGATGGCTAGTTATAGCATGTTTATTGTACCAAAACAAAGAACCCCATCCTCCAGTCCCTGCTGAATTAAAATGATCAGGTTCAAAGTTCAAAGACTGAGTAACAACTACCTAGAAATGAAAAATGCTTTCAATTTATTAAAATTAAAAGTGAAATAAACAGTTTGTCAGAAGCAAATTTGAGGTACTCGCAAAAATAATTCAGAAAAACTGTGATTTTTTTTGGCTTCCTTTGTCCTCCAATGCTCAGCAAATATTCCACTCTGTTGCAATCCTTCACCAGGAATTTTGTTTAAGACTTCCGCACTGGCAGAGGTAAACCACGTTTGTTCTCTTTGAAAGGTGTTTTAAAATTGCTTTTTGCATATGGCTCATTAGTATTAAAGCACGAATGCACTGACAAACTTTATCCAACTATATTCATAGTTGATTTGATAGCTATTTCTAAGAGACATTAAGAAGGAAGATATTGTTAGAGCACTGCTATTTCAATTTGTCGAGGCTTATATGAAAGCACATATCAACCGACAACTTATATCGATACAGGGCACATACAGGCAGCACTCACAGCTGACAAAAGTTGAGTGTGTCCAATTCCTTCCACATCAGATAGGAATTACTCCCTTGATGCTTAGACGCTGCTACTTCTGCTTAGGACATAAGTACAGATACCATTGCTCAGAATGCTCTGTTAGATATGGAATCCCAAAAGATTTCAGTCACACTTAAACCCAACATTTATTAAAGCCCCACTGTTCTAGATGAAAGTCATCAAGTACAGTATCATGATACTTTGACTACAAAGTAGTCTTTTTCAAAATGTCTTTGGAATTTTTTTCTAAAATATTCCCATTTGCTTTTTTATATCGTTTCTTTCATTCTGCACTCATCACCATAATATGAGCACACTCTAATAGCACACCAAACAGCTGTTCAACCATTTTTTTTCCCCAGCGTCTTCCCAGAGGGGGATGCGTATACTGTAGTGATTTATAAGATTTAAATTTTTCACTGTGATCCAACCCCATGTAAAGATATCACCACAAGTTCTCTGACAGCTCTGCAGCCTGGAGGAGCAGCCTCTTGGTGTCTGCTGCCTGGAAGGAGGCAGAGTATAAGCAGTAGTCATCTCACAACTTATCTGAGGTCAAAATTCAGCCCTTTCCTTTCAATCATCACACAGATAATAACAAAAAAATTTCTAGCCACAACTACAGCAAGCGGTAAATAACAATAGACATCAGGTTCCAGAAAGGACAACAGGTGAAATTTCTGTTTGTTTATTTTACAACATAGTTGACATTTCTAAGTGTAGTAACCAAAAAAGCCCACGAAGCTGAAGAGCCAAGTCAATTTGTGGCTTCCCCGAGATGGAGCAGCCAGGGTGGCATCCATGAAGGGCCCAGTTACAGCAGAGCCATCAGAGCATCACCTCCCAGTCCCTGGAGACGCTGCAGCCCA
The DNA here is from genome assembly GCF_047716275.1 of Strix uralensis. Taxonomy (NCBI): domain Eukaryota; kingdom Metazoa; phylum Chordata; class Aves; order Strigiformes; family Strigidae; genus Strix; species Strix uralensis. The sequence continues at coordinate 5,939,841 of NC_133980.1, forward strand.
GTGCCAGCTCAGAACCCCAGGACCCCGATAACAGCAATGCTCTACCCGCACCCCACGTCTGCGCAAGAGCAGCCAGTGCCTGCAGTAGGAGAATCTGGCTGAAGAATGAATGGTAAAACCCTATAGAAGAGGCAAGAGAGCAGAGGTCTCATTTTTCTCCTTTCTCTCATTTCCTAAGGTAACTGTGGTTTAGCCTTTTGGTTTTCATTTTTCAGGAAAGTCCTTAAGCCTAGTTCACAGCAGTCTTTATGGCTGAGAGCTCATTCATCAAGAGCAAAATCTCAGATGCAAAGTTCATGACGGAGTGGTGAGGTGCAAAGTTGAAAGAGAAGAAAAATAATTTTTCCCATCCCAGAAACCATTTCAAAATTCCAGAAGCACTCCCAATTGCAACAAGATGAACTTAGAAGTGGTATTTGTTTGTTGCTTGGGGTTTTTTGGTTTGTTTTTACAAAAGCACAGGAAAAGAGCACTCTAACAACATCATAATGCAGAATTAGGGCTCTCCTGGAATGTGAAGACCTTGGGGGTTAAATACTTCTTCTCAGACAGGCAGATCAGGGTTAGAGCACACTCCCTCTAGATTCTAGCCTGAAAACAAACTTTTTATTACAGAAGTTTCACTGAAACTGGCATGTTCCCACAAAATGTTTCAGTGGTGAGAAATAAAGAGTTCCCGAGTGGGAAGCGCTGCCAAAAAAATCCCAGTCGTTTCTAGCCAGTGAGCAAGCAAATGTGTTATTTTGCCATCAGTGGAGAAGGATCTCGCTGTCCCAGTGGTGCTGTAAGGTCACGCTTCAGCTTATCCCTAGCAACTTCTTTGTGCATCCACATTGCTAGGTACCTAAAATAACGCAGGGCCATTTTCAAATGCATTTGAGCAGTTTGTATTGTAAATGCTTATATAAAATCAATAAGCATGGCTACAGGACGCAGACAGAAAGCTACCGTGACCTCTTTTCTATCCTTTTATGGCAGTCTCTATTCCCTGCACATACACATACACATTCGTGATACGTGAAGAGATTTTGGAACTAAATTTTTCACAAATATTTGCTCTTCAAACCTATATGCTTTTAAAAGAGACGTAGGATCCACCTTTCACTTGTAGCACTTAGAACTTGCCTCTTGCTCACATGTTGGGAAAGGCCAGAAAACAGACACTCTTATGTTGCCTGAAATTGAGTGCAAGGTGACAATTCCCTGATTTGTCAAAGTCTTTCTGGAGGAGAAATGTTGAAAAGGAGCTGGCTAACATGGCACAACTGCAGCCATGAATCTCGTGGAAGGTTTGGTGGGCACCAAAGCAAAGGACAGTGTGAGTGCCCCTATCAGCTGAGCGCAGCTGGCTATTTGAGGAGCGTGTCCTTCTCTCAACCAAACTTAGAGGAGTGGCTGTTTCAGAAGAGAGGGGTGCTGAGTCAGCACTTCTAGAGACCACTCTTGTCTTTATCACTTGTGAATACTGGATGCAGCTAAGCATTTCGTATTAACATCCCCATGCTAAGTTTACACATGCTACTCCTTACTGTACCCAATCCATAACAGCAATGCTTTGCAGTTAGAACCCATTAGTCAACCTGTGTTAAATCCATCTTTTTCCAAATTCCTTTGCTATCCCCAAATGGGCACCACACCTGCTGTTATCCCCAACAAAGCAAGTACTACCAGAGAGGATAAGCACCTCTACGTTACAGGCAATGAAAATCCAGCTGAGCAAAAGAAATCTTACATTCTCTCTGAAGAAGACCTTGTGTGCTCAAAACAAGCTTGAAAGAACTCAAATACTTCATATAATTTTTAATTCTACCTAGACACACAGCAGTCTGAGAAGCTGTAGTGTTTTATATATAACCTCCTTATGTTTCACTATTTACATTGTGTTATTCTCTGGCTATTTCCCAACCTTATTCATTCACCCTAGAGATCAATTTATGCACCAAAATAAAGTATGATCTTATCTTTGCACTGTACAGAAAACCGAAACAAAATTTCTCACGGGAGGCAGGGGTTAAGACACTGGACTGGGTGTCAGAGAAGTGGTGTTCTATTCTTGGCTCTACCACTCACTTGCTGTGGGAGCTTGTAGAGCAAGATATAGAGCAGGAATGGAGACTCTAGCCAGTAAATTCCTCTGTAACTTTTCCTCTTTCATTATGCATGAGAGTGAGTTTTTCCAGCGTGCAAGCATACATCTGAAAGCTGGGGAAACACGACTCAACCAAAATACAGAACCAGCAGAGAAAGAAAATGAGTGGAAAACATCAATTACAAAGTTTTCTTGGGTGCCTCTGAAGTACTGAAACAGAATCTCTACTCACACAGCGAAGATAGAGGACCAAATTCAGACCCAGTTTCAGTAGGCAAACCTCCAACTACTGCACTGGACCCGCACAAGGGCTGACTTTGTCCTTGATCCATTTTCTGCTTCAGGCAAATTTTCTGGGACAGCAAACAATAAAGACTCAAGCCAGGGGGGAGAGGTTTTGTTTTGTTTTTTAAAAAATAGGAACCTACATTTTGGTTTTTAAATAAGCAATCTGACTTTTAAAAAGTAAAAATAGAATTTATTAGGGCAATTTTGATTCAAAAGCCATAGCTAAGACTACATCCAGATCTGGAGCAGCTAACAAACTGTCTAAATTAAGAATGACAAACTCAGTTAACTCCTGCTGGAAGCGGTATTTCCATGCCCTTCAACAGGAACAGACTAGACAGTACCTCTTGCTTTAGGTAATAGCCATGATCTAATACACAAAGTTGCAACATTTCTTATCACTTTGGTAGAACTGAAGAAAAAGTAAACATGTAGGTCCTCATTTAGGCATGGCTAGGGCTAGGCTCTTGTACCACTATGCCAAGTAATGACTGAACAGCTAGATTTTTTCAACTGTGGTGTTCTGTGTGTAAAATACATTGTCATGAAAGTGATTTATCCTAGCCTTATTTATTTTTAATTGCTTTACCACTTATTAAGAGAATCTGCACCACATTCTGCTTTGAGCCATGTTCTAGATGTTTGGTGCAAACTCATTTGCTGACAGCTTTACAGCTGGGTCTTGGACCCTTTAGGCTCACAGAAACAGAACACTAATCCAGTTGTAGAATATTGTTTGAGATTTTTTTTTTTTTAAATTTTGTATATGATATGTGAGAATATGTGGGAATAGCATATCCTTGTTTTGAAATTTTAGGAGTCATATGAAATCACTGACTGACCAATAACCTCACAAAAGCAGCTGCTGTACAGTGTCAGTTCTCAAACACAGGTAATCCTGGTTCTACTGTGTAACAAAATGCACTTTCTTGGTCAAGACAGAAAAAAATTTCTTATTCTGACAATCACTCAAAACACCAAGTTTTCAGAAACTTTTGGTCTGAAAGTCAGGCCCACTAGGGCTCCTTTAAGGTGACCAGATATAGGATATATCCAGTCATAAGTGATTTATTAGAAATGTTAACAGTGAATATAGGGCTCCTTAGACACAAAGTGTTTGCTCCCTTCTCCTTTTTTCATGTCAAATCTCTAACATTTTTTATTTTTCAGGGCCCATAACAAACTGTTCCAGCCAGTTGCTTCTTGATATGTAAGAACGACCCTTCCAACTTCATACTTTCAAAAATTTTCTATATTTTAGTTGCTGAAATATTAGGTACCTGCAGTCTTTAGTCTTTAATCTAAGTGCAATGCACACCTGATATATAACAATTATTTCTTAATAAAATATAATTATAAAAAGTTGAAGGCAGTCTCAGAGAATGTGCAATTGAAAATGTTAATATACCCAAGGGATTTTTTGCACGTTTATTATATTAGGCATTATATAAAACATAGGATTTCTTGGGACATTATCAACAAAGGAGAATTTTTTTTTTTTAAACCTGCTTTTTACTGATTGCATTATTGAATTCAATTTTATTAGCTTGAATCTTCTGGGAAGGATATGATTTTAATAATACATAAAAGGTTTGCCTAGTAGTTGGCTGTTGGCTTTTACTTGATACTTAATGTAATCTGTAATTACTATAGCAGCTCCTATGCTGGCTAGTGTGTTAAGGTCACTGGAAAGCTATCCTGTGTTGTACTCAGTGTACGAGAACATCCTTCTGGTGATTGATAGCTATACCCTATGGAAATGTTTTAATTTTGTCCTTGAAGCATGCCTTTAAGGAACACTGTCAATATGTATTCTTCCTTGTCAAGCAGTACATGGTCCTTAGGAAGCTGTAGACAACACCCAGATCTGTCTTTCTACCAAAGAGAATTCAGTAACATCTCTTTTGGATTTCAAATTTGGTTCCCAAGTCTTCAACCAATGAATTTACATATCTCTTATTTATTAGAAAGGGTGAATTTAGAAGGCACATTTTACCTTACACAAGCATCAAGATGGAAAACACTTGAAGCCCTCACTATACTTTAAAAAAAGTGTTGCAGGACTTGGCTTTAAGAAGGTAATCTTTCACCTTTATAAGTATTGCTCCTTCTTGGAATAATTTTTCTTTAAACTGTAAGCCTGAGCTATCTGAAACACTTGGCCAGAACTTACAGTTGAGAATCACACTTAAAACATGATTTGAACTGACTTATATTACAAGACTAAACTGTATTTTAAACAAGTTTAACATTGTCATGCTGTAGCCAAGCCCTGTGACAGAGCAAGCTTGCAAGCCAGCAAGTCACCTGCGGCTTCACATGTCATCTGCTTCAGTGGTACTACCAAGATAAACTTGAAAATAGAAGCAAAGTGTTGGAAATATTCCAGAGCTGCAGTACCCCTGAGCTTATTAAACTTGGATTTTACACTCACAAGGTTTCCATGAAATAGATTGACAACCAAAACAATGGTCAATATTAATCACAGAATCAGAAATTTAACTAATAGTCTACATCTGTTTATGATCCTCACTGGATGTAAACCAACTTTTTGTGCTGGTGATACAAGTTTGCTACATTAAAAATGTCATTCCCGAGGGAAAAAATCAGTATGGAAAGTCCTCTGATTGAAGAATGAAAAATCAGCTTGGTAGAAAAAATGAATGATTGTGAAAAGCTGATTAATGACTAATTTTTTTCTGTACTTCATAACAACTTCTGTACTAGATAACATTACCTTTACATTCTGTAAGTTTATTTCAGACAAATTGTTCACTGAAAGGTTCACATGCTTTCACAAAGAAAATCAGGAGCAAGACTCCACTTGTCATTTACCAGGATTTGCCATCCATTTTCATCATTTCAAATTCATGGTTGCTGCTCCTTCTGAAAGCAATTAGAACACTGATTTATAAGCCATAGGAATAGAATTTTGTAAAATACTTCATCAGTACTATTTTGGTATTACAAACACCAATAAAGAATCATTATCTTCACCTCCAATAAAACAAACAAAAAAAGGCTCCCTGAGACAGGTTTTAAGGACTTTTTCAGTATAGAACTTCATGTTTTAGGTTGTTGGTTACCTGTTTTCTCAGTGAAATTAATTAACTTCATGTTCACTAAACAACCAGCCATTCTGTGGAGATGGGTGTCCTCATCTCCAGTTCTAGCCAAGACTGACGGGTTTTTCTGTATCTCCCAGCTCACCCTGACAACAACATAGATTATTCTCAAGACCAGGTGCATTTAAACTGTAGACAAGAGTCAAGAGGATTTTTTTATAATATCAGTTCAGCTTAGCTCTTACTGCAAGTTTAAACCTGCTGCAAGTCCAACACAGATGGAAGCTAAACATATTGTCGTTCTTGTCTCATGAAAGAATAGGGAGGTTTTAAACATTGCTCTCTGTAACTGCTAAATGACTAGCACATACGGACCAATAAACCTCTGCCACTGAACAAGGCTCATGATTGTCTCCACTGAAAATTAATTTTGTTGTACTCATCAGCTGTGTTGCATCATCCTTGTCAGCAGAAAAATAACCCCAAACACACGCAAGAAACTGAGTAACAAAACACCTAATATTTCTATATCCTTCATGACCAAGTCTGCGGGTTTACTTTTTTGTTATAAATAAAAACAATCTAAAATCAACATTAATACAGAAGAAAGCTGCTATTCAACACATCAGTGAGAACCCCCGTTACTTGTAAGGCCACTACTGTAATCCCCGATAATTTCTTGGGAGCAGAATCAAAGGACTACAGCATGCAACTTCAATAAAAAAATCCAGCCAGAATAAATAGAGAAAACATGAAAACAGTGATTTTCTGGCACTCTGTTTGAAAGGAAGAGTTAAATTAATACATGAAAAGATCCTATCAGCTCTGACTTGTCTGAGTTATTAATTGAACACCTTCTTGGAAACATGTAGATAAAGACGTGTACCTTAGAGAATACGAGATAAGAGTGAAAGGCAAGGGAGAGAAATTAGCAGTTTTGCCAGTTCACTCCCTTAATTGTCAAGCTAAGGTTGTTCAAAGCTGCCTGGAGGAGCATAATATGAAATTGTAACTAAAGTGCAGGCTGATGATGCAGAAGATAAAAACTTCAGGATTATACTTAAACATACTTATCTTTAGACACAGAAGAGGCTGTAAAGCCAGCTGAACGATATAAAGCTGTTCTAAAACAAGACAAATGTATACTCCATGTGTTATAAGCAGTTCAAGCTGCTTCCTGTGATGAAAAACATGGACTGTACGGTAGACATACTACAGCTAAGTACAATAGATCCCATGATACAGTTGTTTAAAGGAATATTAGAGTGATGAAAGAAGTGATGGAATTCTGCTCTTTAGGAGGCTCAGAGGCTGAACCAGACAGAAAAGGTTTAAGCATGCGGACTTGGTAAATTTTCCTGATCCTGAAAGTTTGTGACCTAGAAGACAGTTTTATGCATGAAGAGCCTGGCCCCTCAGGAAACAATACAACTCTATGGGTCTGTTGCCCCAGGCAAGAGGAGGAGAGGGTAGTACTGCTTAGCACTTCTCATTCACGGCCGCACTTCTCATTCAAGGCCGCACAAGGTCAGTATCGTTATCACCATTTTATAGATGAAGAATCTAAGAAGCTCAGAAGGGCACATCTGGAGTCAGTAGCCGTCCTGGGACCAAACCCCCTTCGTCGCTTCGTTTCAGTTGGTTTCTATACTTTCTGCCTTATTTTGTCCCCCACAGAGCACAGTGAAGCATCCAACTGTACAATTCAGATAATACCAAACAGTAATGAGAAACAACCTTATTAAAATACTAATTGCACCACCAAAATGTTTCCTATGAAATTATCATAGCTGCCAATATTCCATCATTAATGTACAAAAGTCTGATTATCTTTGCAATAAAACCAGAGAAATGCTAGCCTTTAAACTCGTTATCATTGCAAAACAGACTGCTATGATAATGCATGAAAACTTTGGTTTCCAGCTGTAAAATTCCCAAAAGTCTTGTGACTCGGTTATAACTTTGTTATAGATGATTACCTTCCTCACTCACATAACTCCCACGTTTGCTTTTGGGAAACAAAGTATATATTCCACAAAAGCAAACAGTAGATTTATTTAAATAAATGAGAAATGTGGAAAGCAATTTATCCTACAGCATACTGCTGTATAATAGGAAAACTAACATTTGCACATGTAGTTTTGAATTATACAATGCATTTTTAGAGGTAAAAGTAAAAACGAAGATCTGCGAATACTGATCTCTGACTATTTTCAGTGGGGTCAAGGTGTCAAACTAATTTGTCAGGGTGAATCCTAAAGTTTAGAGAGAGGAAATAAAATCCTCTAATTTGGGTAAAGATATATTTTAATTAGTTTCTCAACCAAACATAAACTGAAAGCTACTACTGTTTTGAGCAAACTTGAAAAGGAATAAAAATCTAGTGTTAACCAAGATTTCTTAATCACTTGAATTTCCCTAGAATGTACGTGGAAAAACATATTTTTAAATACTTTTTCCAATAGGGATGAAAATTCATTATAGTACCTTCCTGGAAACTTAAGTAGCATCTTTCAAAATTTTTGTTTTGAAGTGGATTCTATAAAAAATTTATTTAAATTCCAAAGGTTTCTATTTAATAGCAGTTTACCTGTACTCAAAAAAAAGAGGAAGGTTTTACAAAATAGTTTCACTGGAATTCCTACCCAGGAATGATCCTACTTGCACATTAAATTCTGTAACGTGCTGAGTTCTACTCTGATGTTTTACAAATGAATGGCTATTGCCATCTACTGTTGGAAAAAATATGATCAACAGCAAGAGCACATCCAACAGACCTTCACAGCACAGGTAAGATGTAGAAAACAAAGACTTCACCAACCACAGGGGAGCAGCTTACCCTGCTGAAATCTCTGAAATACAATATTCAACTGACTAAAGAGAGGTAGAAAAAAAAGTCTCTTCTACTCCTAAATCATTATTGGTTTTAGGTCTGATATAACTGGGAACTATCCACAAGTCCAAACATTGACAACTGTTCTTTTCGTACAGATTTGAGGGTTTGTAAGACTCCCCCAGTGCCTGCAGCTAGAGTTGATAACATACAAATTAAAAGATTAACCAATAGAGCTTAATTTTAAGATACTATTCAGCCCAAGATATGATTATGCCTCTGCAAACTGAAAACTGTAAGTGCAGAAGGTAAAAGCCATCCCGTGGGTCTCTATGCAAAGGCCATGCAATCCAGAGCTCTTGCCTGAAGTCAGACCTGATCTGACCAAGCAGGTCAAAGTCACCGAGCACAGGACCAAGACCCAGAGCTTTCTCCCAGGCTCTCACGTCAGAGGTTTAGAATTGCCTGGGGTTGGTTTTTCCAAACTTCTTTTGGATAAAACAACTTCCCCGCTTGGGTGTGTTAAGCTGAGTACAGAGAACTGGGCAAAGAAAGGCACAGAGTTATTGTACACTTAAACCATCTTTAGTCCATATTTTTAGCATTTACAAAGATTTGATTACATGACTTCACTTTACCATTAAATTACTTATTTAAAAATGATTGAGATGTATGCTTCTTCCATTCCCTTTGCTGATAAATATCCTTAGATACGACACCCAACCACATTTTGAAAGTACCCCTTGTTGAGGCAATCTACAAACAGAATTAGGGTAGGGTTCTATTAATGTTTGCCAGACCTGTCAGAGGTTAAACAGCCTTTGAATTAAACCATTCTTTACTCTTTGATAATTATTATTTCTCCTTAAGACACTTTTTGTTGTCTCATAAGCAAGGTCAACTTGAACTGTTTTGTTAAGACTCAATATTGTAGTTCAACGTTAACTCTGCTTGCACTGTTCTTACAAAGCCTGCATGTGCTCTCACCTCCGCAAACAACTTTTGGAAAAATTCAGTAGAATTTTCAGCAAGTGAAAAAACTCCATCTTTTCTGTTGGTCATTTCAAGTACATAACAACGTGTGCTTTCAATTTACACACAAAGGCATACCAACATGTGAATCTATACTAATTTACTTCAGTTTGTCCATCTTTCCATATAAATTTCTTGAACTGATTTAAATCTTCCTTGGTTTGGTTTGTTGTTCACTGGCACATCACATACAACCCAAACAATCACGATTGATTTTAAATTAATGTAAGAAAGCTAAAATGTAAACTGGAATTAAACCAAAGTAAGATAAAATACTGCTGCTTTCTTATACAGCAAGTTCTTCTGAGAGCAGAAAAGAGTTCTTGTTGGTATCGGGAGGGGTAATGATGATGAGAGGTGACTGAAGGCAGAGCCCGGGATACAGCCAGGAGTGGAAAACAGCTCAAGACCTCTGCATGCCACACACTGCCACGGGCAGAATAAGCCACAGCTGAGATCTCAGACTTAGAAATGTGCACTTGAAAATGTGTTAACGGGGCAGGTACGCTCATCCCCCCACTGTCCAACAGTGCTTGAAACACCCTCAGAAGAGGGTGATTTGCACAAACACAGTAATATTACACCTCCTGCTATCTGTCAATTCTGTGGGATCTCCTGAGGGATTTCATCCTCATTGTGCTGATTTTTTTTCTAGGTTCTCCACAGAAAGGGAGCAATTTCCCACAGGGACAGAAAACTCTAGGGTGTTTAGAAATAGCACGCTAGGAAGATGACCATGCAAAAGGAAGGCAACCCCATGCAAGATTAGTGGAGCGCAGCGAGGCCATTTTGCACTGCTGGGGCAATCAGTAGTGCTTTATCACCTTTGGCCAAAGCACTTTCCATGTTACAACGCCATGTGACTGATCTCAAACAGTGACAACACCCACCCTAAGCAGGTGTGAGCAAGACATCCTTCAAAGTTCTCCACCTAAACATTTGTTACAGAACCTCCTGATGACTTGGTGTTAATTTCTGAGCACCTGGCACTCAATAACAAGTCCCCCAGGATGCACAACCCTAATTCCCAAACCATCTGAATGACAGCCCCAAGCAGGAACCTCAATAACATGCTTTCACCATTTTATTGAGCACAAGTGCTCCTCCTCTCCCAAATGCCATCACCTCCCTCTGGATCACTTTGTGGCACAGCCAACATTGATGACAAACTTCCCAGCACACACAAGTTTCAAAGGAACCATTAGATTTTGAAAAACAAACAAATCTGGAGATATTAACAAGAGCACTTACGCTCTGAAGGAAAGAAAATCCCCGAGCTGCTGACTCTCGCAGGTAACTACTACTCACTGCCAGTGGAGTTCTGCTTAGAGGAGAGCCATCAAATATGATTTCTCTGACATACCGAGGCAGCGGACACTTGCAAATGTTTTAAACTCTTCAGGGGAGAAATAGCTGAGAACTTCTGTTCCAATTCCTAAAAATCCACTGTAGCACCTTTTTGGGACTGTTTCACTGGGGCCAGGAAGGCAGCTGCAGGCTCTTCAGAAACAGTAGCAAGCTGTAGCAACAACAGCTACATTTGCCGTAGTTTCCACAACAATGTCATATTGCACAAAGTTTTCCTTGCTATCGTAAATAGAAACAAAAGTAGACCAAGTTCTCAGTTTCCAAACATTTCTTCTCCAACACATGAATCTGCAGAGCATACACTTTTTCATGTATACAGAAACTTGGCAGTTTAAGCTTATTACCTCGTTCAGAAGTGACAGCGGAAAAAAAAAATCTTCGTGTCACAACCCCAGATATATTTAGGAAACAAGTCTTTTCTCAGAAAAATGAGAGACTTGTAAGACAAGGAGAGTTTCATTTGAAAAAATAGTTACTAAGCACATGAAATATCTTGGCTTTGCATGTTTAGTTGCAAGTCTGAAATGAAGTATTTGATGTCAAGTGAAAGCTGTTGCTCAGAAACAAGATAATGAAAACACGTAAGTTCCTTTGAAACAAGAAAGAACATTACCAGTGGCAGAGCCAGTGCTAGTTTTAGTTAGATCAGGCTTAAGTGACATTCAGATTCCACTACCAGAAAGGACGTATGCATCTTCAAGCGTGTGACATCGGACTTTCCCATTTTCATTTATTCTGGTAACAGGTTTTCTTCAAACAGAATTTCAAAAATTAAGTACCCAAGTTTACTCCCATCCTCTGTGCAAAGACAAAAAAAGCAGGCCACAAGATGGCACTGGTCAAACACTCAGGAAATTATTGCAGGGTTGGTAAAATGTGAGCATTGAGTCATGCCCAGGCCCACTTTCTAGGGCCATGTCTGTTCCCCGCCGAGGTGAGACCTGTGGCAAGGCAGCAGTGCACACTTGGCTTCCATCGCACACGGCACACACGGACGCCTGAGTTTGTGGTAAATTTTCTGTACGTGGTTGATATTGGCTACAAAAGCACCGAAAATGTTTGGCCTACGGTAAGAACTACCAGCCAAGGTAGCGGAGCAGCCTGTTTCCACGATGGTGAGCGCCATGGGCCAGGTTCTCTGCACTACTCCTTCAGGGAGACAGTGCTGCGGCTGGGTGTGCAGCGGGGAGGTGTGCTGCATGGCGGGGCCAAAGCCTCCGCGCAGAGAGGAATGGCCGGAGACAAGCCCCGACGCTTTCCGCCGCACGATCCGTTCCTCCACACCTCAGCGAAGAATTTGTCGCCCCATACTCGGAGGCTCACGTGCTTTTGCAAATTCTGCTCCGTGCTTCTAAAAAAAAATATCGATGAGTAAAATTCAACATTTCTTCAGCTCGGTGAGTAAAATTCAACATTTCTGAGTTTCCATCACCGCAGGGCTCTCCCAGATAAGATCGCGACGCCCTCCCACCGCCCGTCCTCCGGGAGGGGGATACAAAACACATCTCGGTGGGGACTGGCACTTCGGGGTCTCCGGTGGGCTCGCTGTGCCCCCGGGGTCCCTCCTCCCCCGGCCGGCCCAGCAGGGCGGATCCAGGGGCCGGGCCCCACCGCGCCGGGGCCGCTTGGCCCCCGACCCCCGCCCGCCTCACGGCTGAGGGGTTATGAGGGGGGCTGTGGGGGCGGCAGCCCCAACGGTCGGGCGCGAGGGGCGCGCGCACCGCCCCCACACCCCCCCATCCTCCGCGAGCCCCCACGGGCGGGAAGCGCGTGTCGGAGCGGCGCCGGCCGCGCGCCCCACGGCTGAGGGAAGCGCGGCGGTTGGCCCGGGGGCGCCGCTCCCGTTTTGCTCTGCTGGGGGCCCGGCCCCCCCCCAAACCCCGTACGGCGCGGGGGCGCCGCCCCTCCGCTCCCGGCCGCCGCCGAGGCTGACAGAGACGAACTCTTCGCGGCGGCAGTGGCGGGAACCGGCCGACCGCGGCCTCCGGACGGGTGCGGCGGCGGGAGCCTCCGCGGCGGGTCCCCGGCTGCGAGGGGTGAGGGCGGGGAGGGGGACAGGGACCCCAGGGCGGGCCGGGGTGAGGAGCCCCCTCGCTGACGTTTTTTGGATGGCGGACCCCCTTCCTTCCCCCCCCCCCCCACACACCCCCCACCCCCCGGGCTACTCCCCTCGCCCGCTGAAAGTCAGCGAGTAAAACAGCGGGCGGGCGCGGGGAGCGCGGCAGCAGCCATTAGGGTTAGTAACGCCAGGGACTCCCCACTCGCCACGCGACCTGGGGGCGCCCCCGCCGGGTATCTTAAAGCCTCCGCGGCCACGCCCATCGCGCCTCCCATTGGTCGGAGGGACGCCCTCCTCCGCCGCTATTGGCTGCGACGGGGCGGGGGGGCGGGGAGGGAGAGAGTGGCGGGAGTTTGGAACGCTCGGGGCCGCGCCACGTGCTCCCGGGCGCGCGCTTGGCCGCGCCGGCCCCGCCCCCGCGCCCCGCCCCTGCCCTGCGGCCGGGGTCTGCGGGCGGGGCCGGGCCTGGGGACATGGGCCTGGGCCTGGATCTTGAACCCAGAGCCGGGCCTTGGGCTTGGAGTCGGGATTTGGGGCATGGTGCGTGGCGCTTAGGGCCGCGACTTGGGGCCTGGACTTAGGGTCCGGCCCCGCGTTCAGGCCCTGCCCTGGTCTCAGTCGGGGACCCCTGGGTGAGGAGCTGGGCCCAGAAACTGCCCCTGCTCCCCCCAAGCAGGGCTGCACCAGCTCCCTGTGCTCTATTGGAGGGGGGTATTTATCTCCTCCATGACCTCTCTTTGTGCAAGGCATATTGTGGTACCTGCTCCCTGGAGTGCTCGCCTCGGCCGACGGCTGCCTTGCCTCTGCTGCTTCAGAACGGTTTTTGTGTGTTTGCCTTTTGACCCCAAGGCTTCCATGGAAAAGCGAGGCGTTTAAAGGCCGTGCGGCTTTGCAGGCACAATGGAGTATGAAGCAATAGCGTAGAGCTCTCAGTCTTTCTAACTGTAGTTTTACATATACTGCACAGCATCGTTCTGGTAAAGAACCTCTTAAGAAAACATTTTACACCTATTCAGAAAGATGTATTCGTGGACTAAGGAAGGAAGTAGCTGTGCCAGACACTATGATTTTTATTGGACTTTCAAAAGGCATGCTGCGGACACAGACTTCCCCTTAGACACTATGTTCCAGGTAGCTGTAATCTCAGGTTCTTTTCCATGAAGTGTTAAGTAAAATCTGTTATAAAATCACATGTATTTTAGAAACATTTTCTGTGCACTGTGTTAGGCTCAACCTCCCTGTACTCTGTCATGGTAATTTGCATCGGCTGAAGGGCACTCGGGGAAGCAAAGAGCCTTCTGTCCAGACTGAAAACTTGTTAGGAGGAGCACTGACTTACACCTTAACACCACCTGGGACCATGCAGACTATCCCCTTGTTTAAGCATTCAGCTTAATTCCAGGGAAGAGGCTAAAACTACCAGAAGGAGTGGAAGTAAATCCTTATGCCAACATCACAATGATGATTCACTCATGATAGAACTGGAACAGAGTTTGCCAATCTCTGGTGACTATGCCAACATTAGGAGGGTGAAAGAGGGTTTCAGGACAACAAAACCTTTGATTCTGAACCATAATTTCATGGCCACCAGGAAGGTGGTAAGTTTTTTTTCACCTCGCTGGGATTCTTAGTCATCTCTTCCTCAAGGCTCAGGCATATATAACAAATTTTTATGCCTTAAGCAGCCCCTCAGCTGTGGTGACTTGTGAAGTGCTGCTTTCTTTCAGGATCCGTGTTAGGTGCTCTGTCAGATCACAGATGTTCAGGTGAAGCCAGAGGATACCATGGGGCAAGCAGTAGCCTTCAAAGATTGGTACGCTCTGGGTGACACGTAACTGGGGTCCATCACACAGCCTGTGCCAAGCCCTGAAGCACAGAGGGTGAGCACAGCTGGGACAGACACACAGAGCTGGTACCTCAGCATGCTCAGGGAAGAGCTCTGCCATTTTTTTCTCTGTTAACCAGCAGGTTAAGCAGTGCCTCAGCCAGAATCACTCTCTGCTCACTACTTTTCATTTTTAAGCCATTGACATAGACATTCTTCCCCACAGCCTCTCTATCTCTCCAGGATGTGACAACCCCATGCTCTTTTGGGTACCTACAGGAGTCAAAATACAGTGGCCCTGGACAGTTATGCTCTTCCACCCCCGTCTCCACGGCAACACCAGCATCTCCCCTTGGTCAAGATGGTCTGTTTGGGGGTGTCCCAGGTAAAGGACATTAGGAAAAAGCATTTCATGTACATTTAAATTATTTGTGTTGTTTTGAAAAAATACTGGAAATATATTTGGCCCTTTCACAGTCTGGGCAGCTTCAGCAGTTGTGAAAGCTGAGACCATTTAGCTCCTCTGAGAAGGTTATAGTGTGTTACATAAGAAGAACCCTCCTTTTTTAACTGTGGTTGTCAACCTATGACTGAAAATATTATGATATCAATAATAATATATATTCATTAGTTAATTTGTATTTTGTGTTCAATTACATTAAAATTTAATCCTTGGGGACTGCTGAAGACCTTCCAGGAGCAAAATGGGTGTTAGGAATATTGGGGCAATATGTGACTGGGCAGAGACGTGGCTGCAATGTCAACCTTTTCACACCAGGTGCTACAGTTGCGCACAATGGATCTTGTGATGGCGGTGTGCCGCTAAGAACACAAGTGTGTTCCCACAAGTGTTTTTCCACGTGGACCTGAGAGCTGTTGCAAGCATGAAAAGAGCTAGTATGGATGCTGGTTTTTCCCAAATGCCCTTTTGTGGCACCTCTTATACACACTTCCTTGCAGCCGTTAGAAACCTCTGCATGATGACAGCTGTAGTGTTAAGAAATCTTGCAGCTGCCACTGCCAAACTCAACAGAATATTGTTGCTGCTTGCTTCCAACTTTCTTCTTTCCCCTTTTCCCTTCCCTGTCACTGCTTTCTTCTGAAGCTTTTCCTATTTCATTTCTCCTGGCTTTTCCTGCTCCTCCTCCCACAGGTTGGGGTTCGGCTTGCATTTCCCTTTGCAAAGGATGGCAAAGCTAAGCTCCCTTCTACAGCTCCTTCCAAGATCAGGCATTTCAGTGCCTGGTGTACTAGAAAATCCAGGAGGATTAGTCACTTCCTCATTTTCCAAGCTCCAGCTGTAGTGAGAGGCCTGCAGAGGAGACGCTGCCTGATGTAACGCGCTCTCTGTTCAGCTCCCGGCTTGCCTGCACACTCCCGCTGGCTGCTTTATTATGGTCCTGCCCTGCCAGGCCAGCAGTGCCAAACAACTTTTCTCCTCTTTGGCTGTGACTGCCTCATTCCGATACCTGATAAACACACACTGAAACTGCCCTGATTTGTTCCTGCAGGAGCTCCAGTGCTTTACGCCTCTCCGAGGCAGCCCTGCCCGATTTGTCCTGCTCATCCCACCTGCATTTGCTGGCGCCAGCAGGCAAAGATCTCTGTCCTCTCATTTTCCTGGGCTTTTCAGCTCCTTTTGCTGGAATCTTTCTCCTTGTCCATGCTTCGTTCCCCACAAAGCCATCCTTCCAGTCTCTCTAACCACAGCAGGAGGTAGGCTTGGCATTGTATGCAACAGTGTTTCAGAATGACACTCTGGTGTGAAATATTAACCGAGGGCACGGCTTTTTATTTACAGATATGCTGAAAATCAGTTAGAGCAGTGGTTCTCAACCTGTGGTCCACAGACCCCCGGGGGGACACGATGTTGTCACAGGGGTCTGTGAAGGCTTAAAGCAGGGGTGGAGAATGTCTAGCCCGGAAACATTTGGTCTGGCCTGCGGCAAGTGCTGCACCTCCTTCTCCCACAGCCCCCTCCCCTCAATGCTCCTCTCATACTCAAGCCCCCCCCTCCACCCCTGCCCTGACACAATAGTATATTCGGTGCTAGTATGGTTGGTGGGACCTACTTTAACTAAGCAGTTTTTCTCTTGAAGACATTTTCTTAACTCAGCAGCCCTCTTTAGGGCCACCACAGGGCTGAAGTCTGTTCCTCTACACGGTGGCCCTGGACAAAAATATATAGTGACTGAACACAGACAAACAAGGGGGAAGGTGAGAAAAATTGTAAAAACTTTTAATCAAATTTTAATGTAAAAATTGGCATCAAATTCGGAATTAGCACAGTAAAATACCATAAAACAGGCCATTTGAGCAAGAAGAGTGTTGATGCTATTATTTTAAATTCATATGGAATCATTGCAATAAAGATATTGTAATAGGAGTGTGTGCATTAACAGATTAACTTGTTTCCCCTTCTCTCCAAATTTGAAGACCCTTCATGAGAAAATTGAAGTAAATAGTTGTTGCAGTCTAGTGCTTTAAGTTTTGGTGGTCTGCGGCCACAAAAGGTATTTAAAGGGGGTCCGTGGTGAAGGAAAGGTTGAGAACTCCTGAGTTAAGAATATTTTAGGGAAGATCACGACCTTAAAGCTGCCCGTTCACAGCAGTGCTGTTATTCCCGGCGTGGGGGGAGAAGGGGCAGTCGGTGACACCCCTGGAGCACCCCGCAGCTCGGGGGTGACCTGCTGGCGGGCGCCTCGGGGGGTGTTTGGGGAACTGCCAGCACGGACAGGCCGTGCGCCTCTTGGGGTGCAGGTCCCTGGGGAAGCCCGGGGGCTCCGGGCACGGCCGGGACCGAGGACTGAGCCCAGGGAGGGGTGGGGGTGTCGCGGGGGCTGGACGCCATTACAGGGACCGCTGGGAAAACCTTAGCAAGCGGCGTTTCCGTAGTGTAGTGGTTATCACGTTCGCCTAACACGCGAAAGGTCCCCGGTTCGAAACCGGGCGGAAACACCAGCCACGGTGGCTTTTTTTTCCTTCATCACTCTTGAAAATACCAGACCCGCTCCCTCCTGAGCTGCAAACCGGCAGCGGCGCATTTCTAAACTTTTACAAGCACCTTTACCTGAGTGCTTTTTAACCGAAAGCACCGGCACGGCGAAACTCCCCCGCGCTGCTGCTGCATTAACGGTAACACGTACATGAAACCCCACGGATTTACCGGTGCAGGGCGAGGGGCCGCGCCCCGGGAGCGGAGTTAATTAGATGTCACCCGGCGTCACGGCCCTCGGGGAACACCGGGCCCCGCCGGGCGCGACTACGCCTCCCGGCATGCACAGCGCCCCGCCGCATGATGGGAGCTGCAGTCCGCGCCTCCCCGACCCTCCCGGGTAAGCCGTTCGCAGACCGGCCCCGCCCGTTCCCCTCAGCGGGTCGGGTCGCGGCCCCGTCCCCGCTTCCCGCCGGTGCCACCGCTGCCCCTCAGCCCCGAGCCGCCCTCGGGAGCGCGACACCGGAAGTGGCATCCCGGAAGCGGCGCGCGTGGCGTCATCAGAACATGGCGGCCTGAGGCAGAAGCGCTCCGTCGCTTCCCCTCCGCAGGTGCGTGGGGCGCAACCGCCCTCCCGCCGGCTCGGGGGCGGCTCCGTCGGCGCCGCTGCGGCCCTTTGGGCGGGCGGGCAGCGCCGGGGGCACGGCCGGTGCCCGGTGAGCCGGGCGCGGGGGACACGGGGGTGGCGGGGCCGGGCCCGGGCCGCGACGGGGGAGGGCGCTGCGGGCTCCGTCCCGTCCAGCGGCGGGGCCGGGCCGGGGAGGGCGCCGCGGCTGCTGGGGCTCGCCGGCACCCCTGGGCCCCGGTGACCGCTGGGGACCCCCCGCAACCGGGGTCTGCTGGTCCCTGGGGCGGGGAGCGGGGCTGAGCCCCGGGGAGCGGCTGCCCCCGCCGCAGGGACCTCGGGTGGCTCATTTCTGCAAAGTGCTCCTCGGAGCCCGGTTTTGACGTGACAGCTCGTCAGCTTAGTGAGGCTAATCCTCTGATCGGGTGGGGGAGCGTACACGTCTCTGCCCTTTCCCCCCCGTTCTGTCTTTAAAATTAGCAGCCCCCCAAGTTAAGAAGGATCCACCCGTCTTGCTGTACCTCGTACAAAAGCGCTACAGCACAAACCGTCCCGCAGTGATCACGAGTGGATTCGAACACTGACTCTTTTGTAATCGTTAACTTACGCTGTTAAGGGGAAAACAAAGTTAAATCTTGCATGTAAATCTTTTTTTTTTTTTTTTTTTTTTGCTTTCCCAGATCAGAACAAAGAGGCTGCAGCTCGTTATCAAAATGCAGTATTCCCATCACTGTGAGCACCTTTTAGAGAGACTGAACAAGCAGCGAGAAGCCGGCTTTCTTTGTGACTGCACTGTTGTTATCGGTGAATTCCAGTTCAAAGCGCACAGAAATGTGCTTGCCTCCTTCAGCGAGTACTTTGGTGCATTTTACAGAGATACATCTGACAATAATGTGGTTTTGGATCAGACTCAAGTAAAAGCTGATGGATTCCAAAAACTCCTGGAATTTATTTATACGGGAAACTTAAACCTTGACAGGTAACATACGCTATTAAAGGGGGAAAGAGAATAGGGAAATAAACTTCGTGTTAAAGCAGTACTGGATTTTTTTGATCTTTGTAATAGTAATGGATATGATACATATTAGCAAGTTGAAGCTCATCTGTTTGTATGTTTTAAAATACCATGTGACATGCGAGTGCCGAAAGAAAGGTATGTTTTCTGATACTTCACTGATTGATAGTTTCAGTCTCCCAGTCTTTCTGGATCAGAAGGGATTAAACATCTTGCGTGATTACCAGGAGAGGGAAAGATAAGTATTATTTCTGAAGTTGGATTATAGGAGTCTGGTTTTGCAGAGAACACACAGAAGCTGTGTATGTGGTAGAGACTGAAGTCTGAGGAATGGATGAGGATAGGCACGATTTAAAAAAAATTGCATTTGCTAGAATTCGCGTGATCTGTTACGTAACATTGTATATTATAGTGCCCAAAAGGAGTCACAGGAAGAGTGTTTTCCCCACTTACTGTATTGATTTTCTGCCCATTGTGTTGCTTCACGTACAGGGAGGATTCTTTGCAGTGCTTTTCTTTTGGCAAAAGAAAGAGATTATCCCTCATGAGGGAAGTGTGATGACTTAGAAGTGTGTGGTCCAGGATTTCTACTCCTTTCTCAATGTCTGGTGTCAACTGCAAGTTTAAAAAAACCTTTGTTTCTACTGAAGTCTGAAAACTCATACTCCATAATTTAAGTTCAGAGATGCAGGGTGTTGGCTTTTTTTAAGTTAGCTACAAGGATTAACAGCAGTAGGGCAGTGTACACAGCTACGTGGTGAAATTAGTGATTGATGCTTTGCAAATTACGCATGAGCAGAAGCGTGCAGCGTTCTTGGCATCTGTCTGGGACTGCAGGAGGAGAGTTTCTGGATTCATGATGAGCAGTTGAGATCTCTGAAGGGAGGTGAATGTACTGTTTTCACCCGGGAAGAACTACCTGACTAAAGATGACACCTGTGGGTCTGCCCCTGCGTGCCTGACATCTTGTACCGTATCCCTGTAGGTGACTGCTTCAACTGTCTGCAAATTCTGTTGTCTTTTGTCATGGTGGGTGCCTGGGTGACACCAGGAGGGTGTACTTTGAACTCGGTGCTAGTATAATACAAGTTATTAAAATAGCTGTATTCCCATACAGAGAGTAATTGTGACTAGTTACTTATGGCTTCATTACATTTACTGTGTAAGAGGTTGTTAGAGGTATGCTGTTTACCATTAATCTCTCTTTAATGTGCTGTAAACCCACAAATGCCTTGATGGTATGTGTTGCTACCTTTTCCAGATCAGTCTTTTCTAAACCATCGAGGCTTGTTTTGCAGGAACTGAAAAACAGAGCGTAGTACTTTAAATGAGGACTTCCTTGGTGTTAATGTTGTCTGTGCACAGCTGATACGGAATTAAGACTGTTTGCAAATCGTTTTATAAAACAAGATTAATACCCGCCTCACAGAAGTGCTGAGGTGAATGCGCTGCTTGAGAGTTACTTAAGACTTTTCCCAGAAGGATTATAGAATGGTAACTTAGGCATTTTATTCTCCAGTGTTTTACCCCTTCGTGCTGTGATTTCTGAGCTTTTTGGACCTATAACCCCACGTCTAGCCTCGTAACCTCACAACTGGACTTTTAACATACAATTGTACGGAAGGCATGTGACTGAAAATAGTTCTGTGGATCTGCAGACCCCACTAGACATGGGCCGTCAGTTTGGGTGTCATTGTTGTACTACTGTCTTGGGGCACTACCGCACTAAGAGATTAGATCTTGCTGTATGTGTTCTCAAAGTTACATTTTCTGACAGTGTAACTTCTGTGTAGCTCTGCTGTCTGTATTTCATACAGATGGTACAGAACAGATGTTTGCTTTGTCCAGAATATTGTCACCCAAGTCTTGTTTTCTTGCAGCTGGAATGTTAAAGAAATTCACCAGGCTGCTGACTATCTCAAAGTGGAAGAAGTGGTCACTAAATGCAAAATCAAGATGGAAGACTTTGCTTTTATTGCTAATCCATCTTCCACAGAGACATCTAGTATCACTGGAAATGTTGAAATGAATCAGCAGACTTGCCTTCTGACTCTCCGAGATTACAGTAATCGGGAGAAAGCAGACGCTGCTCCTGCAGAGTTGGTTCAACCACAAGCGAAGAAAGCAGCTTTAGAAAAGAAATCTCCTCAAACCAAAAAGCGAAAGAAGAATTTCAGCTCCCCCAAAAGCATACAGAATAAATCCATACAATATCAGAGCAATGTGACCGAGAACGCATCCATTGAACTGTTTTTAGATGCAAATAAGCTGGCCACCCAGATCACGGAACAGGCCGCCCAAGGCAGCGATAACTCTGAGCTACAGCTGGCGTCCGTGGTGGAAAGCGAAACACTGGCAGCGCAGGATATCCTAGTCCAGACTATTGCTGCGAAACAGAAACGGGGAAAGCCTCAGCAAAGCTGCGCGCTGAAGGAGCACTGCATGTCCAACATAGCCAGTGAGAAGAACGCCTACCAGCTGGAAAGCACAGGGGAGGAACTTGACCAGAAGTACTCCAAGGCTAAGCCGGTGTGCAACACCTGTGGGAAAGTCTTTTCAGAAGCCAGTAGCCTCCGTCGACACATGAGAATACACAAAGGAGTGAAACCCTACGTGTGTCAGCTCTGCGGGAAGGCGTTCACCCAGTGCAATCAGTTGAAAACACATGTAAGGACTCACACAGGTAAGCCACTGGCCTTGTCTTCATGGGCTGTGGAGACCTGGAGTCACAGCCTGTGAATACAGGATTGAAAAGATCTTTGCATTCCAACTTCTTCCTCTAGAAATTTTGTCTGCTGCTGGTACGCGTACAGGGATAGTACCTATCTCCTGGTAGCATGAAATGTTTCAGCATTTTTCTGTACAAAATCATAATTTCTACTTTAAATAGCTAGAGAGGACTTCAGTAGTCAGAGGATTTCTGGAAAGACTCAGAAGAGCTGGCTGCCCTTTAACTCTGTAGAGTGACAGAGTGCCAGAAACAATTGCCAGTAGAGCATGAAAAACTCACTGTACTTGATACCAGAATTTCTATTGCTTTTTTTAAAAATCTTAATACATGTTTGATAACAAAAGTGGGGGAAGAAGCAATCTTGTGACAACTAGGTAACTTCTCCCGTAGGGTCTTCAAAAAGGCAGGGAAGATGGCTGAATTACTACGGCATTTGGGATTCTATTTAGCAAAACATGCAGCTGAGATGTGTCATGGTGTTATCTCTGCATTCAACAACATTACCAGAAGTCTGTGTTCTATCAAGAGCTGCTGAACAAAGCATCAAAGAGAAATCAATTACAAACACTTAAACGTTAAGACATATGGGAGGAGTACTGTGCTTGTCTTTTCGTACGTTCTTCCCTAGAGATGGAACACTTGATGCCAGGTCAGCTCGTTCTTCAGGGTGATCTGGGAGAGCTGCTCTTCTGCTGTTGCCTTTGCTGCTGTACTTAGCCCAGCCAGCAGCAGAAGGACCTGGTTGATGTAGTTTTCTTCCTTTTGTGGCTGGCATTTGGATTTCTGAAGTAACAGTGAATCAGATAAAAAATTGTTTAGTTTTGCTCTTTTTCCCCTTTGGAAAGCTCTGAGCAGAGGCCAGCAGTGGAGCTCTTTCCAGGGAGCTGTGAAGGTGTAAAGAGGTGAAGTAGGAGGTGTTGAGGTACAGCTGCAGGAGAACACTTCGCTCTTTATGTAACCAAGGGAGAGGATTTCCCGGGTTGTCAGCCACTGACTAACCAGAGCTTCGTGGGCGAGATGGAGCTCGTGAGCAGTGTTCAGGGACAGTTTGCTGGTAGGAACATCAGCTGCACTTTCTACTTTTGAGGGTATTGTACTGGGAATTTTTGCATGAGTAGGTAGGGAATTTCACAGTGTTGGTTGCTAGATGGCAGATTAGATGTCTAATACTTTTGAGTTTGAAGTTTCTATGTACCCGGTGTATGTAAGAATTGTTGAGTTCTTGGTTTGGTTGTGCACTGTCATAGAAATGCAGAGGTAGGCTCTTTTATACGGTCATCAAAGACTGCAGCATTGCACGATCCATTACGCGAGAATGTTGACCACTAAGAGAACGTGAATAACCAGAGAATTACCTGAAGCATTCTACAGCAGATGCTAACGAGAAATTAGTGAGCACTAGGCTGCATTGAAGACGTGTTGGTGTCTAAAAAAGCAGATGATTTACTGGTTGTTCATCTTGAATATTCAGAATCATGAATAGACATAAGCAGCAAAAAGTCTGAAAATGTAGTAGTAGCATTCTTAAAATAATTTGGGGAAACAGTCCTATTAAATATTATTACCTTTTTTCCCCAAAAGTTAATGTGTTAAAAAATAGTCTGTTATCTGCTGTGTTCCTGACACGTTCCACTTCAGCGGCCTGATTATGGGATGTTCCAAGATCTTATTTGTAAGAAGCATTAGAATAGACACCTGAGCTTTGGTCAGGTAATGGATTGGAAAGCTTTCTTACACAAGGGCAGAGAGCACAAGGGTTTTATTTTTCACTAGGGGAGAAGCCATACAAATGTGAACTATGCGACAAAGGCTTTGCTCAGAAGTGCCAGTTAGTGTTCCACAGTCGGATGCATCACGGAGAAGAGAAACCATACAAGTGTGATGTCTGCAACCTACAGTTTGCAACTTCAAGCAATCTGAAGATTCATGCCAGGTAGGCAAAAGCGAGATCCTGCAAATGCTTAGCCACGTGTATAAACAGAATAATTCACTCCAGTGGGAGCAAGAGTCACACATTCACGTAATTTGGTCATTTCTACTCCTTTTCTCTTGAGTCTTCTCTCGCGCTGCATAACGGAATAATGACATCTATGTACTTGCTTGTTAGGGAAGTGATTTGTGATTTATGAATCTTGCAGCCTACACACTGGTATCCTTATGGCAGTGGTGTGGGTTTTGTTTCAAACTGCTTGTAGCACCGAAGAGGAGAGAATTCCTTGGTGGGAAGTGAAACAGAACAGCTCTCACTGTTCACTGCTATCTGCATGGGGCTTTTGCATTTTTGGCAGAAGCAGGAATTATACTCCCTTGTTAGGAATCATCATTTTATCTTTCAGTACACGGTAATGCAAAACGCGCTGAGTTCTCCCGCTGTGTGTTACACGTGCAGGGCCTGTAGTTCTGCCGTTGAAATCACAGATGTGCTGATTCCCAGAGTCAACAGACAGTGAATTTCACTCCGTGAGAAACTGCTAACTCAAACCCAAACTCGTAGTTGTTACCTTTTTTGGGGGTCTTTTTTGGTTCACAGAACATTAGCCCAGGGAACTTTGGGGATAAAGTACTAACTGAGGAAAGTTACTTAATTGTGGGTGTCGCATCCCTCTTGGCCGGGAGGTCACTGATGTCTGTGTTGGTTGGCAGGAAGCACAGCGGGGAGAAGCCCTACGTCTGTGATCGCTGCGGCCAGCGGTTCGCTCAGGCCAGCACGCTCACCTACCACGTGCGTCGCCACACGGGGGAGAAGCCTTACGTGTGTGACAGCTGTGGAAAAGCCTTCGCCGTCTCCAGTTCTCTCATCACCCATTCCCGAAAACATACAGGTGAGGGGAGACAGAGCCCTGCGGGACCGAAGGGGCCCTGCGCGGGAGGACTGGCTGCCTGCAGAGGGGTTGGGGATGGGTAGTGACCCAGCAATCTGTAGATCAGGAGTTACCTCTGGAGTTGTCATCCAGCTCCTTTCTCGTGTTTTTTTCCCTTTGACTCCAGTTCAAGGAGCTCTTTCTCCCATTGGACATCACCTCTGTTTCATTTTGATTTGTTCTTTATGTGTATTCTGGTTTATACATTGAAATAACAAATTCCTTGTGTTTCCTTTAGGAGAGAAGCCATATATCTGTGGCATTTGTGAGAAGAGTTTTATTTCCTCTGGAGAGCTCAATAAACATTTTCGGTCCCATACAGGTCAGTTTCCAGGCAGGCCACTTCCTGCACTATAAATAATATTTTACCTTTAGCCTTTTGCCTTTAAAATACACTGTATTGTGCTGTACTTGAAAGTAGCAGTTTCTTAATTTATGTAACTCTGTGTTAACAGAGATGTATGATGTATCAGAGACGTAATTTATGTATCTCTGTGTTAACAAATTTAAAGAAAACATTTGTGAATTTTTTTTAATTGTCTTTTTCAGACCAGTATGTAACAGTATGAGTGTTGATGTATAATCATGGCTTTGCTTCTCATTTTGTTTTTTTTTTTTTCCTTTTGTTTTAATCTATTATTCTGGAAACAATTTTATTCTGAATACAGACCAAATAACAGAGTTACAAAGTTGTATTTTAAAATACAACATTGAAATCCATTATCCTACATCTCTAACTGTGTTTTCTTTCAATTTCAAGATTGTTCTAACTGCCAAACCAATTCTTTTCAGGTGAAAGACCATTTATATGTGAAATGTGTGGAAATTCTTACACAGATATAAAAAATCTTAAGAAGCACAAAACGAAAGTTCACACAGGTGAGTTCCTTGTGCAAAGAAAGGTTAAGAAGCTACATCAACTGTTTTGTCTTCAGTGCTGAATAACGTTTTTTTTTTGGCTTATCCAGGCCTAAAATTAGGAAATATAAGATTTTTGGATAGTAGCTCTCTTTAGAGCCAAAAGCATCTGCTTTAGAAGTATCCAAGCCTCTTAAAGCATAAAGTACATGCTTTAAAGTAGATTCCAGACAAATTTTCAAGCATTTGCATTGCTATAGCAAACACATGTTGAGCAACATAGAAGTGGATTGCTGCTGACAAGAATTTCTGTATGTGAATATTTACTTTCTTGTCCTAGTAACTTGTGAGGGCTTCCCACGTGAAGGCACAGTCTGGATTGTAGGAAGTCTCTTACCTCTTCTGAGCGTGTCAAAGGAGTAGGTCTTTATGTGGGTAGTAACTGAGGTGAATGAGGCATACTGGTTACAAGGATTACTTTACATCTTGAAAGCACTTTTAATGTAACTGGAAGATTTTTATATATGCAATGTTAATCCAAGTCTGAGCTAGATTAGCAAACACACAAGATCAGACAGCTGGAAAAATGTTCCCAGCTGTGAATACTGCTCTAAAAATACTTCTCAAATGCTTTCAATTCCTCTTCTAGATATCAGATTTTGATTAGGAAGAAATTTGACATAGATTACTTACCTATGGTGCAAAGCAGAGAGATGTTCAGGTAGCCAGCCTCTTTCCACAGTGGTTCCAAACGCCTCCTTATTTGTCCATCCTTAAGTGTATTAACCATAATTCCTCTGTCATATGGAAAAAGAAATAATAGATGTCTGTGCAGGTCTGGAGTAGGAGGGAGAGGGTGAGAAAGCAAGTGTCATATGCAGAGGCAGATTTGAATGTCAGAAGCTTGAGAAGCCCCGTTTAGGGAGGCCCCGGTGCAGCGGGAAGCCAGGACGAGGTGAGAGCAGCAGTGAGCGTGGAGAGGGCCCGGCAGAGGCTGAGGGGGAGAGCTGGGAGAGCTGCCAGGGCCGGTCTGCTCTCGTGGGGAGACAGAAGGCAGTCAGGAGAGCTTCAGCACTGAAATGACAGGCTTTGGAGCACACTTTGATAGAGGAAGGGTCAGATACCTGATGTGGCTTGACCAGAAAGCCGCCCGAGAGCAGCGACAGACTGCATTCAAACAGCAGGGCAGTGAGGAGTCCGTTAGCAGTGGTTTCAGTAAAGAATAGAAAAGCATTTCTCAAGTGATTGGATAAAAACTGTAATGACTCTGGCTGGAATGGACTTAACAAATGTTTTCTTCCAGTTTTTGGATAAATGATACATTGTAGATTGCTGTCTCAATTAAAAGAGGATGCTTGGACGTGGCTGTGGTTCTTAAGATTTCCTGGGGTGGAAAATCTCAAGGAAACCTTCATAACTGTATTTTTCCAAAGCTCCTTCGTTCACTGTGATGTTAAGGATTTATAATGTTCCATACCATGTCACGTAGAGATCAAGTTGGAATGCAGCATCCATCCAGTTGTCAGGCTACAGGCAGCAGGGGATGTGACTCTCGGTGCGTAGGCTGCATTTACAGCTCGTTCTGGCTTGGCGGCACATGGGAGCCACTGATAGCCCAGCTGCCCCAGCAGCCTTTGGTACACCAAGTGTTTGTTTTGACAGCCATTTGAAAGAGAATTTGCAGAATTTGCGCAGGAGCTTTTGAACATTTTTTTTATTATTTTTTTTTTTTCCCCCCCACCAGGATCTGAAACTCCCCCTGATTCTAATGCACTTGATAATTCTTTCAATGAACAAGAATCCATTCAGAGTCAGAAAAGTCCTTTATCGGAGTCCATAGATGTGAAACCCTCCGAGATGTCTTTAGCACTTCCTCTTTCCATTGGGACTGAAGACCATCAGATGCTGCTTCCCGTGACGGGTGGTCAGTCTCCTTCCTCAGAAACATTACTAAGATCTGCCGTGACTGGATATTCAGAACCTCAGTTTATTTTCTTGCAGCAGTTATACTGACACTGCAGTGTAGAGCCATTGAGGTAATTTGGTAGCAGACGTTTGGTAAGGTGAACATAAGCAGTCAAGCAGTCACACTTTTTGAATTGGACTTGTTCTTTTTTTTTTTTCCTCTTTGTAAAGACACTTGTAAAGCATTTCCATTGTGCAGTGCTGTCTTTCAGTTTTTGAATCATGCTAATCTACAATCAGATTTCTATTTGCAATTAACACTGATTTCCAGGAGACGATTCCTTTCCAGCAACACCTGCCTTAAGAATTCTCTGTTAAATATGTTCATGTGTTTTGGAGATCTCCTCCCGTGTTCCTGCTGATCTGATGTGTCACAATGTCATCTGAGAGCAGACATTTTAAGCCATAGTTGATAATTTATTAACGCAGGGGTATAAGTGGAAAAATCATGATTTGAATGTCCTAACAAGCTCATACTCCTGCATTCCAAGGTGATACCGTGGTACATGATGGAAGGTAGGGCAGTGCTCTGGTGAGGTCTTGCAAAGAATTCCTGCTGTCTGCCAGAAGCAGCCGTCTTCAGTTGGAGTCTGACCAGAGGGAAAGAAAGTTTTGTGTATTTTTTCCTGACAAGGCAAGTAAAGGAGAGTTAAGTTTTTTTCTGTAGTGTGGTAAGTCAGAGGGTTCTAATGGCATAGATACTACTGGGTATTCTTTCCAACAAGTCACTTTTTTTTAAAGTGAATCCAGCATTGTCGTATCTCGTCCCAGACTTATTTTTCACATCCCTAAAATGTTCTGGTTTTGATACAAACAGCAACATTTGCTCAAAAGGAGAGCTGCAACATGCATGTTGTAGATGAGATGAAAAGATGCCTTGACTTAATTGTGAGGAATGGATCACGGCTTCATAATTTTTTACAGTAGTGCTTCTTGTGCTAAACAGTAGGTACAAAAAAGGAAATAAATCCCGCCCTTCACTGTGAAAATAATAACTGAACGCTGCATGAGGGGGCGTTAAGGAAGAATACAACAGAGCAGATTGATACTCTTGGCAAGGTTTAGTTAGAGTATGACTGATTTGTTTTAAGTGAAATATTAAGTATCACTTTACCTCTCATACTACTTGTCCACAGTAACTGCACAAAACTGGTATCTAGCAAGACCCATGTAAAGGTATGTTTTATTACTAGAAATGTATACATTTTTAAAAAGCGACATTTTTAGTGTCTGAGTAGGGTCATTAATTAAAGACTGGTTGACAATAGGAGTACTTTTATACTCCATTTTGCCAGTTTGTGCCATTAACATAATGTAAGCATTATTTAAGTAATCATCAAATAGTAAGGAAACAGAATACTGTACCAACAATGCATTTAAAGATATTATTTGTTGGTTATTTACTTGGTGCTAGTGTTTTATTTCCACTGATGCCTTGTGTCCAGACACTGATAAATAGAAGAGCATAGGAGATACCTCTAAGCTGATTCTGTTCTACATGGAGTAATAATTAATCTGCACCTTAATTAAACAGACTTGTGAAAAATTTCTTGGAAGATTTCATTTAAATATTCTGCAAATGGTCCCTCAGCATGACTATGGATTTATTTTTTTCTTCTTCTTCTTACATGTTTGTACTTGTAAAGTAATAGCCCTTTCGCTGCTTTGTGTTGATCATCTTAGTATGTGGCGTGTTTCAAACTGCTGCTTGATCATATTTTATGCTTTAATATATGGCAGATTTGCTGATAAAGTCTACCACGGGCAGCAAGGAGTACAGCCACGTTCACCGGGAACATTCTTAATGCAGGCATCTCTAACTCTGTCCACTGGAACTAATTATTGCCACCCCTGCCTGACCTTTAATTTCTTCCCTTATCTGTACACAACATTTATGAACAGCTGATCTCCTTCATAACGCTGGCAAAGGACAATGGATTAAGTTCTCTGTTGTTTTTTTTTCTGTTTGTTTGGCACTTCCCCTTTTCCTCCCCTCTTTTCTTTTTTAGCTTCTGTTGTTGATGTAGCACCTGCAGGATTCTTTAGCCTTGCCATTTCAGACTGAAGAACCACAAAGATCAGGATCTTGACTCTGTGTAAAAAAAGCAAACTCTGTGTAGCTTGTCCTAAGGTTCCTCTTTACTTTCTCTCTCTGAAAATAGAGCAGAAGTCTTGGGATAGACTTAGGCTTGGTCATGAATACTGAAAAAGAACAATACCGTACAACTGATAAATTTCATATCTAAACAGCTTTGGAAGATAAACTAATGATATGCTGCTGTTATCTGGGGAAAAGTATCTGAAGATTAACACATCCAGAATAAATGACCACAAGAGAGAACTAGCTCTGGAAAAAAAAAATTTAAAAATTACATTCCTACATAGAAAATGCATTCCATAACAATGTTTGTTTGGACTGTTTTTATATTTCTAAAATTATAGCTTATTACTGTATTCTTAGATTTCAGACTTTTTTAAAAAATACAGTGCTTAGATTTATACAGGATTTGTTTAGATACTTATAACAGTAACACTTGCTTTATTAGTCATTTAGTTTTCTTTATAGACAAGAAGATAATCATTATTTTTTACAAGACAACAATTTTAACCTTTCTTAATAGAATACACAGGCTTGTAGTTTTGTCTTGGAGCAATAATTTAGTGACCTGCACTCCTGAGTCCCCATCTGAGAGTCTTGATTTTTATCCTCATCTTTCGTGAAGATATCTCAGCTGCTGAGGTATGATCTCTATGAACTGTATTCATTTACTAGAATATAGATTTTAAATATATATATATATTAAAAAAATATATTTGTAGGTGTGTTCAGGCTGGGTGCTGTAGGACCTGAAGGAGTGGGTCTGTACTGTACCTTTTGCCAATAGATGCATGGAAATCAGCTGCACATCTAATTCCTAGGCTTAAGGATTCTGCGTTCATTTTGGAGGTACAAGTAACAGTATTGATAATTTCTGTAAGGGATTAATATGGAAAAGCACGGAATCTTTTTAGGAGACATCTTCTTGAGACCTACCTGCAAAAGGAAAGTGGGAATTTTAATAATTCCATTAACAGTAATTTAGAGAAAACAACATGATTTGTCACACCGTTGTTTCAGTCAATTTTGCGCTGAAGTCGGTGCAAGTTTTGCCTGAATTACATTATGTGCATCTAGAAATCGCTGAATTGGCTGTTTGGAAATACTTGTGTGAGAATAGCTCCTTGTACGACAGTTACTTCCAAATTTGTGCCTATGTGTGGGCACAAAGCATGACAGCTTTTCTGAAATTGTCTGTTTCAAAAAAATTTTCAAGTATGGACGAGTCCCATGTTTAAGCATTTCAGGGCTGTGATCTTAGATAGGCTATCAGTAAGCCTTGCAGGATTAAGTTCAGATAAGGACTAATAACTGATTTTTTGGTTAAGTTATTTTTAAAGTATCTTTCATGTATATACATTTTTTTTCCTCTGTTATTTGTATATACCTCAACTCTCAATTTTATAATCCCCTGGGAAGGGAGGGAGTTGTACATATTTAGCCTGAAGTGTTTTATGTTAGACTTTAATAAACTTGCTTTGTAATTTTCCCTCACCTTGTGTCTCCTGTTTATAACTGCAAGGGGTAGCGACAAAAGGAGGAGGGAAGCAGCGTGACATAACCACCACCACACCCCCTAGCAGAAGAACGCGCGGTAGCCCTTGGCGCAGCTTACTAACACAGCAAGGATTACTACATTTCCTTCTCGGCAGTAAACACACCTGATTTTTCTCATAGAAGAGATTTTTGGATCTGTTCAAACTAAATTAAACAAAAACGTTATTCTAACTACAACCTAGTGTAATGACTCTTAGGTTCATTTTTTGCCGCTTGTTTTGAGGTATTTGGGGTGAGGTTTGAGGGGGGTGTTTGTTTTGGGGTTTTGTTGGTTTTTTTACAGAGCACTCTGAAGATGTAGTTTTTATGCTGAAGTAGATAGTGAATTTATTTCCCAGAAGTTGTATCTTCTTTTTACTAGATTGTTTAATTTTACATAAGGTGGTGTGGTGGCTAGAGCATACAGTGGGACTTAGGGGACCTGTGTTGTACCACGGGCCTGCTGGATCAGGCATTTTCTGTCCCTTTTTAAATTGGGGCAAAAATGCTGCCTTTCAGCAAGGTACTGTGAGTTCTGGAAGCTGAAACAATGGTTTACAGAGCAGGATTATGCTTGCTTTAGCTACTAGAATAACTTACTCAGAAGAACATGGCAAAAAATTCTAGCCTATGTAAATTCTGTCATTCCAAAGAACACAAGATACATCTTCTAAGAATTTCAAGGTTTGGTTTTCAGAGAAAGAAAAGCAATAAATGTCTCTGGCGTAGACCTTTCTAAGCAATATAAGTTTTTGCACAAATAATTATTTTAGTTTGCAGGAAGTTGTTTATATGAAATTGAGTAGGAATTATTCTGCCGCCCTTTCTTACAAAGGAATATCAAATAACACATGAGCTATTTTTATGGATATCGTCAATAACAGAGTGTTTATGGGTTGAGCATCTTGCTGTTAAACAAGGGTTCAGACAGAGTACAACTATTTCAAAAACATACACTAGCACTTTTGAAAGTAGATGCCATTTATCCTGTTATATTTTGTGTATGATGTTGTCATCTTACCACATCTAAAAATAAAATACTGCTGTTGGTAGAGTTGGGACTGACGTGGTAGATTTGATTCCTTGTTACCACAGCAGATTACTGAATGTCATTCATGCAAGTAAATTAAGACTTCATTTGGGCAATGCAATTAGCCTGAACAGGACAAGAGAAGAAGAAGATATATGGAAAAAATATACTCCAGTCTGAATCTTGTGGTGATCTTTCTGGCAAAAAATTCTATCATCAGTGTCTCAGTACTGAGAGTGCTCTCTTGAGACTATCAGAGTATAACCTGCAATGCTCCAGAGCAGCAACACTCCGAAGAATACCAACTTTGATCATACAGGCTTAGCTAATAATTAGAAATTTGGGAATTTTCACAGCATGCAGATTCTTCTCAGACAATCTCGTTCAGCGTATCCTCAACTTTTGTTCTCATTGCTCTGTTCTTCCTGTTTAACAACAGTGAAAATACAAGCTCCTCTCTAGACTAGGGTTTTTACAGTGTGAGGTATGGACTCTGCACTTAACAAGATGATGACAGGTTAAGGTGTAGAACAAACATTCCTGCTCTGTGGGCTTACCTCTAAGTCCTCTTATGATACTAAATGCTTTTTGGAGCAACAGAGCCTGACTAATTTGTGTTTGGCGGTGGGGGGAATGAGAAAAAAAAAAAAGCCAAACAACACAAACCCTCCACGTATGCCAGCTGTCAGTACCACCTTGGTCATTTCAGCTTGGTAAGGGGTATCCATACATCTCCCTGTTTCTACATTACCACTGTGGTAATACAGAATCAGAACAGCAGCAGTTACATCACTGCTGCTTGGGTATTATTGCTGAAATTACTTTCTTTTTGCCCTCATACTTCAGTCTTGTAGGTCTTTTGCCTGCATGCACATACATTCACAGATTATTCTGTTACTTTATATGAATTTTTAACAGGTACATTTAGACAGGCAGAAGATTGCACTAGTGAAAGCCTTTGAGCAAACCTCCGCTGTCCTGTTTGGTGCCTTTTTTTCTCTAGTCACTGCTACAGGTATGAGCAGAGAGGGTGGAAAAAGGAAACAAGCTGAGTGATTCCCAAACTTCTACTAAGTCTGTATCTAAACCATTAAACAGTGTTTTAGCTACCGTTATATGCATATGTTGTCTTATTCATGCGTAGGAGTTGCCACATGGCTATAATGATAGAAATCTTTTCAAACAGTTTTCAAGAGACAGGAAGAAATAACGACACCAAGTTTGGTGGTGTTTTTCATTTGTAGTACAGGAAACAAGTATATGCTGTAAGTTAATCAAAATACCATTTATATCTGAGGTTCACCAGCTTTAAAGTTCCAGCGTTACAGTGGCTTAAGTTCATTTAATGAGGTTTTAAAAATAAAGCTACCCTTGGAAAAAGATCAAAAGCCTGTAATTACTAAGTAAAAGGAAGAGAGTATATAGAGCACAGTAGCAACAAGTGGATTTCTCCAAACCTCCTGGTTTCAGCAAGAATCTTGTTCTACAGCATATCTGATTTGCTGTCAAGCAAAGCTGCTGCCCAGCGGCTGTCCTGGGTGTGTTTTTGTCGGTTGGATCTGCCTGGCTGTACTCCAGGAGCGTTACCTGTGGGCTCCCTGCTACCTCGACACCTGACTGCAGCGACCCAGCCCAGGAAGGGCGGCGACAGCTCTTCCTCCGCAGCAGCCCTGCGGGAGAGGACCCGTGGTCATGATACTCCATCCATGGCTCTGCGGATGCTCTGATCCAGCCCCTTTTTTTAATATGAAGCACTTGATAAAAATCCTGATCTGAGAAGGCATCCTAAATAGAGCGGAGTAGTTCAGCTGCCAGGAGTTCGAGTCATGCGTCTGCACTGCTGCAGTCTAAATTCTTCACGTGCCTCTGGTCAGTGTTTTACTCCCCATTAGTGCTGAGAGTGCCTCACGTCACTCCTAGTGCACTGTGCTGTGGTGAAAATGTTTTCCTCTGGGCATGTTATTTCACTAAATGTATCCCCTAGGAACCCTGGAACTACAGCTCATCAGGGTAAGGCGAAGGAGATAGTGTGCAATAGAAATAACTGCAGCAAAATTAATACATTTCCATATTAATAGGCTCTTAATAGAGTGGGCATTATTTAGCAATAAATTTTAAGTCAGTGGCTTGATACTTTAATGCCATTTCAAGCAGTTTTAGATTCCTTCTAGACTAAAGACCCTGAAGAAAGAATATGCAGCAAGTCTGATACTGATACAATCTATTTTACTAGAAACCAGATAGGAAAAGCTCAAGCTGCTACCTCACTCAGTATTCTGAAACAGCTGTAATTGCCAGGCTGGCATTAGCATCTCGGTTTGTCTCCTCCCCACAACTTGGTGTCCAGTAGTAATGCTTCTGAAGGCCATGGGAGAGCTCGGCGAGGTAAACGTGCCCATCCACTTCATACGGCTCCACGTCTGTACAATTAGGTTTCAAGCGACCCATCTGAATCAATTCTGAAAATGCCTGAAATTAATAAAACCAAGAATATGACATATAATACTCCATTTTGACTGCAGTGAAGGCTCTAGAAGATGACACACAGTGGGAGAGTACTTGATCATTTCAGTATGCTGATGTCCAAGTCTCATTAGAGCACCACCGTATTATAATTATTTAAAAATCCCCATGGTAAATCAAGTATCTTGTTCACTAATTGCTGTAGTCTTCCAAATGACTGTAAAAACAAATTGGAACAAACAAACAAAACCCTCTTAGAAGAGTTCAGAAGCAACCACTTACCACACAAGTGGCTTCATCAAATTTATTCCCCCAGATGTAAATGTAGGAAAGTTCTATGTTTGTTTTCATTGCACTCGAAAGAGCTACAAGTCCTTTGCCACTTATATTGTTGCTAACTACTGACAACCTAATAAACAGAGAAAATAGTTATGCAAATCTGTGCCAAACCACGGAATTCCCATCTCTTAGTTAAAACTAAGAGTTTAACTATGATTTATTATTATTTTACATTTTATCATTACATATATATCATATATGTAAATTGAAATTTTATATTTGTTATTAATAATATTTATATCAAGGTCAGCCCTACCATAAAATCTTTTTCAGGCTGCTAAAGGCAGTTTGGACTATGGACTTGTGCTATTTCTCAAGGCATTTCCAAGACTCATGCAGCCAGGTTGTTCACTATTTGATTCTTCAGTGTCAGTGACTTACTGCATGGTGGCCAAGTCTCATCTCCAGTCTGCTTTGAAGCCCAAGCCTTGGCATTTATCCAGGCTAAGCTTTGATCTTTGTGGAGTGGCAGTTATTTTTATATTAGTGAACCTGGAAGGCTTTCAGAGGCACCTAGCAGCCGCCACCTCCTCAGTCTGCTACTTAAAACTAATGGCTTCAGGTAACACCTTTGATCAGCTTGTACATTCTGGCAGTGCATGGTTTAATGTGGGCTACAAAATACACCCTGATTACAGCTCTTTTGGGTTCACCTGAAAGCTAACTTAAATGGAGGATTTTCTTAAGTGTTGA
Organism: Strix uralensis; assembly: GCF_047716275.1. NCBI lineage: Eukaryota > Metazoa > Chordata > Aves > Strigiformes > Strigidae > Strix > Strix uralensis. Next base: position 5,975,549 of record NC_133980.1, read on the forward strand.
AGCTCAGAATCAACAAATGCAGTGCCTTATCCCTGGATGGAATCTGATTATCTTAGAATTCTGAAAACGTACAGCTGTTTGTTTTCGTTTCTGCACCACAGGGACGGGTGCTTTAAAGATGCAGAAAGAACAGATGAACTGATTGCTTCTCCCCCAAATACCCCCTTAGAATGACTGTAAAAGCTGTGAATTGCATTTAAGATGAACCACTACAAAACTGATCTAAGCACCGACCCCAAAAAAACCTGAAATAGAAGAATAAGCATATGTCAGGCCACACAGCAATGGATACAAGATGGAGAAAAGGACGTAGGAGAAAAAGGGGATAAAATGAGTTTTGAGTAGGGCTGGTGGTGTGGGAAGGTGAACACGAGGCATTAGCACAGGTCTTGGGGCATCTCCCACGGCAGGAGACACCTATGCTTAGCAAAGCAATCCCACCTGATCTGTCACTCACATTTCCCCCCCCCCCGAGAAGGAAAAAATGGACAAAAAAGTTTGGAACTTCCCGACTTTTCTATTTTGATCAACGTCAAAGCACACAGTTTTGATGTCAGTTCAGCCACTGAACAAAAAACCGAGTTTCCTATACTCTGAGTCGTTATGCCTGCAGTCTCTGGGGAGGTTGTGTAAATACTAACGCCGTAAGAGTCCTGTTGTACGAAGCCAAGGCTTCACTCAGGTAATTGGCTCCATCATCTTCTATTCGGTTTGCATTAAGATCTAGAATTTCCAGGGTTTGGTTCCGTTTTAGTAGTTCTCCCAAAAATTTTACGCCATCGTGGGTTATTTTATTACTGAAAGAGATGCACACACTTTTTTGAAAAAGGCACTAAGAAAATGAGTTTGTAATGTTAGGGCTGTGTCACTTAATAACTCTTACCAGCTAAGATCAAGGTATCGCAGGCTGGAGTTTTCATACAATGCCTCACACAGTCGCTCTACTCCAAAGTTTTTCATTTCGTGCTTGCACAAGTGTAATTCCACAAGAGAAGAGTTACTTTTCAACATCAGAGCAACATGGACTGTGGTTTCTTCCTAAAAACATACACTCAGGTTTATTAAGCTGTACTTTAGGGTAAGATACGGTCTTCCTTCAGTAAAAGGGAGATGCACAACTAACAGCAAGATTTGGTTGTCAGTAGTGTCCTATTTTGTATACTGCATTAAAAATAGCCAGGAAACAATATATTATAAAAAAGCTGAAAATAAAAAAAATTAAAAATACCAGAAAGATATTTGCAGATTTACAGTACTGTATACATCCATGCACATATCAGGAGCATCAATATTTGAATCATTATGTCTAATCAGTTTTTCTTCCAGTCATTGCTCTTAAAAAAATGAATGTTTGAGTCAGTCTTCACTAACATTAGAAGTATTTTGTCATGATGCTAATCTATTATTTCATAAAGAGGATTGCTATGGGAAAAATATGTCCTGTCACTGTAAGACAAAGTAAGTTCATTCTGAAGTTGTCACATTTAGTTAAGAAAATATTGGAGTGAGTCAAATATAAGGCAACAACCCCAGAGGCCTCCGAAAATGATAGAGTTGAAGGTGGCAACAATGGCAAACAGTCTCCCACAGATACTGAGCAGGCCCTTACTGGCCTATAATTTCAGTAGCAGTAGTTTAAATTGACTTCTAAAACCAGGTCTAGGCAGATCAAGCCCTCTCTGAGTAGAAGAAGAAACAACTACAATCTGTTTAAACTGTTAAATTCACCTTTGGGCCTTCGTGACAGTTTGATTCACCATCCTGCCATCGGGACAATACTGTGCCTACCACTGACACCTGACAACCGCCACCAGTCTGGTGAAACCACCAGCACAACCAGCTGGGTAGCCGAGACTTCAGCAGGACCAGCGGGGCACAGAAGCTGTGTGCCTGCCAGCGAAAGCCCCCCAGCTCCCTGCGCCTCTACACACCCAGTGGCCCGTGGTGCTGCCCCCAGCAAATACTGCCTTGCAGATTGTCTTTTCAGTGCTGTTTTGGAGGGTTTGTGTCTTTGCTTTGGCTAACAAATGTGTCATAGGTTTTACATTGATGAGGTTCATTCACTTGTTAAATTCATGCTTCAAGTTCACACAGTGAAACAACAAAACCACCCAGCCCAGTGAATATGGCTTATTGTTGAAGTGTGCCTTTCTTCTTCAGGCTGCGGGCTCTGGCAATTGCCCATGGACTGCACTGCTCAGATAAACAGACTTTTGTTCTTCCCCTCATTTCCTACTAAACAACATTTCTCCCTCAGTTTGCTGAACAATGCATGAAACTCTCCATCCTGTAACAGCAGAAGGAATACTTGGTTCTCCAACACCAAGCCCTCTCCATTAGCCCATTATTTAACAAATGCATATGTACCAAGAAAGAAATTTTTTTTTTAAATAGCCTTCTAGTTAAACAGGGGCAGCCTGTGACTGCACAAAACTTGGCACAGAAAGAGAAAAAGAATATTTCTGCAACCATTTACTCCACTTTGTAAGGAAACCCAGAGAGCCGTGTAGCTCAGATGTCCATAGAATCACAGAGTCATCTAGCTTGGAAAAGACCTTGAAGATCATCCAGTCCAACCATTAACCTAACATTGACTGTTCTCAACTCCACCAGACCCTTAAGCTCTATGTCAACTCGACTCTTAAACCCCTCCAGGGATGGGGACTCCACCACTGTCCTGGGTAGCCCATTCCAATGCCCAACAACCCCTTCTGGAAAGAAATACTTCCCAAGAGCCAGTCTAAAAAAATACATAAATACATCAGTACTGACTTACTTATGCTTCTCTCTTTGACTGAGCTGACACCACAGTCTATTACATACCTCTTGGCTGTACAGTAAAGGACGATTTAGGTTTATTGCTTTGACTGATTTGTTGTGAGTCAGGGCTGTTGCTATTGCTATTAGACACTGCATACCCTGGAAATGAAAATAAATAAACTCTTTAGAGAAACCTGTTCAATGTATAGATCAAGCTACCGAATTACCATGACTTCTTAGAATTGATTGTCAGAAGATCAAAACCATCAAATGGGCTCAGATTAGAAATACTATTATTTCCGCCTCCATGTACCCTGGAGAGATGCAAGTGCAAGAGCTTGCAGACACGATGTATTTTCTGGTAATACCATGCCAACTCCCCGTGGAATAACAGGGTGGAATTAGACTAAGTAGTACGAACAACCAGGAAATTTGGCAACTCAGAAAATAAAAGGCAAGAATAATGCTTGATACTTGTCCATTTAATTGATCCTGTATTTTGGTTTTCCTAATTTATGAATTCAAATCAGCTTGTGTGTGTGTTCCCTAAGGTTTTTGGTAAAAGTCTTAGATAACATTTATCCACTAGGTAAATTCATACTAAATGTGAATTAATATGGTACAGAGTAGTGAGAGTCTACGATACAGGCCGGTTCAGATTTTTGTATTTCTTTCTCATTTGCTCACTAATTTATATTTACGTTATTTTCCAATTACGCTGGTCTACATCCAAAGCTATTTCATTTTAAATCAGTTTTCTATCAATTGCCTATCAAGCATAAATATATTAAGCTTTCAGATAAACCCTACACTGGCTACACTCTCCTTGTTCATGTTTTCATAACACCCTTCACAGTTTCTGAGATGTATTCCCCCTTCTAGTTTAGAAGCATATTCTGTAATTCCAGGAAACAAATACAATAACCTTTTAATCTGACCCCAGCTCTCCCCCTGCCTCCAGGTAACAGTCGTAACTGTTAGGTTACAGCCAAACTTACTCGTCTGCCCAACATACACCTCATTATCACCTGAAAAGATGAACACCCTTAACAGGAAGGCTGAGTGGGACATCTTAATTTCACTTCTAGCTTGGTTAGAGCATTCTCCAGGAGAGCAAGATACAGGACCAAATTCTCCCAGGCAGGGAGAAGAACCACTTCCACCTTCCAGCCCCTCTAAAGTGATCACACAAGGACACACCATCAGTCAGGTGCCGGGACCTTGCACTGGGAGAAGGGTCACAGCCCCAATTGCTACCTCCTGCTGTACCCCACAGGTTTTTAAAAGCCATCTGCAGGCTTTTACTGGCTAGAGTGGGAAGCGCCCTGCTTAGTGCCTGTTTCTACCCTCCTGACTTCCCCTGTGCACTGTGGAAGAAGCCTCAGCACCTGACTCTAGGAGGCGGCAGGTTATCTAAGACCAAATTGGGTGCTTTTCTACTCAATTCCGCACTGTTGTGACTATGTCCTTTATAGATCCAGCTCTGCTAGGAGCAAGAGAGCTATGGGACTGGGTGACTTTCAGGTACTAGCACTGCACACTTTAGAAGGAAAAGAACCTCCAGGGAATAAGAAGTCCTTTCTGCAACATAAATTACACAGGGCTTAACTTTTTGTTATGCTGTTGAAGTAACAGCAGAAACAAACCTTGGAAAATGCAAAAGCCAAGTACCTGAATCCCAGGGACATGGTGGCTCTAATACATCATCAGTTATGACTTCACAGGTCTTTTATGCAACATGCCTTTCCAAGTATGCATTGCAATACTATATATCGTATTACTTCTTGCTATCACAAAATGTAAAATCAATGACAACAGATGGTATTTTCCCCTAATTAAGTACTGTAGTACCTTTGTAACACCCTTGAAAGACTTATGTCATTGCTGATAATGTTACTGGATTACTCACCATATCACAGTCTCCAAGATCCAGCTTCTCTAAGGTTGAATTAATTTCTAGCATTGAAGCAAAGGACATTCCACCTTTGTTTCCTATTTTGTTTCCAGTCATTCTCAAATACACAAGAGTTTCATTCCTCTAGACAAAATAATAATTAAAAAAATATCAATTCCTTTTAAATGGCCTGAAAAACAACACTGTCCTTTTTCCTGCGAATCCTGCTTGTTGTCACACAAAGACAAAAGCCTCCAGAATTGTGTCTAAGTGATAACACTGACTGAGCAGGTGGCTGTGCTGGGTTTGTGTGTGTGGTGAGGTTTTGGTAGCAGGGGAGGGGGCTACAGGGTGGCCTCTGGGAGAAGCTTCTCGAAGCTCCCCCGGCTCCAAGTCGGACCCACCTCTGGCCAAGGCCGAGCCAACTGGCGACAGTGGCTGCACCTCTATGATAAAGAGAAGGAGAACCTGGGAGGAGGAATTGGAGTTGTGAGGAAGACACCTCTGCAAACTCTGAGGTCAGTGGAAGAAAGGAGGAAGAGGGGGGAGGAGGAGAGACTTGTGGGGAGAGGGCAGGCTGTGCCCTGCACCCATGGAGGTTACTGGTGGAACAGATGCCGACCTGCAGCCCATGGAGGACCCCACGCCGGAGCAAGGAGCTGCACCCGAAGAAGGCCGGGACTCCACGGGAAGCCCACGCTGATGTAGTTTGGGGCTGGGAGGACTGCAACATGTGGGAAGGACCCACGCTGGAGCAGCTCGGGAAGGGATACAGCCCGTGGGAAGGACTCACATCAGAGAAAATTCATGGAGGACTGTCTCCTGTGAGAGGGACCCCACGCTGGAGCAGGGGAAGAGTGTGAGGAGTCCTCCCCTGAGGAGGAAGGAGCAGGGGGACTGACCGTAACTGCCATTCCCTGACCCCCTGCGCCGCTGGTGGGGGAGGAGGTAATCGGGAGCAAAGCTGAGCCTGGGAAGAAGGGAGGGGTGGGGGGAAGGTGTTTTTAAGATGTGGTTATACTTCTCACTGTCCTACTCTGTTTCTTAAGTGTTGTTGTTGTTAGTGTTTGAATTAAACTGATGATCTTTTTCTTCCCCTCACAAGTGTGTCTTTTGGCCATGACCATAACAGGTGAATCATCCCTCCTTGTTCTTATCTCAATTCTTGAGCCTTTTGCTTTAATTTTTGTCCTTCACATTCCTGAGGGGGGAGGTGTGAGTGAGCATCTGCGTGGTGCTCAGTTGCTCTCTGGGCTCAAACCGCGACACTGGCTCAGGCTCCCTTCACTGGAATTAAATGCATCAGAGTCCCCAAGCAAAACTTTAAAACTTTTGTTTCTCCCAAGTTAGTTCACAAATTTCACACTCATGTAAATAATCCAGGCAGATATTTCTGCCTAAATTGACAGCTGAAATACAAGTTATATCAAAACTGATTTAAATCTAGTAAGTATATTTTAAACAATAATATAATTTTCTTTATTTTTTTTAGTCTTTGAAATCACATGGCAAATCAAAGCTCAGTGAAGCCAGTCGCCCTCACTAGGGCTACCTGGTACAGAGTCAAAGCAGTGCGTAAGTCTTTAATGGACTGGAGACTTCACTGGCAATATAAAGTTCTGATCAGAGATCTAGAAAAGTCAGCATCTTCCCCCTTCCCCTCCACAGAATTTCAATGGATATGAAATAGCTATTTGACTGTTAAAGCCCTAAATGCAATGCAGAGTAGTTTTGTATTTTTAATTCTTCAGTACCACCGTAATCACTCATTACCAGAGATTATGATTAAGAGATTACAGAACAAGTAGTTCGGTGAGCAACAGAACTAATAAAGCTTGGTTTCATACTGCTTTTATGTCTTCCACATGACCCCAGCACCCCTTCCCCCACCGCGGTACCTCACTACAGCACAGCACCTCCTTCCCTCTCTTTCCCTCAATAACACACCCCCTTCACCCCCAGATCCTGCCACTCGCCTGCTCAGCAAACCCAGCAAACGCTGCCACGGGGCTGCACAAATAGCTCTGGGGGTTGTTTGCAAGCCCAGTGTTGTACAATCTACTGTACAACCATAGCGTGCTGGAGGCCTGTCAAATCTAGTTGAAATCAGTTCTGAGTTCAAAGACTATGAAGGAGGAAGAAAGAGCTCACATGAGTCTCATTTCACAAACACAACAAATCTTACACACAAGCCTCATTTCCTTGGGAAACCACATTAAAAATAACAAACATGTTTTTATGCTGCTGCTGTAAGGCAAAGTTTTCAAAACATATCTCAGACATCTTGAATCAAGACAAACATTGACATCAAGGCACAGGCAAATTTAATACAATTTAAGAAAAAAAAGGGAAAAAACTGCTGACATTATATATCCTATAGCACAGCATAGCATTTTTCACACAGAAAAATCCAGCTGTGATAGATGTGATAATTAAGTGTTAATGGCAGCACAGGGCAACTTTCTCTTGTGTGAAATCTGATTTCTGAAGTCTACCTTGGGAAAACAAGCAATCCCTGTGATACAGCAAAATGCTGAATGGACTGAAGACAGAGGGCCCTTTCAGCCAGCTCTGATGTTGGCAGGACAGCTAGTACTGTTCATCAAAAGCAAAAATATCAGATTAGATACCATTGTCTAAATCTCCCAGACAAATACTCACATGGAGTGCTCCTGCTATCAGCTCTGCTCCACTTATGCCAATATCATTAAACATCAGGTTAAGGTACCGCAGAGTGGAGTTTTCCTTAGGAACAAACAAATCAGAAAGCAATGAGCCTTTTTTCCAGACTATTTTTCAAAAAGGAAATGTGTCATATGCGTACTTAAAACTTCTGTCCTTCACTGCATTTCAGGCAGCGCCTGATTTGGAGAAGTAGTTAAAGAATGCCAAAGTATATCAGATGATGATGGAAAGGCAGAAAAACATGTAGTGTGTAGGTCCTCATGGGGCTTACAGAAACCACCTAGGAACCCGTGTGCTCAGCATGACCAAACGAGGCAGGTGGGCAAGTTCAGATGCAGACCTTCAGGCATTTTGTGAATTTAATGGCCCTCCCTGAGCTCCAGGAACACAAGCACTGAGTGACAACTCACCATTTGCCATCTGTATTCTGGTGCTTACAATGACAGAAAGGCAGCATTAAAGTCTCCTATATTTAGACCTACAAAAAGACTAACACAGATGATAAAGTATCTAAAACAAAGGCCCTGGCACACTTGACACTACCATTACCTCCTTTGTTAAACTGAACTGTAAGCCCAAAAGCCCCACAGCTTATTCCATTCTTTCTTCATGACATCTTAGCCAAATGTCCAACATATTTCTACCAGAAATTTAAAATCTCCCCAGAGAATACAATCTGAGATTCTGGTGGCATGGATTTGGATGTGAAAGTCAAAATTAACAGAATTTTGCCAAACCAACGCATTCTTGTCTCCAGTTTACCACAGATAAATATTGTCATAGCCAAATAAATTACAAGTTGCTGAATGATAAACATAATTTTGGCACCTGGAGGAATGCTGCCATGTGCTTTGCTCCAGCATCGGTCAATACATTACACCTAAGATCCAAACCTGAAAAAGATGAAGAATGTGACAGGTGTGTATCTACACTGAACTGATCTCTAAACAAAAAGAAATAAAGATGAACTAAGGCTGAAATCAAGACTGCTTATGTTTTCTTATATTAGCACAGCGATGTCAAACATACACAAAAAAAGCTTACCTGTGACAAATACAGTATTGCATAAGACAGAGGCAAGAACTTGAAGATCATCACCTGTAATTCTCTGCACAGGCACTAGATGATTATTTCCAGCTATTTTTAATGTGATCCCTTTTGTCCATCTGCTGTAACATAAAAATGTAAGCACATGGGGAGAGGTAAAATGATAGAGAAAAATTATTTATCTCTCCAGATAAGAACTGTACCCATGCTTGCCCTCACGGATGCTTTTGCATGCAGTTAACTGCATGTTACTTTTGGAAACACCATGAAAGATGATGTCATTCAAGCTGTACTTCAGCACTGTCCTTTTCAATATTCTGCACAGCTTCGAGACCATGCTTCACACACATCACAGAAAGCAGGAAGAACCAAGATGAGGGGAAATGGAAATAACGACTATCCTGGAGGTCACCTCATCACCTCCTTTTTACTTGCTTCCTTTCCTTTATTTACTCTATACTGCCCTCAGGGTCAAAACCTAATACAAACCATTTCCCTATGCTGTATTTTCTCAGGTTTTCTCTCCAAAGGACAATAAACTTTCACCCCAGGAGCATCCATGAGAGAAAGCCCTACCTAGCCACATAATGAGACAGAGTTTGAGTGGTTAATACCTTGGCAGGATTCAGAGACAGTTCAAGGAAGCATTACAAGCTGGAAACTAGCTGCATGCAGCTGAGGCTTTTTAAACAGGAGCGAGACAAAAGGGAGTTAGAATGACTAGACAATGTGTTTGGCTTCTTTAAGGGACAGAAAGGCACCATCCTGTACATTTTTCACTTTTTTTTGATTTCACTGCTTGTATAGCTGCCCAGAAAGGATATATAGCTACAAACTTTCTGCCAAGATGATGTCAAGATGAGTTAAACCAGAACTTCAGCAGTAAATGCTAAATATGATGTGTGTTTAAGCCTGAAACTACATAAACTTTCTCATTATTCAATTCCTTCTCCTGCTATCTTGTTTAAGGCTTATAGAAGCATCTGAAACATCTTGCCTGTTATTTCCTTACATTTTATCATTTTTATCAGCTTCTTCAAGCACATGAGCAATGAAGGGGTGTTCAGGTCGGCCCAAGTTTTGGCAGGCCAGCACATAGTGCTGGTGAAGATCTGGATGAACTGACATGAACTGCTGGAAAACAAAACAAAGTGTTACTGCATCGTTAAGGCAGCCTAGCAACATCACCATGGACCCAAGCGCTGTGTGCTGGGCTCTGCATAACAATACAAATGGGCTTGATCTGTAAAGGGTTACAACTCTTGGTATGCAACACAATAATAACTGATACAGACAGGAAAAGCATGAGGCAAAAATGTGGATTTGCGGATGTGTTTCTGATCTGCCATCACATAGGATCTGTGCTAACAGAGAATTAACATTCATCCAGGCAGGTCCTTTTTCACTGTAAAGCAGCTGGGCCCCCGACCTCCGCAGGCCTACCTGAGCGATCGACGCCTGCACCCTCTCCCCGTGTCAACCGGCCCACGGGTCAGTTGTGTCCCACGGCTGAGCCAGGCTGCTCCAAGGTCAATAATGTTTGGTAGTGGAGCCCGTTTCCAAGGAAGGCGTCCCGTGCCCTCCACCAAGAGGGAGCAGGGAATGCAGCCAGGCCCAGCCCAGGGCCCTGGCAGGAGGCCCCACCACCACCCCACCCCTGTGCGGTGCTGGGCCCGCCCCACAGTGGAGGCCTGGCCACGTCTGTGGGGAGGGAAGCAGAGTTTCAGCAGCTCATCCCCACCCAGAGTATTTATTTAGTGGTCTGCCCATGGTCTCCGAGGAGCCTTTGCAAAAATTTCCGTGGTTACGTGGATTAGCGGTTACTTCAAAGGTGCCTGTGCTGGTCCTTTCCACCAAATAAATCCTTTTAGTGACTTCACTACTGCCCTGTACGCTGGAGGGGGTGGGCTGGGATCACATGCTCTCATGTCCCACAGGAGTGGGGCTCACACCCAAGTACTGAACTCAGAGCCAATAAAAACAAAAATACCCTCACACAACATCTGAATTAGTCTGGGAAGCCCAGCACAGATCTCTCCCCACCGTGGTCACTCAGTTCTTCTTCCTTGTCCTGGTGGCACTTGGAAACCACCCATCTCTGGAAACGTGACCTCCTCCCAGTGTGGTTACGGCAGCAGAGAAAAGGGCTTCAGGTGGGAGACGACTGACAGTTGCCTCTCAGTCTCCACTTTCTCTCTTACTGTTCCTTCAATGCCAGCTGAAAGGTTTCTTCTGTTCAGACATCAGAGGTCAGCCAGGTGGTCACCCCTTCCCACCTCTTGCTCTTTTGCTATCAGCAACAATACAGCTTTGAGGGTTCTCAAATATCAGATTCACTGGCATCTCTCTGAACCACTAAGTATTACAGGAGAAGGTGCCACCTTTTTACACTAAGACTCTTCCAGTTTTACAGTTAGCATAGCTGAAGACAGATCTCGGTCAGTATTTGTAAATATAGGCCTTCTAGACTCAAGGAAGTTGCTTCATCCAGCTCCCCTGACTTCACAAGGTCACCCTCTGAATTTGGTTCTTGGGGCACTTCAGGATGTGCTGGGATTCAAGCTCATGGTCCCGCTGCATGTGCTGCAGGATTTGATCTCAATGAACACAAGCAGCTTTTTGCAGGGGTACAATTGAGATAGAACCTGTCCCTAAATGCTGAATTCTGCCAGTATTTATTTAGCATAGGAAGGTCTTTGAGTACTGTTGATTTTTTTTTCTCTTCTGAAATTAAAAATAAGGAGCAGAGATGGCTGAGTCTCAGCAGAGCCAGGAGGCCAGCGCAGGGGCACTCATTGCCCCAAAGCTGCCTCTGCTGGTTTTGAGGATGACCATGATCAGACAGCACAAGAAATACCAGTGAATGAAGTGCCAGAGAACGAAGGTCTTTCTCCTACACGTGTCACAGACAGGGTATTTTTCACTGATCTAGCCAACATGCAACTGTGAACCATCTCACCAGGGGTCTTAAGTCTAGAGTATCTGGAAGAGCTGCACAGGGAAAAGAACCTGATTGTAAGTATCCCCAGAAACATTAATTGCCTGAGGCACATGAAGATTCTTGGATCAGAATGACATACTGGACATATGTGAAGAACTGGGGGAGCTGAAATGTCTTCTGAGCTTAGATTTAAGCAACAAGCCCCTCTCTTTTAGTTTGCTTCCAGTTATCAGCAAGTTGGAGTCCCTTTGTCAGCTCAGGCTCTATAAAACACACTTGCAGCAAATCCCAGTGCAGATCTGGGAATACTTCCATCATGTTGAACTGCTTGGCCTTTCTGACAATAATCTCAAGTGTCTGCCTAAAGAAATAGTGAACCTGACAAAACTCAAGGAAATTTTCCTCCAGAAAAATAGATGCAAAAGTTTTCTCAAGGAGCTTTGTCACATTGCTAATTTAGAAATAATAGATCTGGAACTAAATCGAATCAGTCTCACCCCAGAAGAGGGAGGTTTTTTGACAAATTTAGCTAAGCTATTTTTAGCTTTTAATAACTTATCCTCCATTCCTCCTACACTGCAACACTGCCAGAAGCTGGGTGTGCTGGATCTGTCTCAATCTCCTGCACAAGCTTCCCCCAGGTTTGTAGAATCTCACTGAAATGAGAGTACTGACTGTTTGCTAACAGCCTGGAGAAGTCCCCACACCAGATCTGCCGCTGGCCGCCCCTTTCCCATGTTTATCTGAGGAACACTGGACTGCACACAGTACCTGGGTCCTTCACCATATTAATCAGTGTCAGGATACTAGATCTGAGTGAAAATTGCTTTGATGATATTCTTAAAAGAATATGCACTGTGAAAAACATGGAAATATTGGCCCTGGCTGACAATCAGATACAAGAAGCATACGTTCCTTTGTTTTCATTTTTATTTTATTGATACCTCCCTTTTGCAGAAATCTAAGTTCTTCCTTACAACTGAGTGCCACCTTTCCCTGCTACAGAGAGAGGGCATGTTCCACCTGGTATGCACCTGAGCCTGGGTTACTCATTATCACTGACATCTGAGTATTCAGGCAGGGAGAGAATAGCAAGAATGTGGAAACACTGACCTTTGTGTTGAATTGTAAAGGTGAAATACTCACTGCAGGGATTGCTTCAGTCTTTTTGCATCTTTTTTTCTATATGCACTGGAAAATAAGAGCTGCATTTGCGTAGAATTGATACGTCACAAACTGAAACAGAGCAGAGGGCAATTTAAAAATGGATGTGATATTGTTAATGCCTTTAACACCGTTAACATTTGCTGTTCATTTGATAATGAACAGTGATGTACCCTACAGCTGTGTTATTCTAAGTGTAATAGTATTCATGGATATACTCGTTTTAGGGCTCAGAATACACCTTCCTTTTTATATCATGCAATGCTTTTTTCCAAGGAGATTTTCACTTGTGCAATTTTCTTCTTGAAGGTTACATTTACAGAAGTAGTAATTTATGCAAAAGGATCGCTTTCAGATTTCATCCATTTAAATTACTCTCCCCTGCACTGTGCATACAAAGGAAACGAAGAAGCAGACTAATGTTTCTGCTAAGAAACAAAATTAACCCCATAAGAAATCTTTCCAGCAGAGGAAACAACATGGATTTTTTTGCCAGAATTTCCACCATACTGTGAGGTATAATGTTATATTAATGAGCAGAATATTCTGTGTTCATCCATCAACAGTAATGCAGCTCCCCAGCACTTTCTTGGCGATTTTCCCCTAAAAACAAAATCCCAAATATTACTGCTTAATTGACATAATGTATCTTTTTAATGAGCGTGTCTAGATACCTGCAGAGGTGAAAGAACTGAGAAATTTGAAATGCCTTAACCTGTCTGAAAACCAATTCAATATCTTTCCGAAGCAAATCTTTCTCCTGGAATCATTAGAGAGATTACACCCAGGACAAAATAAAGGAATTAAATTCACAAGTCTGCCAGAAGATATCAGCAAATTGCAGGTAGGAGCAATAGGAGGGAGAAGATCTTCGTCTGCTGCAGCAAGGTGCTTATGTGGGCTTCAGCTGCTCCCAAATGCAGGACTGAAGGTCCTCCTAATTTCTTTGGGTACAGTGTGCAGCATCATGCCAAGGCTGTTAGAATAATATCAAAACTCAGTGTTTGAAACTCCTGTTGTCTCTTTGTGTTTAGTAGTCATGCCAGTGGTATTTCAGTTTATAAACCTTCTGCACTTATTGATATTCTCTGTACATTGATTATATTTCAAGCTAAGGAAAAATCCTTTACTTATTAAAACTTATGCACACATATTTTTCAGAATCTCCAAGAACTGCATATAGAGAATAATTGTCTGAACTACCTGCCCACAGCCATCAGCTCATTGACCCACTTGAAAATACCTGACTGTCCTAACAGTCTCCTTCAACAGCTCCCAGACTCTCTGTGCTGAATAGAGGTGAAAAATAGTCTTTGTGTTTGTGGTCCCAAGGACAAAATTACCAATAAGCATTTTGGAAGAAGGAGGGAGAGAAGGGAAGGAAGGAATGCAGTGCATCATTCAGGGCTCATCCTGTAATTGGAAAGGAACCAAATGGGATAAAAGGTAGAACTGGGAGGCTGGGGGAAGCGCTGTACCCAAGCCACATGGGCAGGAGGTCCTCACCCATGACCTACCTCAACCTCAGGGTCTGGGGAAAAAGATGTTTCCCAGAGCTCCACTGGAAGCAGAACCCCTGAGGTGAGAAGCACCAGTGACTCCAGGGCGGTGGTGTGGAACTGGCTCTCTGGGGGTGCTCCCCAGCCCAGTCTTTCCATCTTCCCCACTTTCCATTGTACTTCTGTGTGGCTGAGTTTGCTAGCACTGTTGGTGTGCCAATTGGCAGGACTTTTGAAAGCTGAATATAGCCAGGTGCATAGTCTTCACCCAGTGAAGCAAAAGCTTTGCTAGGAGAGCCTGTGTCCTTCTATATTTGGGAGCAGATACTTTGGATTTTAAACACTCTGTGTTCAACACACACATTCATTACATGCACAGGCTGAATTGTTTGCACCTCATCCATGTGCTGTTTACGGGGAGCACGCAGGAATGTTCCACATCATTCCTGTTCTTTGTGCTGTGGCTGTTTGCTTTTGTGTGTTCAGGTTTGCAAAAACTGCTTGTTCAGAACAATCTCCTATCCCAGCTGCCTGAGGATTTGGACAGTCTTCAGCAGCTGGAGCTGGTCCTTGGTGATGGGAACCCTGTGACAGACCCTCCAATTGAAGTGTGCTGCCAGGGGACATCTGCCATCTGGGAATACTTACAGGAAAAAAGGTGTAAAACAGCCATGAACTTAAAGGTAGGGGTGTTAAGAAATCCACCACAATATACATACAAAGCTGTGTTTTTAGGAATAGCTACTTTGCAGAACAACCTACAGGGCACTCAGTGCAACATCAGAAACACCTTAAACCACCATTTGCATCAACTATGGCAGAGTAGTACTTCTATCACTGATCATGTTAAGGTAGGATATAGAGAACCATCAGGAAATCCAGCACTGGGCATCGTTCAAAAACGTACCAGAATGTTGTCACAGCCCTGCCAGGTCACAGTCAGCAGGCACAGAACAGCCCTTACAACCTGCAAGGCAGTAAGGTTAGTGTGTCTAAAACCAGGTCAGATCCTCTAAGGCGTTACTTAAAGACAAAACTTAACTGCAGGTGGCATCTTCACTCTTGCTGACTGTATTTTGACTGCAGAGAGTTGAAAATCCGTTGTGCAAACACATAGAACAAAAAAACATTTTTTTGTGGTTTTGTGGGTTTTTTTTTTTCCAAAAGTACATCAGTCTATCACCAGTGGGCTATGGAATTAATTTGCTCAGAAAAAATACAGGGCAAGAAGGAAGGAAAGGCAAATCCTCAGTCTTTGATTCTTCTGAACCTAAATTACTCCTCTCTTTCTGTAATGTCTGTAATTTCTTTGCGAACTACTGTGTTTCTCCCAAACTGTTCTTCTGAACTAAAAAGTGACATTTAAAGATGTGTAGACATAGTCATTTAAAACTCTAATCAAAGGGTCTGGAGGACTACAGTGTTAGTGTCCTCCCTCATAAGAAATTCCTCTTGAAAAAGAATAACATACAGTGTGAAAGTCAGGTGGCTGGCAGTCTATTTCAGCTGCAAACAATGTAGTCTTAATACAGAATAAAAGGGGTTTTGGAGACTTCAAGGTGCCTGTTTTTTTGCATCAAGAATACCCACCAGTAATACTGTTCCACATGACTGTTTGCTTTTACCCTTTTCCTCCAGGTAACCATATTGTTCTTCTCTGTTTTTCAGATACAAAGTTTGTAGCGTGGGTTGATGAACCAGAAGGGGATTGGACCTTTCTTGACACTTAAGAATCTAATGAAAGAAAGAAAGAAGGAAAAGGAAAAATAGAAGGTTGTGAAAGGATGAAAAGCCAAAAAGTGATATTTGAACAGTAAACTGAGCTCTTTTCATTTACAAGAAGGGCAAATGTGAGCAGAGGTAAGCAAGTAGGAGACAAGCAGTATTAAAGCATTTGAATCAGTGAGCATTACAATGAAAACAGATTATTTAAGTTTGTCTTTGTGTTTTTGTCTAAATTCACTCCAGCTGAATCAGGCAGATTCTGAAATATTCTTGAGATGCCTCATTCTGAATGCATGTTATCTCAAAGCATAAATGCAGCTGATGAACTGGAAATTAATCTAATCTGTAGGAATCTGGTGCAACGAGGTGTTCTTTGTTCTGAATCCCAAAGTATTTTACCTGCAATGCTTAGAATTCTGTTTTCCAGTCAGTGAGGTACAGCCATATCTAGAGTGAAACAATATTTGTGGACCCTCCTACTAGCAGTTATTTAATGAGTTTTACATTCAGAAATGATCAGTACCTTGTTTGGAAATATGGAGGAGGATTCCAGGCAGTCAGAACACATGCACTTCTACCAGAACCTCTTACAGAGGTGTAAAAAGCTGTTTTGAAAGTATCTCTACACTTTTGCAAAACTGTTCACTGATGTTTTGACAATCTGTAGTTATAGTATTTTGAATGACTGCAAGCTGTCAAAATCCTTAGTGTTATAGCTCATCTCTGAGATAACTTGGTGACAGTTTGTAAAATGTCTGTGTATGACAGTCTTATTTGAAAGCAGAGAGTCTGCAGAATACAATATTCTGCAATGACTCTGGGTCCTGGCACGTCATAACACCTTTGTTATTCAAAAGAACCATGCAAACACTCCTTACTATAATTCTAGCATGCCAAATTTATATGCAACCATCTTTCCACAGCACTTTACAGATAGCTGTTTGTCCTAGACATCTAACGTCTTTGCCTAGTTTTTATTCTGTATTGCTCAGTTACTCCTTAAACTCCTCCAGAGGTTTATTTGCAGCACACATAAAGCACAGAGCTGGTCTGGGACTGGCAAGTGTGCAGATTCAAAATGCAGGAGTGGGTGGGAGCAGTACCCTTTATTTAGTTTAACTGGCTGGTGGGAACTGCAGTCCGGCTCTCTCCCCTGCTCTGAGTTGCCTCGGAGAAGGTGGTGGCATCCCAAAGGAGGTGGTAAAGGCAGGGTCACTGAGACCCAGCTCTTCCTAGAGCTCCACCTCCAGGTAGTGATCTCCGAATGCTGCGGCTACATCTGCATCCAGGCTATAGGTCTTATTTCTGTTTGGCTCTTGAATCGATCCATTTTGAAATCTCATTAATATGCTTGCTGGCAGGAGAGAGCTGGGAGTGCAGAAAAGTGGGATGACTCCGTTCTGATTCTCCATTTTATGAGGTAACTGATGCTGTTCTGGTTGTTTGGAGGTGTCTTATGAAATTTTTTCACCCTTGAGTGAAGGCAAAGAGGAACAGAGAGAAGGATGATTCAGAGACTACCAAGGAGCAAATCACTGGAAGAGAGAGATTTCTGGGAAGACTGGGCAGATAGACAGGACATTTAATAGAAGTGATTTAATAAAAGCTTTTTAGTGGCACAGTAGCTATGAGAGAATCATGGGAGGGCAAAGGACTGAGAAGGGGATCATGAACAGCAAGTGGAGAAGGTTGGTAGCAGTGAGTCCGTGCTGTGCTCTGGAGCTATGAGGAACCCAACTATAACAAAGCACGAAACCCCAACACCAAAGCCCAGTTCAGTCAGTAAGATTACAACAGACAGTGGACATTGAACATGGGCCAGCTGCTTTACTGAATTAGAGAGGTTCAAGTGGGAAAGGAGTAATTCAGAGAGATTCTAACAGAACACATGAAGGATAAACTTCCCACTTGGACCAAAGGCAGATTTGAGGAGGGAAGTCACAGGAAGGCAAGTGATTAAGAGAAGTTGGTGTGCTGCTGTCAAACAGAGATCGTGATACTTCCACATTAGAATAACTCTCCTGGCTTAAGTCATTGCCTGAAAGTCTCTCTTGTTAGCCCTGTATGAAAGAGGGGCTCGTTGCTTCACTCCAAAGGTTGAGGATCTCTAGAAAATAACTGAACCCACACTGCAGCAATTCCCTGGTACCTCTGACAAAGACACTCCACCTCACATTTCTCAGAGCTGGGGGAACAAAGTGTGTTTTTCAACTGGAACTGAAACTGGAATCAGGAAGTCCATGGAGACCCTCACATGACATCATGGATTAAATGATCAAGAGGTATCAGCACAGCATGGTCAGCTGCTGGTTATAACCCTGACCAGCCAGAAGCTGATGTTGGAAGGGTCACTCAGACTGAAAGCTGAATATTGATGTCATCTGCATGGGAGAACTTGATGAGAGGGGTCCTAGCAAGTTAGGAAAGTGCTACTGAATGATCCTGTTGTGCCTCTCCTTCAGGAGATTGCTGCAGCATGTAGATATACTCAGAGCTAATTGAGCAGTACTTTATCCCTCAAGCTGTCTCAGGATTTCTCTAAGACTCCTCAGTGGGCAGATCTAATATCTTTACTTCCTAAAATACCTTACCAATGAATAATCCCACTGCAGTTTCTGAGCTCACATGTGGGTTAAGATGCTCCATGACATGAGCGACTGCCAGAATTTGGCTCTGTGTAAGCAAATACAACAAAATGCCAAATAAGAAATTATCAAATAAAAAAAGGAGGAGCCACTTACAGGTCCCAAGTTGGTACTTTTTCTAACAAGTCTTGGGCACAGAGCAGGGTGCTGTGCTCTTAGCTAGAAGCTGCCCTGTGGCTTTGAATAATAGACTTTGCTTATTTCCTTCATTTTTAGGGTAAGGATAAGAACACTCTCTTTGTCACAAGGTGTTGTGAAGGTTAATGGATTAATCCTGAATGCAGGAAGCATGAAGGCACTGCAGGGACTCCCACTGGCTTTCATATGCTCTAGATTGGACTCTGGAAGTTTGCTTTTTTTGCTGCATGTCATAGAAGGGTCTGTACAGAAAGCACAGTCTGGCTAAGGCTGAAACAGGTCAGGATGAGCAGGGGCATCCCTGAAGTATCCTGAAGTCTTTGCACAGCCTTATCCAGAACGCTTATAGATTGCTCTGTATCCAAAATCCTTGCTAAGGTAGCAGGACATTTCTCCGATTTAACTTACATTGCCCCTGAGACATGCAAAGACACCAATCAACTGTTTCTTACCTTGATTTTATGCTGACTCTGTACACAGGACTCATCTACACTATGAGATGGCACCAGGGGCCAGAGCAGGGGCAGAACAGCTCCTTCAGTGTTCTCCTTACTGGATTAATATATAATCCTGAGTTGTTGGGATGCTTTCCAAAACTCGCAATTACGTAGATTTAATGCATTCATAAAGAGGCAAAAGCTTTGGGGGAGAAGAAACTAAAATTTAAAACATAGAGGTTTCAAGTATATTCACATTAGAGGCATTTTCCTTACATACATGAGGCCACATTCACACTGCCCGCCCACTGGCATCCAGCACACACCCAGCCCCTTCCCTCTGTCAGCAAACCTGCAGAGCATCCATCTGAAATCATCCCAGCTCTTTTGACAGTAGTCATTGCAGTATTCACAACATGAAGGTTAAGTGTATACAATAGTGTAAGCACAGCCCAGAGAATCTGAAAGAATATGTTATTAAATGGAACGATCTATGCATGAAGAAGGTTAAGTAACAGTTTTCTATAATTGTGGAACTATTTCAAGAGATGAGATTACTAAAAACTGGGCAGTCTTCTAAGTCAGCGACAAATAATACTTGGTTCATGTGCTGCTTGTGAAAGGCCTTCCAGAAACCTTCCACCTCCATCAACAGTCAAAACGAATGTTTCTTTTGTTGTCTTGATTAAAGCTTTCCAATCGTTTCCGCTGCGATTCTGAAAGGATCCATCTTTGCATCCCCAGCTCTGCCAAGGCAGGCAGCTTTGTCAGGGCTGCTAACAACTCGCTGAACCACGTCCCACAGTCACGGCAGGATGATGGGCGAAGGCTGACATCCAGCTCTGAGAGTTCTTTGAATATTGCTAAGCCTTGACAGAAAACGACCCACCCTTCGTCAGAGATGTTGTTATTATAACTCAAATCCAGTTTCTGTAATCTGGCGAGATGGCCATCCTGCGTCAGTAATGCTGCAAGAAATGACACACACAATCACAAATAATACATCCTAGCAATTGCTTTAAAAGCTTATAAGTAAGAAGAGTAGTATTTTAATACCATATTATTCAAGGCTTTTCAGCAGTCAAACAGCAAAATTCAACTCCTCTGCAACATAAAAATCACTTGCTGTTGAACTCAAAGTGTTTTATCACAGCTGAAGGAGTGCACAACATTTAAAACACAGGCAATTCCAAATGAACAGAAGTAACAGGTTAAAATTGCATAGCAACCTGAAAACCTTTGAGTCAGTTGGAAGGAAGTTAAATCAAGTGCCAATTAAAAGGGGCAGACAGGCTTTACAGGGAGATTTAGAAAGAGGAAAGCAAAACTAGATGAGGTTGCATGATTACAACAGCCACCTCTCACTGTGGGAGGGTAATGGGCTTAATATACCCTAAAGGGAACTGGGATCCTTAATGTATGATTGGCAAAGGAGACACCCATCAAGGGTGATGTTTGTAAAGTCAAAAATATTCAGGCTTCATCTCACCAGCCTTCAGATTACAGGGCCTTAATAGCTGTCACACAGCTATTGCCAAATCTCAGACACTCAAAACCCATGAGTCAGGGCCACAGAATCACAAGGATGATTATAAAATAAACAGGTTTTTAAAAGGATCCTAGAATTTATTCCTTCAGCAGGTTCCCATTTTCCAGTATTTCTCAGCAGCTGCTAAGAGGTGGGCGAAAATATTTGTTTTAATTCTCCCATAATAGTTTGACTCCAGAAACACACCTAATGGAGTGAGAGCTGGTAGTGCCTGTATTACTGGCTGTCAACATGAACATTTTCTATAAATTACTGAACCCAAAACCAGGAACCAAGCAAAATAACACTCCTCAGAGGCAGCTTTAAATATCTGATATTAAAAAGAGACTCAAAACCTACATTTGCTAAGTGCTGTCTTTTTGTATTAATAGATAAAGCTGCTAAAAGATTTTTTGCATTTTATTCTTTCAGCTTCTGCACTGTGTATGTACAGGACATCATCTTCAGCAAAATGAAAACCCTTTCTGGGAAGAAAACTGCTGTATTTTCCATCTTTTCATTTGATTTATGCAAAAACGTGCTCAGCCCATGGAACAAATCCCTCCTGAATTGTGGTCTAAATGCCCTGGCTCCTTGACTGCTAGGAAATACCATGTTATACGTACTCAGAAGAGCCAAATCTTCAGCCACCAAGTTACAGCTGCTCAGTCTTAACACTTGAATCTCCGTTGCAAGCTTTAGCACTCCCAAAAGCAGCTTTAGGTTCCCACCAACGCACTTATTCCAAGAAAGGTCTAATATCTCCAGTTCAGGAAGGTGAAGGGCAGCCTCAGCTGAAAAGATTAAGACCAGCAACTTCTGCTTACTAACAGAAAACAACATGGCCTCAACACACACCTCACCAGCAATTCACCTGTAAATAGGCTCCTAACAGGCTGCCTACTTGTGCTTAGAATGGCTTATTTTATCTTAATAAAAGTCACACAAAAGAATATAAGGAGGGCCTGCCTATAGAATCTTTAAGGACTCTGTGGAGGGGTTTCTTGTCTTTCTGTTTACATTATTGGCTTAACCTTGTCCCACTGAAGTCAATTTAATTTAACAGCTTGTTTTTAAACCATTTTATATCAATTTAAAGACAGCAATTTTTTGCTGTGAACTCACCATGCAAGGTGAAACGCTCTGTATTTTTTGACAACACCAATTTTCATGATGACATGCTTACATAATCGTAATGATATAAATATAGTACTCTTCCTGCAGGGACCTCAGATCAGTTTAGCTTGCTAAAGTCAGTCAAGTTTTACTACAGGCTTCAATGTCACTAGTAAACAGTACAAAATATAAGTGCACAATACACAGTAACTAACAGATCCCTCTGTACTTAGACTTCACGTGCCATATGGAACACCTATCGAAGGGACAGTGTAGCCACTAATCCACTGACATTTGCAGGAAGTAGGCAAAAGATGCTGAATTTACATATCCTGCATTAGACTGCACTTTCCTTCGTGGCTGTGCAGTATCTTTTCCCCTGCTGCAGTCATTGTCTCAGTTCCTCTGTTGCCCCACGCTTAACTCTAGCCCAGAAAGTTTCTGTTGAAACTTTCACCTGCAATGAGGTGAAAAACCTTCAGTCAAAACTTTACCCCACTAAACTGCAAATGCAGTGTTACAACCACACTATAATTACAGCATAATATGAAATCATGTTTTCCTTTCTCTTCCAAAATTAGGGAGTATACACAAGCTCACTCTCAAAGGTCTAAAAGGACTTTATCCAGTCAGGTATAACGGGGGAAGACATACAACAGTCTTCCCTTGCAACCAGCTCCCAAAAAGCACTGGTTTCATCACAGGCTTTTTCACTCAGGACCTGTGGTATAATGTAACCATGATCTTTGGAGATCAGCCAAAGGAGAATGAAGTGCTTTGTCCCACAGGGATACACAGAAAATAGACACACTTTAAAAAAACCATTCCTACCTAGTGATGAAAACGACTCTTCACCTAAACCACAATTGCTGATGGTCACGGATTTCAACTTCGGTAAAAACCTGAGCCTGCCCAGAAGAGGATCAGATGAGATTCCTACATTTTTATTCGAGGATAAATTCAGCTCTTGAAGACTGGAGAGTAAAGGTATCACCTGGGCTATGAAAACATGAAATATTTATTAGACAGTCACCAATATAGAACAAATATGTAGTTGTATATTTGCCTGACATCATTTCTTTTCTTTATAAATCAATCCAAAAGTCAAGGCCAAGTTCTGACACTCAGATTTATGGTGAGTAATGTTTTAGTCCATAAATAGCCTTGTCATTTTCAGTAGGAATGTTTAAGAAATTAGGTATTACATGCTGTGTGGAAGGCTGTCAGAACACAGCTTCCTGTTGAAATTTTCTAGGTGAAGTAGGCATTTTAACATTAAATGAGATGGGGGTTATTTCCAAATGTCTTCACTGCTAACTGAAACTCCTTTATATTAATGTTATTATTCTCTATTAGTCAATAAATTAAAAATAAATCATGACTGATTACTAATAGTTAGCATTTCCCAATGCTTCAGCAGCAGCTTTTCAAGTTCTCTTTATCATGGAAACTAGGATGTAGGCAATATAGGCCTTGAGTCATGGGGGTTTTTTTGTTGCTATTGTTATTCTAGAGTAAAAAATAATGTCAAAAAGTTACGATAATGCACAGAGAAAAAAAACCCTGTCTCACTGATTGAATGGGAAATGTCTTTTCCTTCCTAATAGCATTTATAAGTTGGATCAATTTAACCTGGAAACTGCAGTCTTCAGCTTTTCTATAAAGCATACAGCAGCAGCAGTGCAAGATGATCCAACATCACTCTCTACTCCATGTACAGTTCACTGAGGGAGTTTTAGGCAGTTACATTTACATGCAGATATGTGCTTTGGATCCATGACAATTTATACCAGTGGGGGAACTGTCCCTGGATATTTCCAAAATTACTGATTATCAAAAGAAAGCAGTGCTTGATGGCAGTTCCTATGTTCCCATCATGGGTCTGAATCATGGCGGATTCAAGTCCTTAGGTCCACATAGGATCAGACACTGAGATTTCCTTTGATTCAGCAAAAAAATCATTCCATATTGATCAAGAAAGCTATCCTCCACACTGCACTTCCAAACTGCCTAATGAAAAAAGTACTGAGATCTGCTAGACTAGGTTAGGCAGAATCTCTTACGCCTTTGAGGTATTTTCCTGAGTCAAAACCTAGGATTCTTAATGGATTTCCTCAACATGTCCTTACATAAAATGGTCATGTCCTCTTCTGTTACACAGCACTGGTGGAGATCAAGGACTTCAAGATTTTTCAAGCTGGCCAAATGAGCTGTTGAATCTTTAAAGCCACCACCAATCTCTTTGTTACATGATATGTCTAGTTTTCTTAGTTCTGCAAGGTGCTGTAAAGCATCGTCTGAAATGGAAAAGGAAGCATGCTGGTCACCAGCTGCTACAACAGCACAGGTCATGGCTTTAGCATTTATTTACTTTAACATCAAAGTTTGCACAAGGTATTGCAGGCAAACCTCTTAGACTAAGCTTCAGCGTATAATTACAGCAGACATACAGTAATACCACAAAGCTTCCCCATCTATGCAACTCCATTCTTCTCTGAAAGAGCAGGTGAAGGTGAGGTCAGCTCCTCCCCCAGATCCATTCAATCCTCAACCTTTTGCTGAAATTACTACTGGATGTGCTAATTAGTGCCAGTTGTTTTGTCTTATGGATGAGACCTCCATTAGGGAGAGACACAAATCATAAGCCCATTTCATATGGCTTCACTGGACACTCATTAAGTGATAATGGTGAATTTGGAATTCCCTCTGAGAGCAGGATTAGCTTGTTAAAAGTTAGCTAGCCTGCCTGTGCCCTTGCCTATCTTCTGTCTGGGGAGAGAGGACGCATGTCCAGAGAGCCACTAATCTACCCTAAGATGTGTCTCAGATAAATGGTGTGGAGGGTGACTCTCCCCACTGACTTTCACAGGCTCGAGCTCAGGGAAGATAAATGCTACTCCCGCTGAAAGCCTCTGTAGTCTTTTATCAATCTTCAAACAGCAAATAACGATTGCCCATTAATACTGCCAAGCCATCAGCAAAATCCCACCTCATTGCCTTTCTTAAATGGTTTTCAGATGTACAATTTATTCAGAATGAAAGTCTTTCTGAACATAAAGTCTAACCTAAGCCCTGGAGGCTGTCTTGCTTTAATCCACACATGTGCAAGTTTAACTCTTTCAAGCCTGGCACATTTTTCAGATCCTGAGCAATAACCTTCACACTGCAGCCGATGTGTTTGTTGATAGAGAGATCTAATACTTCGAGGTTTGGGATCACATTTAGAATTTCAGCTGGGAAAAAAAAAGAAAACCAGAATTGGTAATTGTCTGGAATATATACAGATGAACCCCAGAAAAACATAGCATCATGACAAACGGGAAGAGGTAGGCTAGGTTTGCCTATATGTGTGGTTTAGACTTACTAAGTTGTTGTTCTACCTAAAAAATACAGCAAAACAAAGACTGGATAGGAATCAAGAAAATCTGTGAAATATATCTATGAAAATATAGGTGAAAAAATACAAGGACAGTTAGAAAAAACACAAGGGAATAAAGAACAGGAATACAAAGAGAAAAAAAACTAATTAAAAGATATAGGACTGTATGTTGCATATGGGCCATCTCCTACAGTGGAGATGAGGGCACAGGGGCTTCTCTTTAGGGAGAAAATGTCTTTAAAAACACAGAATCAGATCAAAAGACCACACAGGATTAAGCTATAGTGAGCAGAGAGAGGGGAGGGGTGATCAGTGGTTGGCAGCTCAGCCTAAATTCCCATCCCTCAGGCCTTCTTTCCCATCCCATGGCTAACTACATATTCAGCTGCTTAATTTTAAGCAATCGGTGGTGGAAATTCTGGCACACATGAGTTGCTCAGGGTCTCAAAGGATCCAGCAGCCCTGAACCACTGAGGCAGACAGACTGTAGTTTAGATTGAGCTATTCTTCTTCTCAACCCTACCTCACATGATTAGAGAGAGCAACTTTACCTCACCTGATTAGAGAGAACAACTTTCTTCTTTGGAAGAAAGTCCATTAAATTCCAGCACTGTGTGGTAAATACTGTTATAATGCAGAGCCTGCATTAAATTAACTTTCCACTAGCATTGAGCTCAATATAGCCATCATCTGAGTCAAACAAGTTACATTTTGTGAAGGCAGTCTCAGTCCAGCTGGACGGATACACATACCAAGGGATTCTCCATCCTTTGCCGTCAGGTTACAGTCTGTAATTTTCAGAAGTTTTAACTTGCATCCTTTCTGGAGTTTTTTTGTCAGGAGTGATAGTTTTCCACCTATGTTACTGTTCCATGATAAATCCAGTTCTTCCAGTTGAGAAACAACTTCAAATGCCTCTCCTGTAACAGAAGTCTAAGATGATTGATTCTGGGTATCAATTTCAGTGCAAGACAAAAATACAGGTTTGGAATATATTAAAGAGGAAGGTTAGCCACTTAATTCTCAAATTATTATATCCTGAATGGCTTGCCAGGAAAATTGGTGTATGCCATGAATTGTTGCTACTGCAGCAACGTTGTATAAATTCTCACCTTGTCTGAAGAGCAATACAGATCACAAGTCACAGTACACACAGACCTGAAATTTATTCAGGTTGCCAAATCCTCATCAGACTGTTTGACCATCGCTGTAGACCCATGCGAGGACCCAGAAAGTCTAGTCTATAGGGAAATCAATACAAGTGACAAGTCTGAATTTATTGTCCTGTGTAGTTCTGCTCTATTTTATTTGGCAAGCTTCCAACGTCCTCAGTACTGTGTCCACAGGGTATTTTGGAGAGGAGGAATTAAGTCCTCTCACAACTATTTCTGAAACATAAAAGTTTAATTTCTGAGAGGAACTTCTGACTCACTTCATAAGGAATCAAGATGAGCACTCTTTTGACCCAAACTTTCCCATGATTTCAAGGCAGACAACACTGATTTTGATTACATTCAGAAAAATTAGCCTTGATGTACCTGCCAATGTGAATCTGACAAAGTTCTTTCTAATACTAACATCCCACTGCAAAATCCAGCCTCCTAACTTCCTTTGTAGAGTAGGGAGTCAGATGTATATTTGCATAAATTCATTCCCAAGAAAGATCAATTAATCAGACCATATGCAAATGCAATTTCAAAGTGTCATACATAAATTTTTGATCTAAAGTCTTGTCATCAACCTAATAATTGAAAATTGTATTTTAATAATAAAACCCTTTCATGTCTGTGTTTTCATAATTAATTCTTCACAAAAGATTTATAATAGAAAAATAATTATTTCTGTTCTTGTGAGTATCTAGGTTTGAGAGAGAAGGACATGTCTTAATTTTTATTTTTGCATTTATTTTAAATTATTGCTTCAGTCTTGAATACTGAGCAATGCTCTAGAGCTGAGAAGTGGTTTTGCCTCTGCAGCATAGCCCGTTTCTGTTTGACATGGGGACTAGCATTCCAGACACATTTTCCACCCAGAAGACAAATAAAGGACTGTAACTCCAGGAATGGTTTCCTACCACCTCTCACAGTCACAGCTCTGAGCAATCACATAGGAGAGGTTGGTATTACGATTACATTTGAGGCACTTGATTTCTAAACAGAATGCATCGAGTCTACAAGCAGCCATATTTCCACAGATAGATGTGGACATAGTAAAACAGGCAGTATTGGCCTAAATACACGTGCTGTTTTCAAAATCATAGGCAAAATCAATGCAAATTGACTGTTGCTATTCCATGTGTGTTGGGCATCACAATTTGACTGGAAATTTAAGTCCTATGATCAGTTTTGTGTCTGTCTCAGCAGAGGCTAAGCCAGAAGGGGGAAGGAAACAACACAGAAAAACCAGGCAGGATAAATCAATTGGAAAGATAACCAATAAAACTCAAGAGAAAAAAAGTATGAGAAAAGGGTTGGAAAAACAATGAAATAAATTTGAAGAAATCTGATAGAAAATGAAACACAGATTTTACCCTGATCAGAAACAGACTGATTATTTTCACCAGCTTTTGCAGAGATGCATTTTTCTTCCCCAACAGATAGCATGATCACTTTTGAGCTATCACCATATATGTCATTGTATTTCTGAACCTTTCCTGGAAAAAGCCTGAATATGAACGACATAAACCCCAGCTTTATAACTCAGACTGGTTTTTAGAACTTGGCAAAATAAGCAGTAGTTTTTATAATTCCTAGTTGATTGAGTTTGCCCTTCTTTTAGACACGTATCACAGACCCACCCCAGAGTAAACTCCAGGCCCAGAGGTAAGTGACTCAGTGTCAGAACCTGAGTGCATAACACCACTTTAAAACCTTTAAATCTCATGCTTTGCAGAAAGCAGCATTGCAGGCATTCCAAGCAAAGAAGTAAGCAGAGGAATAAGCTTCTCCCAGACTTGAAAAAAGAAGTCATAAAGCTCTGAGGCAGCACTTCTGGTTTTAAGTCTCCTCCAAAAGACCATAACTTTTTTTGTGATGAGCACTCATCTGTCCTGGAGCATGAAGACCTAAGCTGACCCTATTATGACTGACTCTGCTTCAGTTCTTCTGTCTACCATTAGATATTAAAGCTAGCCAAAAACCACCTAATCCAAACTGAAAACATGCTTTCCTGCTATTAGGACTGAATTCTGTTCCCTTCTGAATGTGAAAGCTTCATACACTGAGGAATGGACTCGGCAGAGCTACCCAAATGTATAAGGTCACTCCTAAGTCCAAGTTCTTTCTACTGTTTCACAGCAGGAGTTTACATCACCCACTGTGGAAGCAGCGGGAATAGGATGCAGGAAGAGAGGAGATGGATTACATTAGACCCAAGCTGTCTGGAAGTAAATGTAAATTAAATTGTGTACCTAAGGAGGTGACATCCTCCGCTGTCAGCCTGCAGCTGTTAAGTCGAAGGACTTTTAACAGGTTCACATGATGAAGATGAACAGTGAGAGCATTCAGAGTTCCACCCACACAACCATTCCAGGACAGGCTGATCTCTTCCAGCTCTGGGAGAAATGGCAGTAAAGAAGCTGTTAAAAAAAAAAAAAAAAAAAATGTATTCTGTTTGCATATTGTCTGCACATCCTGGATGTCAATACATCTTAATACAGAGATGCTGTCTACAACCAATGCAGCATTATAAAGCCATGACAATTTGTACCTCAGTTTTCTTATCTGTAGTTTGAGTGTAAGGACATTCATCATCTTCACCAACCTGTAGGATTTTTGTATTTTTATATATATTATATAATTTATGTAATTTATTAATGAACATTTCTCAGGGATCTGGGACCACCAGATGAAATGTTAAATAAAACCAGGCCTGTATAAAAGAAAGGGAAGGGAAAAGAGAAGAGAGAATAACTGAATAGGCAAATAAGAATTAAAGAAATGTATGAAGTGCAGAGTTGAATAAAATGTGTATTTACCCAGTTCTGTTACATCTGCTGCACTTAATGCACAATTATTTAGATCCAGATTCTTGCTGTTGGGTTTCTTTCCCAGTTTCTGCATGAACTGGTTAAATCTCTGCTCACCAGATGGTGACTCCGCTTCAGAAATGAGATGTGAAAGTCCATCTGAGTAACAAAGAAATAGGGCCCTGGTTACCTCTGCTACTAACACAATGTGCAAGACCTGACTGCGGCTGCCGGGTGAAGATTTTAGGAAATTAACTAAATCTGTCAGTAAACTGGACTCTATTTTTGATCAATGTGGACCAATAACCCGAGTGATAAGATCACTACAAAGCTCCTGATGCAGAGAAAAGAATCTCCTCTTGCACATCTCCACGCTACCTTATGCCAGTGGCTCTGGATGTTTGCACCAGCAGTTCAAGGACACGAAATTCATGCAAAACTCCGAACTGCAGCTATTCTGCATGCACAAGTTGTATAGCCACCTCTGTGTGCTTGCACTGCAGCCACACTGCTGCAATACAGTCTGTACTTGATCAGCTAGCACCGAGTGGCCCTCTTCACCAGTGTGGTGAACCTGCTGCTTCCTTCATGACAGCCCGTGTTCATTTTCAGAGCGTCTGTGTAAGGCAGTTCCTGCTTTTCTTGGCTTTGCAAAGCAACTCCCACTTACCTTCTTCTTCCACGCAGTTTGTGCAGCAAGGAAAACTGCATTTACATTCATTGCTAAACCCTTTAACAGATCAGTAATTTCACCTAATGCCTATAGCTGGAAAAAAGCAGCCAAAAATTACACAAAATAGCAATCCCACTCTCAGTAGCTGTCCTCTCACTGTTTCCCCAAACCTACCCAAAACTCTTAGGACAAAGGATGGGGTTCTAAGCCCCACCTTCCAGCTCCTTTTTAAAAATAGTCTCATTTTCTCTGGTGTGGATGTAAAGAGTATTCCTGTGTGCACAAAATAACATACATGATGAATTTCCATTCCCTTTCCCTCCCCCTCATCAGTGTCAAGTGGTAGAAAACATCTGCTCTTGTTGGCTTCAGATTGCTCTAGCAGCAGTGTGGACAGAGACCAATCTTAAATACAACAGGCCAAGCTACTGCTCAAAGCTTGGCTTTGAAAACAAATAAGCTCCGCAACTAATGAGCTGACTCCAGCATTGACCTCTCACACTGGAGATTAAGAGAGGGGTCACCCAAAAGCTTTATCCTTCCTCAGCAACATGGATCTCACTCCACGCTCGGCACCTATCAAACGGATAACATCCCAATCAGAAGCAAATCCTGGCTAAAGTATAAACTATAGACAGCAAAATACAGGATTCTGGCTAGCAAGGAAAGCAACTGATTTTCTATGAAATTAAATTATATACACATGTGCATGTATTTCATTATTGTATAACATTACCTTCAACAGAGAGATCTTGCTTCTCACTCTGATCATCAGCTCCAGAGTTGTTTATTTCTGTTTCTTCAATTTCCCTTCTGTCCTTCTTGCCTTCAGATTTCCCAAAGTCAAGGCCCCTGAAGAATTTTTTGATGGATGAAGGCTGCTCTTTTCTTTTTCCAGGAGAGGACCTCTTCCCTTGGAACTGTTTTATAACAAAGTCAAATGGGGAACTCCTCAGGATGTCCTCTTCATGCTTATCCTGGCAGCAATGAATGTCATCTTTCAGGGGATCAGCAGACATAGAAAGATTTAGTTTCAGTAATGTTTACTCTTGCTTATCTTCTTTCATAATGGCAGATTCACTGAGAATTTCCTACCATTCCCTCCACACTAATATCAGAAAAGCACTGTTTAGAAGACCAGACTCTGAACTCATTTTTCCTCCCTCAAAATAAACTGGTAACGCTCAGTATTAGCACAGAAGACTCAGTGGTCCCAGTTCTCCATGGTACAAGTATCAGTCTCTGCTGCCTTGTTAACACAGACTGCCCCTAAGCCACCCCACCTGGCCACCAAGTGCTGAAGGGCTAACCTGATGCTTTCCCTGTCCTTTAATCCCCAGGTTCAGTTCACAGTCTTGTGGCCACATCAAAGAAGCAAGGCTGAGATGTCCCTGTTCTGAGGGGATGCCAGGTTAAGTGATTCTTCATGCCAAAAGCCAGTCCAGCAGTCAGGAAGGTGTGCAACAGGGAGTACAAGGACATTCTTGCCTGAACAATGTCACATGCTCCCAAGCTGAGGGTGGAACATGCAAATGAAACCCCATTAACCTTAGAGCAAAGCTGAAGTGATAGTGCAGAAAACAACCAGATATTGTAGCTATGAACACTGGGAGCATGATGCTGCTGGAAGGAAACAAACCCCCAAACAGCTTGTCTGGAACAGTTCAGTACTACAGTGACCTCAGTTTCAGTGACCAATTCACAGGTAAATTAAAGTTTGACTTTATAATTTATACACATGATTTCCTTATTTCTGTTCATACTACACAAGCTATAGCATCATCCAGTGATTCTGAGGCTGCTTTGTTTTTCTCTAAACATTAATTTAATGCTCTTTCTTTAGTTTTAATTCTAGCATTTGCCCGCACACACATGTTTTTAATAGAGCAGTCATAAAAACTAAGCAGGCACTCATTGACTTTTGCTTTGTGAGGGCTATGGGGAGAAGATATGTATCAAGTCCTACTGTGTGCTTTCGGCTGCAGGGGGAATGGCTTGTGCTCAGACCTTGATCCTGTAATACACCGGAGCTCATGAAGGGATTTCTGTGCTCACACAGATTTCTCCTTCCCCAGTACAGAGCCACACACAGAACTCATTCCACAATTTGCTGTCATCCACTGAGTGCATGAACTCAATCATTTTAATAACCTTTAGTTATACAGAATGTCACTAGCATCAACTTTCCAAAAAAGAGAATCACATGAATAAGTATCAGAAATTTGCACAGATAGCTTTCATCTTATTATAGCAAGAGTCAGGTCAGGGGGAAAATGTCAAAATAAGGCAAATGTAGTTTTTACATACACATACTTTTCTTTGTGTGTGTATAGGTACTGATGTATATATAGGTATGTAAATTTTCTTATTGTGTTGGAAGTTATCCACCATGAACAAGTGTTCAAGGGCAGAGCACTTACAATTGCAAAAAGCTGATGCATTGTTTAAAGTCTTACTCTTAATAGCCTTAAACAGCTGTATTTCTTATAAATACAAAAATTATACAAAACAATGGACATAGATGTACATGCACATTTACTGAGCTGTAAAGCAATGCTGGTTACCCCGGCTCTGTTTCAAGCTGTAGAGTGGCATTTTTTTAAACAAAGAAACATACCTGTCTTTTCCATTGGTACGCTTGAGAATCTCTTTCACGTTTTACAGTAGTTTCAGGGCTTGCAGGAGAAGTGAGCCATGACACACAAACAAAACCTCACTTCTTTCCCTAATAGGACTTTCCATGCAGTTTTCTTTCAACAGTTTCTGTCTTCATCAGTTTGACAGTGGCAGCTCTGTGCAAGTGGTGTGGGGGCTCTTTCCTGATGCCTCTGCACTGTCTCCCAATGTCAGCCTGCTGTCCCTGGCCTCTCTTTTGTGGGAGGGTTTGAGAAGTCCATTTAAATGCTCTGATCATGTCCCAGCTTAGATCATGCACAAGGCAGAGATCAGGAAGTGGCAGCACAGCCGTCGATACTGCACGCTAACCACTGCATGGCCCTGACACAGCTGTTGTTAGAAGAGGCTGAGTCACCTTCTAGATCAGGTTACCTGAAGAAAAGCTCTTTGTTTTCCCACCCCTTTTGTCCATACTGGTCAGAAATACTGCTGGAGGCTGAGCAAAGCCGTGCTGTCAGCAGGATGTTGCATAGTTCAGTAACAAAAAGGAACACAGAGGACTAGCGTGCTCCTGTTCATTTTAGGGCAACAGGAGACACGAGAGGAGAGGTCGTACTGCATCATCCAGCACAATTTACTTGTAGGCAACAGCGTGATACAACATTACGATGCAATCATTTGATACGTACATCAAACTTCACTATATCTTTTTTTGTCTGCCCTAGAAGCTAATTTCCTCGTTGGCAAATATTAGTTTCTAGCTTAAACATACTCATGGCATTTATGCTGAATTTCTTTAGCTTTGATGATTCTTTTTAATATATGAGGTCGCCACCTCTGTAGGCTAGACCAACCAAACTCTTCTTGTCTTGCCTCATGGGGCAAACTCTCCATTTGCCTTATCATTTCCTGCTCACCTTTGCTTGCACCTGTTGCAATATAATTTATACTTCCTCAAATATAAGGGACCATCCACCGATATGTATACACTAAAGACATATGCAAACTGGAGTCCTTTTGGTGGGGAATGATAAAGCTGGTCAACAAAACTAACGATTCATTCAAAAGAAGCTGAGCAGCCACCGGCTGTGAGGACAAGCTTGACTCAGTGTGTCAACATACAAATGATTCAGACAGGGCGGAATGAGGCACGGAGTGCTGCTAGGAGCCAAGAGGATAAGATTAGGAGAAGAAAACCTTAAAGTGAACATCAGGAAAATCCTTCTGCCCATGAGAAGTACCACATTAGAAAACATTTACAGTAGGAAAAAAATGCACAAAACACTATGATGAAGCATCTTTCCCTGCAGGAATGGAGGGCACGTTTCTGTTCCCAAACGGAAAGGATCTCCAGGTTGGTTTTAGGGTTTTCTGACACCAGAAGCAGCTGTCCTATCCCAATTTCTGAAACTACCAGCTCACTACAGACCTGTATCCACTGGGAAAGATCAGCTCCCTGTGTGCTAACTCACTTCACGGTGTTCAGGCGTCTCAGCTATGCAGACTATTGAAAATCCCAAGTGTTTCTGTTGGTAAGGAACTCAATGAATTTGACAGCTCTTTTCCACTTTACTCACTGTGCTTAACAACAGAGTGGCCAGGGATGAAACGGAGACAAAGCAACCCATGTTTGTGAACGTGTGCTAGACTCTGCTGGCCCAACACACTCTATGCCCGCTGCAGTTCAATGAGAACATGGAATGGGAATATCTGATAATCTCCACTCCCTGGAAATGGGGAAATCCTTAAGCATTTTAAGCACCAGTTACAGTGGTTAGGCTGGGCTAACTTGACTGCTCTGACATCAGTATGTTAGGTGGTGTGTTGCCCATTCAGAAATTCTTTCACCACTTTAGGATAGTGAAAACACCTCATGGCACCATGACATCATTGCTGTAATCCGTTGAGAAGGGAAATGTAGTTTCGCAGTGACCCAGCTTCCTCTTCCTAGAAAGCAAAACTTCACTTTTTTTACAGCTATGAGGGAAGAGGGGACAGCAGGGTTATCCCAAAACAAAGTAGGATAACCAGAGCAAGGTGGCTGCACTAGGCTGAAGACATGAGCATTACTTTGCAATAGGCCCAGGCCGTGCTGTGAACATGCAATGTATCATGAGGGCCAGGCCCAGCCGTGCCCCCGTTAGCTGCTAGACCAGGCCTTGCTGAGTTGGGTGCTGTCTCCTCCATGGCATACTTCTGAACATGTGTCCTGCTCCTGCCTCATGGACCTGTGCAACTGCTTCTTGCAGTATGTCAGGGACAGCACCAGGCAGGCTTAGCTTTTGGAGTTTAAGAATAATAAACGCCTTCCCCTTTCTATCCAGTTAAATGGTTTGTGACCATCTGCCGAGTGCTCAGTGTCACACTTGTTTATATCTACTCTTCCCTCTGTGTAGACCTGGGGCAAGGTTAGGAACAGAACCAATTTTGGAACAAAACAGTTAAAGTTGCATCCCACACTGCATCCACTGGTGAGAGATTAATGTGGATTTTTGTACTTTGCCTCATTGTGACTCCTTAATCCGGCATATATTCCAAAGAAATAATGCCATTAGAAGATTAGTGCCGCAAGTTCATTTGAAAAAAAGGATTTGCAAACACTGAAATCCTATATTCTATGTACTTAATCACTGAGTATCATTTTGGGGATTTCCTCTCCCTTTAGTAGCACCTCTTTCAATGAAACCCAAGCAAAGTAGCAACTCTGTTTTGGATGGCCCTTTTTATCCATTAAAGAAAAACAAAACTCCAAGCATCTGGCTAAAATAATACAGACTCTAAACACACTGGACTAAACCCATTCTTGCTGTTGTACAATCCTTGCAGTTAAACCAGGGAGGCACTTGACCCAATATGCAGAATTTAATTATTTGGGATATTTATCTGCTAGGGATTTTTAACATTCTGAGTCCTGCATCATGTAGCACCACAGTGACCCTTGTTTGCTTCTAAGGCAGCTCCCCCTCCCCACCTTTGCTCACACCCAGTGAAGCCACTGTTCCCCTCTCTGTGGGAGGAGGACACTGAATCACTGCCTTGTTATCCTTCCTCCCTTTCCTTAGCAGGCATCTCTGCTGCTCTGTTTCCCCTTTCTGCATGACTGTCACTGCCTGCAGCAGCCTCCATGGGCTTCTCTTGCTCATCTCGATTTGTTGCAGGCTGCCTAGGTGAAGTGGGCAGTTACATGGGCCAAGAAATTGCTGGGGATGGAAAAATGCTGACTTGCTGGCTTTGCCAGTGCCAGGTGACTTGCTCTCGGGCTGTGCTGACTCAGAATACACATGCCAGGAGCTGCTGCCAAATGAGGGCAGGGGAAGACTGGCCTGCTCCAGTACCAGGTTCACTGCCCTCATCTTTCCCAGTCATGTACATCAAACCATGTCCTCCACAGCTCTCTCCATCCTCTCTCTCCTGCCATGTCCCTTCCCTTCATCCTCCAACTTTGACCCAGTTTTGACCACTTATAACTGAGGCAGCAAAATTCACCCTTGCCTACACAGCTGAGAAGCCTTCAGCTGGCACTGATGCTATGTTGCTAGCGCCACAGGATCTGTGTCATCCACTGATTTGATGTTGACTCTCTTTACACCCAGGCAATTCACAGAGCAGCAGAGATTGGCATTAGGGCCTGACAAAAACCTTCAGAAGAGACTGCACACAGGACGGGCTGGAGGGACCATTCCCCAGGCACGAATGAATAGATGCAGCTGCACTCACTAGCAAGCAGCGCTCTGCAGAACCCAGGTTAGGAAACGTAGCTTGGGCTTCCAGATAGAGCTCAGCAGTGTGCTGCTGTCTGAATAAACACTTTTTCCATATATTCTTATGCTCTCAGAAATATTGTGCAACACTGACACTTCCCTGGAGCAAACTAATTTCAGACTTCCCTGCACTTAGATCAGTGTGCATGCCTGAGGATTCAACTTGGGCCAAAGTATTTGAGTATTCTCATAATTGCCTACAAAATAAATACTTGGCCTTCTAATTTTAATGGCCCATTGACCTACAGTAGTCCCTGAGGCAGCTGTTTAAAATACATTTCACTGGGTTATGAAAACTAAATGCAACCCCTTTGTTCTTTATTTATGTACAACCACAGACTGATCACAGGAGGGGTTAGAAGAGGCACTGAGAACATACAAAACCAGCTAAAACCTTGGGTTCAGAAATGCATACACCTCTGAGTAACCTTAAACAGTCCCCTAAACTCAGTGAGACCTTTCATGGGTGGAAAGGCTGAGGAAAATTTTGAAATTTCACTGCACTTTTACACTTTAAAACATAAGAAAAAGTCAAGCTATGAAACTCTGGTGCTAGCATGCAAAGATGGGCTCTGCCTGACCTGAAGGGGCTGCACACTTGGCAGGACAATCTTGCAAGTGCACGTGCTGGATGAACTGGTCATGACCAGAGGTGTCCAATGGCCTCCATTGCCACTGATTTATTGCAGCTGTAAGAATTTCAACCTGGCATATACCAGCTAAACATGAACTGTAGAGTTCTAAAACATATTCTTTTTTTCAAAGACAGAATTTGCCTTACCTACTGTAAAATAATAGCAATGAGAGGTAGATGTTTCCAACTAATCTCTCATATTGAATATGCATTTTGATTTCCATAAAGAGCATGACTAAG
Organism: Strix uralensis; assembly: GCF_047716275.1. NCBI lineage: Eukaryota > Metazoa > Chordata > Aves > Strigiformes > Strigidae > Strix > Strix uralensis. Next base: position 6,012,398 of record NC_133980.1, read on the forward strand.
AGATCTATCACAGCAAATGTATATTTATATCCACAATGCAGATATTTTTAACAGTCTGATATTATTGAGTTACTCTTTTTTAAACGGAACTACAAAAATTCAAACATAAATGTTTCATTCTCTATTACAATATACTAGTCTGAGGGAGAAGATTTTCAGGCTGGAAAATTCTTTTTGGTTGAACTTATGCCAGGATTAATCCCCTTTCAGTTAATCATTTACATGAATGAGTAATCTGCAGAGTTCATGCAAGGCCTACAAACTATATTAATTACTAGAATCCTAATTAGAAATCAACAGAGTCAAAGGATCAGTGTTACTTCCATACGGTACCATCTGGTACAACGGGTCTGGATAGTTCAGCAAAACCCCCCATTGCATTTTGTGGAACTTCATCCTGAAGATGTGTTGCCAGAGAGAGCAAGTTTATGCTGATATATGAGCTGGTTGTAAAGTATTTTTAGGGTCGTCCTAAATGACAGTATCTGAGTTCTTGTATTTCAGGTTGTTATTTCAAAAGTTACTTCCAAAAAGAGTATTTACTCAGTTTTCTTTTTGAATGCAATACCGATCAGTTGTAATTTGCCTTTCCACATTCAAAAGTACCCCAAATCCATATACGTGAAAAAAATCCCCAAACAAGCAAATACGAACATATGCCATAAAATGGTTTAATTAAAGATGGTAGGTGTGCGTATCATCATTTGCTTTGTTAATTATTACTCAAACGTAAAAAGGCACGTCCACAGTGAAGAGTGAAATTCTACAGATGACACAAACAGGGTAGAGTGTGGCTTCCATTACCTCTGGCAGGCGTGCGTGGAAGTGGTAATTAATATTACCAAGTGATTTGCTCTCTCAGCATGCAGTCAATTTCAAAATTTTGACTAAAACATTTCAGTCCTGTTAGCCAAACAAGAAATCAGGTGTTTGAAAACTCAACTTGTATGGTTTTAAATCCAAACCTTGCCAAATATTTTGACTCAGGGACACAAAATCCAGTCTTCTTTCAACATACAATGTCTAGTCAATTTAATTTTCAAAGGAACTTAATGGTTAGCCATATTTCATCACTTAGATTCACCCATTGGCTTTTGGAATTGAGATCAGCCACTCTAAGTAAAATTCAGTAGCTTCAGTTTTGTCCCTGTTTGGGCCCAGTTCTCTCTGATTAATTCCCAGATTTCCACTGGGAATGACAGAGCTGTGTAATTCACCTAGTCTCTCCAAAATTCTCTCAAGAGCTGTGGTAAATGTAATGCTTTTCCATTGAACAGCCAATTGTGTTACAAGCTGTTACCTTTCCAGCGAGTATTTGCTGATCTGGTCAGTATGTATTTAGTACACGTGAACACCAAAGTTGGACACTTCCCTCATCAGTGTCCTGCAACTCAGGAAGGAACTAGAGCACCCACCCTACAGCAAAGGGCTGAGAATTGGGAAAAAATCTGAACTCCCAAGGAGTGCTACAGCTTAAAGGCCATTCTGCATTCCTTGGATGTCAGATGATTACAGTGACACTGACACACAGCTTTGCCCATTCCCTTCTCTAGTTATTTTTCAATTTCTTGTGAGCAGACCCAGAAACAAGATCCTGTGTCTTTCTAAGCCAGCTGTGCCACCATAGAGTTCAGTTATTGTTTCTAATCCCAGGATTCTGGGACACCGCTTCTTGTTGAAGATCATTCTTGGGATTCACAGCCTGCCAGCCCCAGACTTCCCAACCCATCCATCAGACCACCCTATTTCTCACCTCTGCTGCCAGTTGTGGACACGCTACTCTTCTAGTTTAAACCTTTTGGGGAAAACATTGTAGTGAGGCTTAGCTAAAGAATTTAATATGTATGAACACAGATTTCATTTTGGAAAAAGAGAGAGTGATCTGTGATAAAGTTCTGGATCAGTCCAGCTCATTTCATTACACAGAAATAAGTCTCCACTGAAGTGTATCTTGCTTCAGTGCAGTTCATAAGAAATAAGGATTATCACTCTTTCCAGATTCCTCACTTATGGCAGACAGTGTTTAGAAACAGTGGATTAAAACCTGTTTAGACTCTAGTTTAGCAGGTTCTCTACTTATACAAATCCATTTCAGCATTGCATTTTGGTAAAGAACATAACTTTATTACAGTTCAAGAATTATCTAATACAATTTTTTGCCTTGCATTTCTGAAGACCACAAATCCCATCAGCTGAGCCATGTCTGTTATTGATTTTGTCAAAAGGGAGCAAAGAAAGTTCTGACCCAAATCAGTGCTGACAAAATGTCTGGTGACAACAGTAAGACTAGATCTACCTTAGTGCACAGAGCTGATTCCACGCTGCTAACCCTTTCTGAGACTTCCAAAACTGTGAAAGATGTGACAGTAGTATCCATTTCTTTCGAAATGAATTGAAAAAGAGAGCCTCCTCATTCATAATTCTGCTTTAGAATAGCACATAAACTGCCAAAAACTGTTGGGTTTTTGGTAGCATTCTTCCAGCTCCTTGTGGTCTATGACGAAGTGATGGTCTCTTGGGGCCTCCTGTACCAGATGGGTAAATTCCAGTTTTGAGGTTTCTGTGCTGCTTGCCTTAGAGGTAACCCCGGGCAATAAGCTGGGTAAGAGTGTACAGAAGGTGGTGTGACTCCAAATTCATCTTTCGCATTAGTAGATATCTGGTGTCAATACCTCAGGCTACAAACACCAGACACTGGGTGGGAGCTGTCAGGCTACAGTATCCCCTTTGTACAGAGGAATTGGAGTGTCAGGGTTTCCCCGCTCTGAGATTGCTCTGTGCAAAGGGGATAACGTGGGACTACACTGTCCTAAACCATTTTAGCTAATAGTGATACTAATTGACGGACCAAGGCCCAGAGCAATTTGATATACCCTACATTACTTTGTTCTATCATAACTCATCTCCCATGTCCCTCCCTCTCCCTCCTTTGCCATTTTTCCTGTAGGTGAAGATGACCAGCAGAAACAAGACTGCAAGAGACATGCAGACCACTGCATGATTCAGAAATAGACCCCTGCCTGACGCCTGTGAAATCCAGTCAAGAGCAACTAGATTTTGTCTGGAGAGGGACCATTAAAGCATCTTTTTGAATTGTGGTTGTCACACTTCACTACAGCACACCAGCAATCCTGCTTCTGTGCCAGAAACCAAAGGTTAGATGCCACAGGTCTTGCAAAGTAGCATGCTCTCTCTCCAAACTTCCCTCATTTGGTAAAACAGGAAAAAATAAACATATATCCTTATTATATTGCTGGTTTTGTTTCTACTTCAGGAAGTAGTTTTTCTGGTATTAAAGTTTTTGTGGTTTTCCTGAAACATGATTCACATGGACTAAACATCTGATGAAAAATGGATGCTGATACAAGACTTTGCTTTTAATTTATCCAGGCAATGCTGTATCTTACAAAGCATTTGCTTCAGCCTCGCCCAGACAATCTTGAAAAATCCCAGAAGAACAACTTTTTTCAAGACTGTATCTACTCATTACATTTCAAGTCACAGGCTTCTATAGGCAGTTACAGACTGAGTGGACTGAACAGAAATTGAAAATTATCTTTAAGCCTAGAATGCTTCTTCGATTCCTTGTCTGCCTGCATGTGCAAAGATCTGGACAACCACATGAAAATTATTCTCAGGTTCTTTTAGCTGGTCTCTAGTTTTTTCAAAGGAATTCCTAAAATTATTTTTAAAACCTATTATTGGAAATTTTTTTCAAACAATGATTCTGGGTGTGATTTTCTTCTTTATAAAGAAGGTCCAGACAGCAATAAAATACCCGTGATAGTATTTACAACAAAAATATTTAGAGAATCACAGTCACTTTAAAAAAAATGTTTAAATAATCCCACATTAGATACCATATATGTATTCCGTGCTATGTTATAAAAAAATAGTTTGTTTTCTGTAAGGACATGCTGAACTACAGTAGAATTACATCCCTTTGTTAATGATAACACTTCCATGAGAGTAATTTTCAACAGGAATGAGTCCATTTTCTCCAGGTTTAGGCACTATGTTAGCATTTGAGAAAGGATGAGGGGCAATTTTTTGTTGCAGCGAGCACCTGATGAACCTTAGGCAGGTGAATAAGGGATTAACAAACATCAACCCTGACATCCCATCAGCTGACATGGATATTAGAAGAAACTAACCACTCCCTGACATTTTAAAATCTGCCATTTACTGGCTATCCGTTCTGAGAGCTAACTCACTGACAGTGAGAATTAAAGGGTAAATTGCTGGCTTGAGCAGTATAACCATCTGATCCCTGTGTTAGCCTCACAATATGCTTAACAGGATTTCCATCTTCGAGTTCCCCCCAATCCAATCGGATACACAGTTCTGGGATAACACAGTTCTGGGGTAACTGCTTGCCAACAGTCAGAAGTACGCCCTTTCTGATAATGAGTATAAATAGGTAACGCAGTGAGTGAGAGCTAAGCAATTGTTAATCTTCTCTCATATTTCTTGTTGGAACAGGAAGATTTTAAGTGAATGCATCAAGCATCTTAAAAGCTAACAAGAGCTTAGCAGGTTAAATGTGAAATAGGTTTATCAGATCAGCACAGTGCTCTTCTTGTAATTATGTTTTTACAGCCTGGTTAGTGGATGGTATTGGAGAAGGGCTTGTGATGTCAGAGTGGGTAGGGCTTAGAAGCAGGGATGAGGGCTAGCCAAGATAAATTCAATCTGTATTTAAAGTAAAGTCAGCGTTAGTTAAGGCAGTTTTTGACATGTCAATCTTGATGTGTTTTAAAAGCTGCCAATCACATTACTGAGGCAGCTTGTGAGGAAGACTTATAGTGAAGGCACATACTCTTGGATGCTCATGGTGTCTTCATTTTACCCAAAACTAAGGTCTTCACAATAGATGTAAGTATACATGAAATAAAAATAAAAAGTGCTACTTTTTAATGTAAATGGAAATGCAACATCTGCTAAGCAATACCAAGAGGCATATGACTTTTCAGATTTTGACAGGAAAGACTTATCTCACAATAGAAACAGCACAGATCAAAGCAGACTTCTTCATGGTGTTTTTCTTTAAGAGCAGCACTGGACTTCAGAGAGTAAAGTCAGGAATTGGCAGGGGTGATACAAAAAAAGTAAAGTATGTGATTAACTATGTTCTGATTTCTCAGCAATCTGCTGTATCTATTCTTATGGGTATATAATCCTGCACATTCAGGTGCAAATGTTGTATTTTTTAAGACAAACTTGATAATTTTAGAAATATTTAAAGATCTATTTCACAAATGGAGAATTTTACTTCGGGCAGGCTTGTCATTGTATATTCAGTATTTTTCTAGAAAGCTCTGGATACAGATTGAGTTGTTTAATGTATATGCACAAATGTTTCACTGTCTTGTCTAACCGAAACAAAATATTCTTAAAAGCTAACTGGTTGTTAATACATATATTTTAATCTTTGTGCTACTTTATCTTTTTAAGGTATGATAGAAAAACCTCAATATTTTGCAGATACTTCCTGGAGCAGTGGATTTTCTAAGTCAGTGTGCAATCAGAATTAATCAAGGCTATCATCACACAGATATATTTGGATGTTTTAGTCTGATGTGTCTACATTAGATTTATCTCATTAAAATTTTGCTCGTGTGTATAGCCATTGTAACAAACCCCAGTGCTAGCAGCTTTGTGGAACACCAACAAATGCAGTGTGATATATTTTGTAAAAATAATATCATAAAGTGATGAGGGTTCCTTACATCTTGTTATTATCTGAATATGTGGGCGGAATTAACTGTAGACTGAGAAAGGCTTGGGCACTATTATATTGCCTTTGGAGCTAAAATTTCATGTTCCTCAATTACAGAATATGTGAATTTCTGTATCTCCCGGTGCCCCAGAGATACGGAAAGAGCGAGAGAGAGGGGCAATCCTAACTCAAGTAATTTTATCATGGTCTGATCCTGCACACTGGAGCTGAAAATGTTCAGTGTGTTCAAGATGCTGATTTCTGAATCTGTTTACAGGATCAGGGGTGCAATTTCACATGTTAATCTCACAAGGGGAAAAACTTTGTATTAAAACTTGTGACTTCATATATGAGTTGGAAAGCAACAGTGGTTTTAGTATCTGACATCTGTGACTTACATATATTTTAACATACCTGCAAATATTTTTTAAGATAACTGGATGCTGTCTTTTGCTTTGTAATAAAGAAAGCTAACCTGAAACGATTAATGATAAAACCCTGCACCATCTTGTTTTACCTTAAATGTAGATTTGGGGAAGTCCAAGGGATACTGCTGCAATATTTAATATCCTAACTGAAGAGGAACGGTACTGAGGATTCAGTACAAGTTTTCTAGATTCAAACTCTTAACCAGTGAAGTTAAAGAATTGTTAAATAAAAATAGTTTTAAATAGTCTTCCTAAAACCTGTTCCTCTTTCCACTACCCAGTTTCTTTTGGCACTGGGAGTGTTGTCATTAGCACTAATACTTCATGTTAAAGTGAGACACAAATCCCACTAAAATGCAACTGCATTTCATTTGGAAGTACTAGCCTTGCTCTCCAATCATCAGAAAGCTTTCCATCCCAAGACTTCCATTTCCAGTATTCAAAAATAAAAATAATAATAAAACCACCCCAAACTTTTATACTTTAAAAATGATTAAAAATATTAAAAATACAGAGTTTGGTTTCCCATTAACTGATCCCACATTTGGCAATCTTTAGGCTTCTAAAAGAATCAGAGGCAAGAGGATAATGTTTTAAATGTCATCCCTAATTATGAAATAAACCCACAAGGAAAACAAATTACATCATGCTTTTATCTCTGTGTCTATAACTGATATAACAGAGACCCATCCCTTGTGAACAGCTTCTCCATGTACCAGTTTGTCAAGATACAGGATGGGTGTACAATGTTACGCATGTTTATGCGTGTGTGCACACACCTTCTCTGCTACAACCGCTATCTTCATTAGTTCTTGCTTAGTTATTTTACTTAGTTTTTAAAAGGCATAATTAAAGCACTCAGTGTGATCCCAACTGGAGCCTTTGGGTGCTGCCACAAATACAAAGGAATAATTAGTACTATGGATCTGCAGAAACTGGTCCTGTGGTTACAGCACGGAGCTGAGGGAGAAGTGCTGAGCACAATTCCCACCTCAGCCGCTTCCTGTCCTGTACCTGTACACCTCCAGGGCCATAGCAAGTGGCAGAGCTGCTTCTTTGCCCCTCCCCATCTGTCTGTCTCACCCAGTAGGCTTTGAGGGCTCTTGCTGTGTGTTTGTGCTCAGCACGATGCATCTTCTCCTTCGGTTTTAGTCAATGCATTAAACTGACTGTTGCCTTAGTGGCACACAGGAATAACAGTTTCCCCTTGCCCCAGCCATTCCAGCACGAACAAGATGAACTTCTATTATGAACCTAACTAGTTCCTGAAGGATTGAGTTTGCCAGTACTAAGCCTTGATTTCTTCCTGAGACCAATGTGTTTAAAAAAAAAAATACGAGTGGCTTGCTGCTTGCAATCTTAGCTAGTTCAAAAATGGTGAAATATCCATGTCTTCATTTCAGTGTAAGGCACGCAATACAAACTCTACTGGCTGATACACACAGTAGAAATATATTTTCCTTTCTGTAGGGAATGTATCGTTCTCAATCCAGTTTTAGGATTACACTCTAATCACAGTCTCTGAGCAGTCTGTGCCCACGTATCTAGGATTAGAATTTATCCCTACAGCCTCTCCAGTGGTACCTTACCCCAATTAAGAAGACACTTTTCATGCTCCTATATGACATAATGTTGGTATAATTGCTTTCCTAAAGTAATTTATTTTGCTGACTGTGGGTTCTTGAATAAGTACAAGCTCTAGCTTTATGATTCTTAGCATAGGTTTAGGGCAAGAACCCTTGATACTACAGTTAATAACATTAGAGTATTAATAATATTGGAAAATTTATCTATTTTTTAAAAGAACATCTGATTTATCAAGTAATCAGGAGAGCTTTTTCTAAAAAGGGAGGCAACAGAAATGAAGATGAGACTACGTATGGAATTTATTCATGTATTTCACTCACAAGCACATATACCTGTTTATATTCTATGTTTAACTGATTTCTGACACAGATTTACTTGACCATTTTAAGCAGTACCCAGCTTCTTCCAAACAGTCTGTGGAGCCACTGCAAAGGTACACTAAACATTAGGTTTAAAAAAATGCTAAAAAAATTCCACGTATTGTCAATAAAAGCCAAATTAGTTAATGAAATCTTAATGCATTTAACTAAAAAAAAAATTGGTCTTCCAACAAGTCTCTATTATACATAAGACTATACTGTATTTTGCCAATGCAATGAAACAGACTGCTATAGACATTTTGAAACCGCGTAAGGCATGATTAGATTTGCAACTGCTTCTGGTTCATGAAGTTCGTGTCTTGCCACTTCTCATCTAATAAATTGAGACAGAATTAGTACTGGGTGAGTGGTTCTGCCTGCTGCCAAGAAGGGTTTGCTAAGGCTAAGACTCTAAAGGTAGAGATTAACTTGTCTTCATCCCTGTAATGTGCTGGACAGCCAGGATTTGTGCAATAGGATCACAGCAAAGACATATATGAATGTAACACTGGACAGCTGGTGTGTATGAATTTACATGAACCCTGATGTAAGATTCTGAGCTACTCTTAAATCCCAGCTAATATATGTATCAGAAGTATACTTTCTCTGTTCACTCAGAGATCTTTTTTTGCTGATGCTGGTTGCTAACATGCTAGTTTTTGTGGAAATAGTATGAACTTTAAGTACCCTAAATTTGACCTGCAAGTCAGAACCCCAGCTAAGTAACCAAAAAAGGTGTTTTTCCAAATGGAATAACATAGATTAGTCAAGTCCAGTATCTACTCTTGACACAGGGTTACATACAAGTCTTTACATTAGGTTATTAAGCTATTTATCCTGTCTGATCTATTCAATACTTCCCTGAACAGGAAATTCAGGGAAATAAACAAGTAATTTAATGCAGATGACATATACATACGAAATATGTCCTTTAAGCAAAGTTTACACAACCTTGATATTCTAACATTAAGCTAGGAAAAATAGATTAGCATTTCTGTTGAAATAATATCTGAAAACTTTTACTACAAATACCAGAGTTATTTTTATATATCTGAGAATAAACCCAAGCTAAATTAGCAGGATTGACTAAAAATGAAAAAACCAGAATGACTTCATGGAGCAACTCCAGTGAAAACCTCAATAAGAAATCAAACAGACCTTTTGGCTCATGACGATTCAAAAACAGGCAGTGAGAACAGTAAGCTAAAGCTTTAGTTGAAGAAGATACCAATGAACTTTCAAGCCATATTATTCCATTACTTTTTTCAATACTATCTCTTTTCCATGTCAAACCAACAGACCGCCTAGTCAACCTTTGCAAGGATAAGTTGCTTATGTAATGCACATTACCTGAATGTTGCTCTGTGAATCTTGGTTATTATCTAACAGATAATTATCAATAAATATGGATCAACTCCACTATGGACGCTGCTGTATAGGGTACCCTATATTCAGTGAAAACTCCATCATTTAAAAGAAAAATCATACTTTTAGAAAGAAAGATTTTAAGAATAGTCTTAAATCATTTCTGCTTCAGTCTGAAAGGAGGCTGTGTGAGAGACTACCTGTCAACAGACAGTATGTTAATACTTCACATCCAACACAAAATCCAGACTTGCTTTGGAAACTGTACAGACTACACAGAGAACACCACAGGGATACTGGTTTCTAATCACAGTCACTACCGTTTGGTTGTTGGTAGATGGCTGTCAGAACAGGCAGGGTATATGGGATCCCATGTGGAGATGGTGGATTTGGGTCAGAATAGATGAGTCTTTTCCCACTAGGTTTTCCATAATTCTACACTTCAAAGTTGTATCAATTAATTTTAGTCACAGGTGTGATTTTAGAGAGGAGTGGAGTGAGGGGTGTTACTACAACAGTAAGAGTGTAGAAGTACTAGGTAGACCTGATAAAGAAAAGTGTCATTTACTTGTACGTCTTTTTCCCCACACAGGGACAGCTTCCCCAGAATAAAATGCATTCACAGCTGTGATTAAAACAGGGGATTGCAGCATTCTAGCCATTCTTGAAAAGCCAAAATGGTACAGCTTGTCAGACATCTGACAGACAAAACTTTGTCAGTGTTAATACTAGCTTTTAGATTTTTTTTTTTTCCTGATTTACTAGAATAAAAAGGTCAAAACCTCCTGTTTTTTCCATTATGTCTATCTGAACCTCTGCTGGTTGCTTTGCACCTTCATAGTCTCTAGTCAGGTGCACCAGGCAAAGGCCAAAGACCAGGCTGTAAGGAGGTTAGCATGAAATTTAAAATTGCTGCTTTGTTTTCCAGAGTATTTAATACAGGGTCACTCATCTGCGAAAGGAAACCACCTAAATGTCTCCCTGGACCAATACGGTAGGGCAAATACCATCATCCCAGTTGCCATCTATGTTTTGAGCTGCTGTAAAGTTTAGTTCAGCATTAAATCGCTTTAGTACTGAGCTTTAAAATGCTTTAGCGGCTCAGAAGCACTTTGGCAGCTCAAATGCTCTTCATGAAGCACCCAGCATCCTAAACCGCTTTAAGTCTAAAGTATCCTAAAAAAAAAAAAAAGGCAAATGGAAACATGTCCAGCAGCACATGTTCAGATACATATGTCAAGAACAAAGGACATGGTGTTGTTCTTGGATTTGAGAGAGTTGTCTGCTTCCAGGAAGACCTGAATCTTGGCCAACATGAAATCTAGCACTAACAATATTTATAAATTTAAAGAACTTTTTATTCTGAGGGAACACCAGTAGTGTGGTCCAAATACAGCCTCTACTCTCAGTCTGAATGGCTGAAACAACTAACTTGCCTACTTTTTAAAACTCCTTTTGAGGCTGAGAACAAGTATCTTCACCATACCAAGAAAATGGTAAATTCCTGAAGCACATGAATTAGATTGATAGCTCTCCCTTAAAATTTTTTGTAACTCACCAATAGGTCAAAGGCAATAAAAGCAGTTATAATGATTAATTTATAATTGGTTTGGGTAACACAATACAGGATTTGGTTTGGATAATGAACAGTTTTTAAAGTTTGGTTCTCTTTTGAAAAGGGCTGGAAGTGAAAGAGGGAATTTTTGCTGTTCCTGCTTACTATTTCTAAAGAGTTTCTGTATCCTAGTTGGCTGGTTTAAAGGTAAACAAACCACTTAGCAATTGGATCCATCTTGTACTCATAATAATGTTAACATCTCAAACTCTGTTTGATCTCGCTGGTACTTGTACAACATCACTGCCTTTGGAGTGGTACCATATGCACAACTGGTCCCACAGCTGGATTTTACGATGCCAATGCCATTAATCACGGGCATTGATTTTGTATGACTAGAAGCAGGGGCAACACAGTCTAAAAATGAAAATATGTCTCAGCCTGCAAAGTAAGCAAGTTTGGCATAAATGCGAAAATACACAAGAAAGACCTGAGCAAAAGGTAGGTAGACTTCTCAGAGAAGGCTGGCATTTTAATGTAATAGCATCACCACAACATGCTAAAGGCAAATTGGCAAGTAAGCCATAAAAAGTCAAAGCATCCAAAGCTCTGAATGGTTTTGGCCATTTGTGCTTCAGAGATCGCATCTTTGTGGAGTGATTATTAACACGTATTCAGCAGTTGCCAGCACTCAGCTGAAATGGGAGGTAGCTGCTGTCAGGGAATTTGTCAGTGATGGCTTCCCTGCCACGGGATTCACGTCCCAAACTAGACCCAGCAGAGAGGAGTCTGCTGCTTTTAGTGGGACAGTCAGTCCTCTGTTTCTTACACCTTGTTTCTCAGTGATTCCTTTTGCTGGCTTTCATGGAGAAGTTCAGAAATGCATGATTCACCTGAGCTCTCTTTGACTTTGGTAGATTCCCTGTGCTGCTCTCTCTGCATTTCTAAGGTGTCCCTCACTGTTATCTATACCAAATGCCAGCTGGACTCATGGAGCTGTAACTCTCCATCTACACGATGAGAACACTTAAGCATTACATCCTCCATCTTTCCAAAGAGAGAAAGAATCTATCTCATCACAGCTCATGTGGAAGAAAATTCATGTCCTTAATTTCAATTTACTTTAAAAAAAAAATTTGAGGTGCAAATCTAGTTTGAAACAAATGTACAGATGTCCCTGCTGCCTTTAGAGCTAGCCTGCTCCCTCTCCCACACAGGATAGCTTTTTAACATCCAAGCTGTGTGTTATGGGACTTGTTTCCTTTGTGACCTACCTGCACAAATAATCCTGCTGTAGATCATTCCCCCAAAATCCTGAGCAGGGCATACTGGGGTTATTCATTCCTCTGGTATCAGGATCATTTGTAATCTAGTCACCTTCCTCTTTTTAGGAAGTTTCTAAATTCATTTAGAAATGCTCACACAATCCACCTCAATGCCAGTACAGCTATTCAGATATGGATCTGTAGCATTTTAGTGTGTAGTCTAGATTTCTACTCTTCATCCAGCTTTATTTACCTGTACATATATGGGTAATTAGTCTGAGCCTTACTGGTTTTATCTCTGTTTTGATCACTACAAAGCATGTTCTTTTACCTTTTTTACTTCATCTGGCAGTCTTAAGGGGCTGATTTCATTTGGAACATATTTCTACCATTTCTTTCCATCTGTTTCATTTAGTTTACAGTAGACAGGGCTCCAAACTATTACAATTCCCAAATTAAACCAAAGATACCTGCCTTCCTGAGCATGAGCACATATTCTCAGGGCTGCTGTGATATACCAGGGGCTGCAGGCAAAAGACTTTGGTTTAATTATGTCCTTCTGAGCAGCTAATATTTCTCAGCATCATGAGTTTCCTTGCATGGTAAGACCCAAGGACACTGAACAACTCAGTATAAACAAGGGCAACATTTGCATTGTCCTGAAAACTGAAATCCACAAGCACTGAAGGGTACAGCTGTGACCAGCAGAAGGACTACCTGCTTATCTGAGAAATAACTTGCATAACCTGCTCTGTTTCTTACATTGTTGAATGTTTTATTCTTTTCTTTGGGCCTGCTGATTCAGATCTTTACAACAGAAAAGTTGTTGCTGTCTCCTTGCAGCATGACTCCACGAGATCACATAAGAAAAATCTCTATCTTGGGGGAACAAGGAACACTAGAAGAAAAGCACTTATACCGACTAGCAAGTGGCATGGCAGCAGGAGGTAAGCAGGAAGAAACCCAACTGCATGTTTGTTTGTAGGATCGCTAATATCTGTACAACATACAAACAGCCAGCAACAGGCTTAATGTCTTTAAAAGGTATCTCAAATTCATCTTAGGAGTAACTGGAGAAACATTTATTAAAAGTTAACATGGGGGATTCTTGGCATTCAGAACTTGATCAAGAGATGCTAAGCATCTGAAGAGGCAAGGTCATGCAGGAACTCAGCAACAAAAGCCATAGCTAGACATTATGATGTCTGGCTCACCACTGCAGGCTCTTCTTTCTAGAGCTGCTGTCTCATGACAAGGCAGGTTCCAGCTAATAAAATTTTTCTAAAAATAAAATTGTATTAGAAATGAAAACTCTCTCAAGCAGAGAACCTAACATTCATGGCTATTCTCATCTGTTTAATAGTGATATATGAATTATTGTTGATTGTAAATTGTCCTTTTGTACCCTTGACTGCACATCCTGTTTATTTTTACTGCAGTTTGATTGTATAAAACTACATTATTTAAACAGTGTGGTTAAGGTGGCAGTGGAAATGTATTCTTTTTTAGTTGCTATTAAAAATTAAAAGTGTGATTTGCTAACTCGTACTAAAATGCCGTCAGTTGACAAAAAAAATTTTCTGGTAAAGTTATACTGCAGACAGAATAACTTTCTAATTTACTACATTGACAACAGAACTGTATATGCTTTGTGTCAGAACTGCGGCAGCGGCAAGAGATGCTAATGAGAAATCAGTTGATGGCAGTGAACCCCCAGCTAATGGGCACAGGCCAGCAGAGAATGCAGGCGATTCCCTCCCAGTTTGAGCCTCGACTGGTAGACAGGTATTTTGCACCACTTCACTATTACAACACTGCCATTAAAGAATAACTGTGCATGTGCTGTACCTGAGTATATAAAGATCTTATTCTTGACTCAACAATGTCCTTTGCATGTCTGAATGTACTTTTGTCCTCCCAGAGATCTGTTACCTTCAACTGAAATGATGGCATCAGCTGACCCAAGACAAATTCATATGGCATCCCACCTCGGACCCACAGTCCCACAGCACACAAACATGCCAAACATTTTGTCCAACCGTGTTTACCCAGGCCCAGGTAATGAAGCATTGTCTGCATCCTGACAAGTGACACCATGGAAATGAGAAAGCAAACTGCACCTAATAGTTTTTCATAGATCTATCAGTGGTGCCAATAAACAGTTTATTTGGAAAAAAACATCTCACTAAAAGGAGGCAGTCTGCCTACCAGAGATTCTAAACTGTGCCAGTTTAAGTCTAAACACCTCCATTTTAGTTTTTGTTAAATACACTGTTTTCAAAATCATTTGCATGTTTGTGTTCTCTCCTTCTCCTTTTGCATTTTATAACTAAACAGAAGGTTGTAGCTAAACATATTAGTCCAATCAACAACACTTTTTGGTACATTTAACTCTTGCTCATATATGAGCATAGGCTGCTTTAAAGACTACTTCACTGACCATATTCTTTAATCATAATATCACATGCCATCTTAGTCATGTAGGGCAACTACAGGTCCTTTTAATAAAGGCTCAAAATTACAGGGCACAGCTCTAAGGGGAAGGCTGGATACCACAGCATGGCAACACAACCGTGGCACACATGTCATGCTGCACATAAATTTATACATCACTTTATACAAAGAGGTCATATCTTAAGGTTCCTTCTTTGAGATAAGTGAGTTCTCAATGCCACATAGATCTATGAACAGGAATTTCTGGCTTCAGCTCCCCCCCCCCCCCCCCATGTCAATCTCAAATAAAAGATTGCCTCAAGAAGAAATGTCATTTAAAATTACATGGCATCTAGGCTGGAAACAGTCTTGAAGGAGCAGGTTTGCTTTGCTTAACTGTTGGTTATTATTTTCTAAGCAGCTATATATACTTCAAAGACATAAGTCACCAGATAAAACCACCCTGCTGACTCTTTCCTTTATGGATAATGGCAGGTATACCTAACTACAGATCTGATCCTGCAAACACCTGATGCAGGACTTCATGCTTCTACTACATATTCCCACCAAAGCAATCAATACAAATAGGATTTAACTTGAAGTTTGCTTTCTGGCAAAGCACATAGTTCAAATCTTAAAAAGCTTTTTAAAGTGTCTCTGCATTGCTTTGGAGTTTGTGCATTTGCTATTGCTTGAGGAAATAAGTGAATTTTACAGATTTTTCTTTCCTCTTCCCTTTAAGGATATAGTTTTCTGCAACCAGAATCCATGGAAGCTGTGGCCAGAAGACAGGAACTGGTTCAAAAGCAAAATATTGCCAGGTAATCAATAGCAAGCTTTGCTCTGAGGTGTGTGCCACGATTAGGGCAGCAAAAGCAGTTCGAAATCATTAAGTCACAGACTTTTTTATGGGTTTTTATTTACAGCAATTGAGATACTTTTTCAAGTCACCCAGAGAAGCAAAGGGCCCCTAAGGTCTAAAGCTACTGAACTTTCTGGTTGTCCCTATTCTCCTTTTAGCCTTAAAATAATACAAGAAAAAGAAACAAACCTCTCAGCTTGGTTAAAGAAACAAGCAGCAGACTTCAGTCCAAGCCCTTGAACTCTGGATCCAAACACCCTGAAGTTACAAAAAGTCAGAAACAAGTGCAAACTTTACAGCTGCGTGCTATCACACACAACATTTTAAGCCTCTACAGCTGGGCCCTTGGGGTAATTAGCTGTGTCTCTACCCAACCAAGGTGGACAGCTTTCCTAGTTTAACCAAATACCCTGAATGTCAGGGTGACTATAGAGAGTCCAGTTATTTGTACCAGTTTCAGTGTCATCAGTAGCTGGTCAGGTAGCCACCAGTGCCCTCTCTCACAGACACACCATTTCCATACAGGAACTCTAACCTCAACCACTCCTGCACTGGGCTCTGGCACAGTACAGAGCAGCAGTGCCCCTCACACAAAAAGACTAAGAGCAAAGAACACATAAATTCCAATTAGGCATCTCAAGAGAATTATGACAGAAGTGTTTTGAGCTCTTCAGTCAGCAAAGCTTGATTACTGAACTCCTCCAAGCACAAGATTTGCATTAACAATGCATTTCATATAGCTGATGTCTGCAAGCAGTTGGTGCTAATTGCTGTAAGGGGCCTTCAGACAAGAATGCGCCCAAGGACATAATTTTTGCAACTGTGATGGGTACATCCCAGGGAGGGCAGAGAAACCAACAGACACCTGTGGTAATCAAAGATAAGGAAGCTGAGAAACTTTACAGACAGAGCAATGAGTCAAGACAGGGCCTTATATGAAAAAACCTCAGAGTTCATGGAAAGGACACTAAGAGACACCTATTTAACAACCACTAGGGACCACCACAGACCACCAAAAACCCCCACAGAAGCTCCTCAGAGACCCCCAAATTTTAGTAGCTTGCACAATGTATTAACATATGCATGAATATAGGTGTGTACTTCTCAGAAATTACATGAATATTTCTTTTATTGTATATAATAAATGTGCTTTTGTCTTTCGGCATGCACATTAGGTGGAATGATCCCCGTGCATCCAGCACTGCAATAAAGAATGCCTGCCTTCTAAAAGCTTCAAACTAAGTCTTAGAGAGTTCTTTTGAGACCAAATTTACAGCAACACTGCCACATGGCAAAAAGTCTGAGAAAAACAAGCAAAATAGCTTCCAGGAAACATGGCCATCACATACATCCTCAGCAGAGCCAGGCCTGCCTGTTCAGGCTCTTCCCTCAGCCCACCAAACCCAGAAAAACCCCAACATAAAAGATATGAGATAACCTTTTACTCCAGTCTTTTACTATCCTGGCAACTTCAGCTAGCTTCATACTGCCTTCTGCAGCACACATCACCTTTAAACCTTGCATTTCCTCCTTTCACTCTTTATAGAAATCAGGTGTTGGCAAACAATCTCCTGCACTTGCTGCAGCTGTGCTGCTGAGCTCCTGGGCCTAAATCCTTGTTCTCCAAGGGTTTCTGCCTCATACCAAAGCTCAGTCATCTCCTGTCTGCTGATTCTTAGGGGAGTAAACTCTTATCAGCAGGAGTAGTCAGGAATGTAATGCTTGTTGCTGTTTTTCTCCACTTCAAGAGCTGTGTGTGAGCAGTCACAATTGGGCAAGACGTACAAGGACATGGTACATAGACAAAACACTTCCACTGGATCTCTGAAAGCAGATAATAACTTGGAGGTTGTTGCAAAGATGAAAAGAAGGCAGACAAAAAGCCCTGAATATTATGGAGTGATCAACTAATTCCTCCATATAACAAACACCCAAATAGATACCTTTTTGTCTGATCACTAGCTTTCCTCCAGAGAAAGCTGATGCCAGCAAAGGTTGGTACAATGGAGACACATACTACTCCTTGTACTCTCCGCATCTCACTGGTAAGCCCTCCTACCCACTATGCCAGGGGCAGGAAGCTGGCACAGACCCTGGAGCACTGGCTTTACCCACCAGGAGGGAGATCAGTTGAACACTTACCACCAGGATCTCACCCTTTCACACCCTCAGAGCCATGCTCAGGTGCCACTACGGAGAGTTACTCAAGAGACTTGCTCACATTAGCTTACTCTGAATGGATGCACAGGTTCTGGAGATAACATAATTCTAGTTCTTTATCACTTACAATAACACTGACATTTTCCAGTTTTCAGTATAATTTTCTGACTGGTAATGTAAATCACTTATTTTCTTTAGTCTTTGACCCTTGTGATCCTGGAGAAAATTTTCCAAATCCCATGTGAGCACAATCACTGTAACAATGCCTGGTTTGCCAATATACAAATAACACTTTTTTGTCTGAAATACTACCCAGAGGCATCACATGGAAGATACATTTTCTCTTCCTTTTAGTTTACTATATGTATCTGGCAGCACATTAAATACAGCCAGGATTGCCATTCCATCTGCAGTCAGTGACCTCTCACAGGTAACAATATAGGGAGGAGAGAAGAAAAGCTGTACTCTTGCCTATCCAATTGTTAGAGTTTTAATCTGCTACTGAAAAAAAAAGAGGTGATGAAGGAACTGAGTGACCCTAACTGCTTGTGCTCTGTGTGTCTCAGAATGGAAATGGAGATGAGTGCTATTTTTCAGCAAAAAGAAATGGAGAAGGCTCATCGGAAAGGGCTGCTGGGACTGGAAGCACCTTTCCTTTATCATGGGATGGCAGCTAGTCCCATTGCTTTCCGTGGCAGGCATAGACTGCCTGAAGGCCATCTTCCTGGGGATTTATATGTTCATCGTACCACCCTCGATGAAATTCATGGCAACACTATGCTCATGGCAACCAGTCCGTACCCGCCAGTCAGCACTTTGCAAAGGGAGAGGGGACGTCGCCCAGGGAGAAGAGCTGGAAATCACAAAACTGCAGACTGTAGTGCCAATGGCACAAAGAACCAAGCTGATGACAAAACTACGGACTCTGCTTCAGCTGCAGGAGATGATGAGAAAGAAGACAAGAAAGAAGCAGAGGTGGAGACACCAAACAAACATGAACAAAGCAAAAACCAGACTGAGCCACCTGCAGTTGCCAAAAACTGTAAAGAGTTTGAACAAGGCTTGAGAAAAAACTGTGCTACTCATGAAATTTCTACTGAAACCAACAGCTGCAGCAACACAAATGAGAAGGAATCTAATAGCTCCTGTGCTGCTTTTGATGACAAGTACATGTACCCTTCTGCAATCCCATTCTCAGCGTTACCATGTGGATTTCCAGTTCCCAGCAACCCACTGCTACCTTCAGGTTTGTCAAGTCTCCAGATTACAGTTAGAGGGGCATGTTGATATTATTTATTTTTATTGATTTGCTCTCTTATTTTTTCTCTCTGTTTTAAGCAAATTTTTGGTATGATACAGTCACGGCAATTAAATGTAGAATTCATATGCTGCAAATAGCAGTAACTTGGTAAATTCAAGTCAGCAAAGGTAAAGAATGGTTTTCCCCACCTGCAAACTGTGCAGCTTGCTGACATAATGGAGGTTTCAGCACCGTAGGCAGCAGTGCTTTACTTTGCAGGACAATGCAAATGCACAGCAAAAAGTCACAAAGCAGCCTCCTAACTGTTTCAGTGCTCTGTGCCATGCACTATACTGCTGCAGGGTGTCATCCCGTGTTTGTATCATTCCCTGGGGACAACACACTTGTCACCCCTAAGCTGTCAAGTTAGCAGCACTCTGAGATTCTCTGCAACTCTGTTCAACGTGTTACATTCTCTCCTCTCCTGGTGGTGTGGGCGAAACGCACGCAGCACGCAGCATACTGATCATAAACCCTGTGTATGTCAAACAGGACAAGGAGTCTGCTTAGAAGCTGCACTCATTTAGGAACAAACTTATCCCTGAGACTTGGTCTCCCCAAGAACAGAGCGTACGACACAGGCCTCTTGAGCCTCTGTACAAGAATCGTCATTTCCAAAGCTTTGCAGCTCTTGTTAAATGCACCAGTGCCAGTGGATGAGCCCTGGAAAAACTTCCCATTACCTGAAATGAGAAGAGGCTGGGGTGTTTGTCCAGGATCATCTACCAAAGACATACTGTATCACTGAAAAATATATAATCGTAGAATCACAGAATCATTTAGGTTGGAAACGACCTTTAAGATCATCGAGTCCAACCGTAAACCTAACACTGCCAAATCCACCAGTAAACCATGTCTCTAAAATGCACAGTAAGTATTCAGTTCCTGTCTGCAAAAGGAATTTCAATTAAAATAAACAAAAAAGCAGGATGCAATTGTGAGCTAGCCTCTCTCTTCTGCCCATAACTTTTCCATATGTCCTTGTAACTCACAGTAGGCACTATGGGCTAGCAAAGGCTTGGTTCTGTTCTACTGAAATATTAGTCAAGTTGAAATAACAGTAAAGTCTAAAGAATCAAAAGCATTGGATAATGTATTCAGTAGAAAAAATACTGCAGTATGATTTGTATGTGTAGTGGTACGTAAGGTGCCAGCAGTAAACAAAAGAAGCTACCAAAAGAAAACCCTCCAGAATCAGCTACTACTGACTATCTGGTGATTTTAGTGTCTAGGACTCCCATGTCTGCCTGTGACTACACACTGCTGTTAATGTATTAGGTTCTGGAGAAGTATAAAAATTCTCATGTTAACAATCATTTTCTATTGATTTGCCAGCAACGTTCTACAAATATAACATTCGTGTTTCCTCCTCAAAGGAGCTCATGGCCTGATCCTGAATGGAGAAGACATTTCTTCCATTGAAGACATTCGTAAGTGGACTGTTGATGACGTATACAACTTCATCGTTAGCCTCCCAGGCTGTTCGGCTTATGCTGAGGTGATTATAAACATTCATCACATTTTCAGATCTTTAGGACCATCTAGATTTAAAGGTCATCAAACAAATGTAAATGCTAGAGGTCAACTGGTTGTCACAAAGTTACAAAGGTAGTAATAGTTTTCATTGTGCTTCAACATATGAAGCCACTTACTTCTTAAGGGGAAAGCCCAGCAGCAATACAATAGTATAAGAAAAGTATCTTAATTTTTTCACTCCACATGCCCTGCACAGTTTTTATGCAGATTAAAGCAATTCTGCATTCCTGGATATTGATATAACCCACCTACCACCCCTGAGCTCTTACAGGCATCATTCCATTTGAAAAATTAAATATCATTAGAAATGCAAGAAAAGAGGTTGAAATCTTATATCTTCCTGGTAAAGCCTTAATAAGATCAATACTATTCTCTCACTGGTAACAGGCTGCTCACTTCCTAAAAAACCCTAAATAACTAAGTAACATTGAAACACTACAAAGTTCCCACTTGCCAAGAACCAGTAGATAAGCTACAGGCAAATGTGCTGATATCCACACACCTGAACAAGAGACCTCATGCTGCAGTTAGGAGATAAATACAAAGATAAAACAGTAAAATTATTATTTCCTCCTTTTGCTGTTTATGTCTCAGGATTAAGCATAAAAAATAACCAATGAAGTCTGTTTTAGCACACCACAATGTGTTTTATCATTTCATAAGATATTTAAAGATCACGTTATTGATGGAGAAACCCTCCCACTGCTGACAGAGGAACATCTCTTGGATACCATGGGATTAAAACTCGGACCAGCATTAAAAATCCGCTCTCAGGTACGATCATTAAATGTATGCCAAGATGGCAAGTCACAGAGACATGAAAGAGTCAGAAGCTAACAGGATGAAATTTCTCCAAATTAAATTTTTTTCTCACTGATAACTACCATATTAGGAGGAAAGAAATGACTCCAGCATAGTTTGCTTTTGCTTCTCTGCGTGTTACAACAACACACAGAGAGACACTAAGGGGAGGTTAAGACTGACTGAGAGACACTTAAAGTGGAGTCAGGATACAACAGCACTGGGGACCAGGCTGAGGTTGGAAATGGAAAAGACGTGTTTGACTAATTAACTCAGCTTCACTCCTCTTTTCCCTTCCCAGCCAGTAAGAACTGCTCTGGCACATGCTTGCTTTTGCTCCAAGCTGGCTTTTGAACCATACTAAGTAGAGGTTTCTACAGCCTTTCTGGGAAAATAATCATACGTGTTTCAGGGACAGGCTGTCCCTCCATGGTTAAAGTTTTCTGCTCTTAATTTCATCCCTTAATATCAACTCTGTGTGTTTCTGTTGTTGCCTGGTTCTTTCCCTTTTCTTTAACCCCTCACTCTCTCACTCTTCTCTCATTAAAACCACCTTCCCCACTCCTGGCTGGCAGTTTACCTCCCATGGTTGCACCCATGGGTGCTACAGCACCTAGAGAGCAAAAAGAGCCTGCTGTCAGGCCCAGCACTCTGGGCCGTTTCCCAAGCTGAGTATTGCCAAGCTCCTTCCACAAGAGCCTGGGCCTAGAAAAATATGAGAGAGGGAAATTGAAGAGATTTTTTTCACTTTTGCTAACCACTGATAACCCTTTGAGATGGTTGGGATCTCCTGGATGTCCCTGGCATTGTTACATGACAGTCAGCCTTGATGTCTAATGGCTTTAACACTATCTCAAGAAGCAACTGCTGCAATTGTGCTTTTGTCTTTAAAGGTGTCTCGACGTCTGGGCAATGTGTTCTACATGATGAATCCTCCTCTGGCCGTGCCCCTGCCACCTGCTCCAGGCAAACCCCCAGATCAGCCCTCTGACATAACCTCCCCTCTTCGCGGCAACAGCAGTGGCGATATGCTGGACAGTCCCTGCTCTCAGGACCCAGAAGCTTCAAAAGCAGTGGAACAGATCATTTCAGAAAGCAGGGAAAATCCATGTGACACAGCTGGATCTCAGGCTGACTTCCAGATGATGACTTTCCAAAAAAGTTGAGCTAAGTTCAGGATATAACATGATCTTAATAACACAGGAACCTCTAGTTACAAAGTGTCTGAGAAGTAGCTACAGCCTGAAACCGCTGTGTGACTGGGGCTGAATGAAATAAGCCACAAATGCAGCATGAGGAAGTGTGGTATCTGAAAGGCATTTAAAAAATGCAACTACATGTTAGTGCAATTATTTTCAAGTGCAATTCATTGAAAAGAATACCAGTACAGTTAACAGGTACATCTAATTTTTCATTAAAGCCCAGTGTCATCACTGAAATCTGTCAAGAGACTCGGAGTGCACTGTCTGTCTTACAGTGTGTTCCTGCGGGCAGCTGAGAAACTACAAGGAAAAGTTACAGCTTCCACACATAGCTGACTTCTGCTTCTGTGGAAAAAAATGTATACAGAAAATTTATATGGAATTCATTGGGAGAGTACAAAATTACCTGCAGAATTACCTAGACTCAGCAATTTGAGTTAATTCCATTGCTATTCTAGAAATAAGCCTTTCTAAGTGCCTGGGAAGGGTATGCAGGGTATAGACAAGATACACAGATTAAACCCTAGACATGAAAATATCGTGTGTAACAGCAATTTTAATTATTCTGAGGCATTCTTATCACTGGGGTTTGAATTTGTTTTGTATGATTGCACAGCTGAGATGAGTTTAGGAGGAACCATCAGCAGACTTTGCCATGAAGACCAGTCACTGGGACAGGAAGGTTCCTGCAGGGAGCAGGCTCAAAGCCACCCGGTTCCTGCCAAGCTCTGCCACAGACCTGTCCCCTCAGCTCACCTGGGCAAGCCAAGAAAGCCCTTCACTCAGCAGCACGCTCAGTGCTCTTCATTTTGGAAGAGGCCATCAATTTTAGCCTGAAAGCTCCCTTTTTGCTGCAAAAATATGGTTTCCCCTCACTTCTGCTACTGATGCTTCATTACCTCACAGCAAACAAGAACCACAAAATAGAGTTTTTAGCTAGGGATAAATCCTCAGCACTTTATTGTGATTCCTGTGTGAATTACCTTGCTTCCCTCTTTAGAGGTTTGGTCATACACTGGTCTTCCACGTAGGCTTTGGAAGTCATTATACTTCCACTCTCCTTGCAAGAATACTTCTTTATTCCGAAGGACACACAAATATTTTTGATAAAATTAATTTCTGTAAATTGAGAGTTGATAGATTGTGGATCTGCTGTATACAGCTGCTTTAGATTCTCTCCCCTTTGTTTAGTTTGTGTGGCCTCAAGTACTTCAGAACCAAGAGGTATGCTGCTGTTTAGATGGTGAGCGTCTAAACACATGAGGAGGGGGAATATTTCCATATTTTAGACTTTTACTTTAGCCTGAGATAAATTATTTTATATATTTGTGCACTAGATAATACGTGATTAGATGTTTGCAAGAGCAATTTAAGATGTTCATCTTACTATACTGTTCAAGCTTTGCAGCCTTCAGAAGGGCAAATAGCTATAGGACTTCTTTTCTGAACTAGCAAAGTCTTTCTGTGAAAGGAGTTGAGCCTGATTCTGCTTTCACTGAGAACTGCCACTGACACCAGTTATGGCAGGTTTGGGCTCTGTGCGTATATCTCCAAATACTGTAACTGGAGTGTACCTCTTAGGTTACCTCTTAGGAGGGTTAACCAATAAAATCCAGTAAGGCCCAGTGCAAAAGCATGGTTTGCTATGCAGCAAAATACTCCGAAGTTGCAGACAGACCCTAAAGTAATCCCCTCCTAAGTGAAATGTTGACCTTTTCATCTGTGATCTGGTGAAATAATGGGAGTCTTTCCCAAGAGTCTGTATTATGTCTTATGCATCATCTTTGGGTATTTTTCATATAAGAAACTATTTACTGAATACTCAATAGTGTTCAAAAAAAGCAAAATTATAACCTGAAGCTGGAAAGTTTAACTATAACTCCGTAAGACTGCCTAAAAGAAGTACAACAGCAGTATTAATCTTGAAACAGCAATTAGTTAGCTCTTAATCTCAATTGATTTCAAAAAGTGTTGACCTCTGTTCTCTTCATCAACTTTTCTACATTTTTTCATGGCTTTAAAATTTAGTAAGGCAGCCTGGAGAGTTTTATGTTGAATTGGGTAATGTAAATGTTTACTTTTTCAGATTCTGGATGAAACACAATTAATGGACAAAATCATATTCTGTTTGAAATGCTTTTACCTGTTATTTTAACACATCTTGGATTAGGTACACCAGAAAAAATGTTTTACTTTTACAGTAGATTTAACTATTGTGACTTCTTTTTTTTAATGTAGGCTGTTCATATACCGCGAGGGAAAAAGACAATAGGTTTATATAGTAAAAGTGCTTGTTAAAATCAAAAAAACCAACAGGGACACCAATTCTGTTTAGCACCTAAAACAATTTCTAACTTTTCTTTTGTACGATGGACGATCGTGCTGACAATGTCACTTCCTAAACACAGTGAATGAATTGGTTTTCAAATGGCATCCTACCTCCTCATTGTAAGAAATATTTGACTTAATCCACGTGAGACTTTCTCCACCCTAGAAGAATCTCTCATACGTTTCCAGGTCAATAAGGCCACGAGATGTCGCTGCAAAGCTACGAGAGGTTATCTACTACCCCTCAAAGGGAGATGCAGCACACTTGGAGTACAGGTGGCCTGGTAAGAGCAAGGACATGAAGAAACTTTGGTTTTATAAAGCAACAGCAGAGGAGCTTGACTTGAAATCCCATACGCCAGGGAAGAAAGATTGAAATCTGGTTCCGAAGAGTGTGACTATTTTTGTAAATGGACATGGACAATGCCAAAAGCGGAGAAAGCTGGGATGCAAACTTTGCAGTCTGGTGCTACCTCTGCAATTAAAGAAAACGTATAATCCTTTGCACATACAGGGCTCTTCTTCCCAAAATGACAAAAAGAATGACTTCATGGCTTCCTGTACTGGGGTGGAGATGTGCCAGAGCAGCCAAAATGCAGTAAGGCCTGGACTGCATACAGCCATAGAGTGAAATGGGAAGGAAAGGGGTTTACCTAAATGGACATTATCAATTCTACTTCTAATGAAGGAAATACCACTGCTAATGAATGTTTCCTCTCCTACAAGCACTTCAGAGAGAATGAAAAAAAAAAAAAACCAGGTAAAAATTAAAAAAATACATAGAATAAGTAGACAGACCCATATTTTCAGACTTTGATGTGTTTCAGGAATTATATTTATATGTAAACATTGGGGCCTTACCAATTCTCAGCAGCTACATGTTCTTTTTTGACTTTTAATGCTTATTCCAGCTGCAAAGGGGTGTAGCTAGCAATCACCAGTACGTAAGAAAGCTGGCAGAACTCTGCTACTTAATGACTTTCTGGTGCCTATGCCACCACTGTATTCATTTTTTTCTGCTATGCCACTAAAATCACAATGGGATAGAGATGATGTATTTTAATACGTGTGACATCATTAGAAATGTTTCACTTAACTTCTATTGCTGTATTAATCTGTAATAGAGATGCAGTTAATGAAGAAGATAATGTTTTTTATGAGATGTTGTAGAAGTATCTGATTTTGTCTGTATCTACTCGAAACGTGTAGGCTCCTAGGGACAGGGACTTCCATTTCTTTTTTTTATAGGGAAAAGGTTAAAGACAAGATAAATAAAAAGGTATAGCAAACACATAACAAAATGGTTCTGTACTATAAATAACAGTTTTAGGAAAGTCCTGAAAAGGAAGCAATGGCTTCCTACTATAACCTGTGTTTCTGACCTCATGATTGCTGCATATGACAATGATGTGGCATGCATATTCATGCAGACTTAAATAGATAATTTTCTGCCCAATTCCCCAGGTGAAAAATCTCTAAAAAACACTATGAATACACAGCAGTTAGGCAGAATTCCCATCTGGTGCAAGTTAGGCAGTCATTGTAATCAAGCACATGAAAACAAGAACAGGCAGCTAAGTCCACAAGGTGATGGTATTTCAAACTGACTCATATCCATGCCACCAGCTATTTTATAAAACTTAGTATTCTGAGACCTTATACAATTGTGAATCCTCCACAAAATAGTTTTCAGAATGTTAATTTATCCTTTGAGTGTGAAACAGAAAAAAAATCACCTCCAGTTTTTAAAATCACCTCTATTTTTTAAACTAAGTAGAAACTTCTCACATTTAGACTTTCCAAATACCCTAATACAATGTTGATTGGTTGTGTAGTGTTTTGTGTCGCCTTCAACAGCAGAAATTTTACAGAAAAGCACCCCAAAACTAGATACAGCTCTTGGGTTAATGGCATAATAAATAATCTATCTAAGCCCTTTATTATTCACTGGAAAATAACAAGCCAGCTCTGTGTGGCTGGGTGTTCATCAGGGTTCTGCTACCTGTGATGCTTGGTGTTGATTCAGCCCTGCACCTCTAATAAATAGCTATAGCGCTATGGCAATTTCAGCATAAGAAGAATAAATGTTAAGGTAAGAGAAAAATGTGTTTGTTTCGGGTTTGTGGGGTTTTCAGGTGGGGTTTGCTTTCTGTCTTTGCAGTTGCAAAGCTCTTTTCTTTCTTTGGGAAGGCTTTGCCTCTACTGTCACCTATATTGAGGCCACAAGAATTCTGTTGACTTGGCCTTTACGCAGTCCTTTCCTTTGTCCCATTGCCAAGTTTACCTAAGTCTGTATCCTTCCAGACAGACATTAGTTCTGCTACTATGCACATGTTCTTCTTGAACCAACAATTTCCCTGTTGGTGAGGATGCAGTCTTTCACCTAGACTGTAGAAAAGAGGAACCTATTGTCCATGTTGTATAGAGAATGATACAGTATTTTTTTCTGATAGTACAGCAAAGACTTGAATAGATGTTTTGTCTTATCAAAATTTAAAAACACGTGTATGTGGCATCTGCGTGTGTGAATTACTGAAATAAAAACCAGTCAACCAAAATAGCAAACAGAAAAAGCACTGCTGACCAAGGGGAAAAAAGAAAGCATCAAGCCAACCTGATTTTCATCTTTGCTGATTACCTTTCAGCCACAGGGTTCAAACAGCTCTGCTAGAGAGGAGTGCTGCTCAGTCTGTGACTCACAGGACTCCAGCAGTCTGTAAACAGTTTGCATTGAAAGATGGTCTGTAAAGCAATCACTGGCTTCTGGTTGAATCTGTTAATTGGAGAGACGTGAACTCAAGAATCATATTTTTATATATTTTTAACTCAAACACTTGTAGTCATAACGACAAAATTATGATTTTAACAACAACAATTAGTTTTTCCTAATTCTATGTCCTTAAATATTACCATTCGTCTCCTCCACTCCTGCCACTGCCAAAAAATACAGAGATACAAGCAAGCCTTTTATTAATTTTTTTTTTTTCCAAAACCTCAGCTGATTCTTCCAAAAAATGTATTGATGTATTTTCTATTTAACATAGTTATGTGTCCAGGTGCATCCCCACTGACTCCAGCACAGTCTGCTGGACCAGCAGATTGATGGTGGTCTTTAGGAAGAGCTATATGCCACTCCACGTTGGGAGAGACATGTCCTTATCAGGGTTCATCAGTTGTTGCGAAATTGAAAATAGATTCTTGCAACGAACAAAGCTGGTATTTGAAACAGATGCAATTAATTACAGAAGGACCAGAATCAGGAGAAATTAATTCTCAGTTCAACTATGTTTTTTGTAAGTTATATGTATCAAGTAATTCTGAGTTGTATAGAAATGAAAAGGAACTTGCAAGACTGGAAGTGTTTAAGAAGCTTCTTAGTGAAAGATAATTCTGGAGATTTGTCTAATGAATCCTTGTTGTTCTGCTAAATTAAAAGCTAAGTGGCTAACTAAATATTTATAAGCTTCTGAGATGGAAGTGACTCAGGATATGTCTACAGTGGAGTGTGCTTCTGAGTTATGACTCATGTATTTGTGGGTGGATTTTAGCTGAACCTGCCTTGAAATTATGTGATGCTGTAAAGTACAAGGCCCATATTCCTTATATTTTAAACCCATACTCAGTGCTGAAGCTGACTGGATGAAAAGGGGGGTCACTCCAGAGTCTGCAGCATGCTACCATCTGTAGATGAGCTAGGAAATGGCTCCTAACATATTCCTGGGGAATTTAGATTCCTCTGTGGAAGCTCTTTCCTTCCTGCCTTCCTGTCTTCCCTCCTGCCTGCCTTCTTGGCCATCAACGTAATAGTTGAGGTAATTGTGATTTGTGTTCTCCTCTCTCTTCCCCCAGAGACAGAAAGATTAACCATGGGTCCAGTGGGTAAGCTTCTTGCAAGTGAAAGCTTTGTTCTGCAGAACAGACACTTGCTCAGACTTCTAGTGTCACTTCAGTTTCTGTATTGTAGAAGGCAGTGTGACTCTAGAGATAATTCATGACGTGCTTGCCAGTAATTCAGTTGCCAACGTGTAGCCTTGCACTTCTGGCATGTATTAACCATGCCATAGTGGTAAGACCACATCATCTTAGGGACCCAGATGACTAACAATGAGCCCAAAACAATGAGATTACCAATAGCACAAATGCCAATAAATTGCCAAGAATAAGTGCATATAAGGGTATAAGGAAATACGTACCAGAAAGAGTAGGACACCACCTAACCCGAGGCCAAGAGAGGATACCTAAAGCAAAGTGTAAGAACAAAGCAAACATTTCAGAATACTTCCTTTATCTCCAGGGTCCTATCTCTCAGACAACCAGAGGTGATTTTTATATTTAATAGCTCCTGATACACTTTTGCTTCATGACTGTATCCAGCTGTTTTTTGAACAGTCTCCAGCATCCATACTGCCATATTAGATCACACAGCTGGAGCAAAGAGGCGAGAAGGAGGCAAAAGAAGCTAATGAAACGCTGTCGGTTTGGCTTCGGTTGAAAAAGGAAACCACTCCACTTGCATGCAATATCCTTCAAACAGTAATTTAAGTGGTCATGATTCTGAAACCCTGCTCTAATCAAAATGGCAGCTGGCACTTAGGAACTTAAGATTTTACTGCATGGTTCTGAAATGCTTCTTTTTGCAGCTTGCCCTACAGCTGACATAGACACTAACCTTAAACATAAGCTGTTTGAACCTTCACTTCCACTCCCTGGCTTTCTTGAGATTCAGCCACTTGCTTCTCTTCTGTTCTCCTGCCGTACTGACAACTGCAAATAAACTTGTCCCATGTAAGATTCAGTCTTGATAGGCTCTGTGCTCCATAGTGGCAGGAAGCTCACCATCCAGTGCCTCACTCTGAGGACACATTCCCCAGCCCACTTTCCATCCCTCGGTCCTTTCTTACAGTTCTGCTTGAAGTGGTCAGTTTGCTCCCTGTGCTGCACACCAAATCTGCTGCTGCATGCCCAGCAGTCCTGGGAAAAGCTCCTGCAAGTTGGAGTTTCTCAAACTTCAGATGAATTTAAAGTTCTGTGGGAAAAAAATAGAAAATACAGATTAACCAGAAATCTAAGGTGTTTTTCTGGCAGCAAACAGCTTGATGTACTGCAGATAATATACCATCCCCCCCTCCCCCCAAAAAAAGGCAAAAATAAGATCTAAGCATTAAAGGTGGGTTTATGAATCAGCACTAGATTCCAAGACACGGAAGGCATATGGGACGTAAGACCTTAAAAGAGCCTGAAAGTAGAGGTATGAGGGATGATGATCTGGAATGAGACCCATCACGAGGCGATTGCACTCTTCACGAGGAGGGCAGCTAGCGGACAGGCACGTGGTTCCAAACAGCCTCTCCCATAGAGCAGGGAGGAGTTTCACAGCTGAAGTTCAGCTTGTGCCTGTGCAGGGATAGCAGAGGAGCTCTGAGCTACACTGTGCTCGAACCCTTACTGCAGGCATTGTGTATTATTAGCAAGCCCGAAGTTACAGATGGCTAAAACTTCTTCCACAAGAAAGCCCCCATTTCAGATGTGCTTTTATGTTACTGTAAGTTAAGCACATGAAATAACTGTTAAACTTAAAAACGTATTTTTAAAATAAATGCAGTTTGCCTACTTTTTACAAGGCATTGTTTTATTGTAACATAAAAACTCTAATTCCCTATGCCTACAATTTTATCTTTTGAATTACACTTTTATAGTTCATTCACTCTGCAGTCAGTCAGCTTAATTTGTAACTTGTATAGATTTTCTGCCCAGCAACAGCAAAAGGAAAACATTCAAAGGATGTCGTACCAGAAAAAGCACAAAAACTGGCACGGTGACTCAGGGGCAAATACGCTGCTGGAAACAATTTTAGGCTTTTAGTTACCTAGTTTTCACTCTGAGAGGTTCCAAAAATCGTAAGAACGGGAAGGGGCAACAAGATTTGAAAGAACTGGACAAGACCATACAGGACTGCACATACTTTTCCATCCCAAAGTGCCAGGGTGTGGTTTGGAAACATGGAGCCAGGATAAACCATTATAGGCTTTGCTAACTTGGGTGACCTCATAGTGAAAGCATGCGGGACGACCTCTGACAGAAGGCCATTTTACTTTATATAGGTTGCTTTCTGAATCTAATTCTGAAGTACATGAAAAGGTCTGAGTAATCAGAGGCTGTTTAAATAAGTAACAACTAACAAAGGCCTGCTACATCAAGCATCTTTTAAGGCCTAATATCCTATTTAGGAGTATCAAAACTATACATTTTTACTGACAAAGAGCTGGAGCACCTTTATTCCAGCAGGATGGGCTAGCTCTTCAGATACCAAGTGAGACTTCTGAGCCCTGACAGGCACCCCGGCTTCGTCCAGCCTGCAGACATGGCCAGGACGTGGCTGCATCGCTGCCTCCTGCCCTGGGTAAACCCTGACGCGCAGCCCCGGCTGCCTGCGGGGGAACCGGGCGGCGAGAGGCCTCCATGTCCATCTGGAAGTTGGACTTTAGACGATGAGGCCTGAGCACCGCGGGGCGAGGCCCGGGCCCTGGAGCCTGAGAGGCCACATCTCCCCCGCGGGGAGTTTCTCATTAACCAGACTGCTACCGGGGGCGGGGAGAGGGCTGATACGGGGCCCAGCCCAGCCCTTTCGGCCGGGCAGCGACGCCTCTGAACCAGGGTTGACCCAGATCCACCGCGGGGACGCTGCGAGCCGGTTTTCCCCTCAGACCCCGACACCACTCGGCGAGGAGCCGGAGGCGACGCGGGCTGAGGCGGCTGAGGGGGCGCGGCCTTCCCGCCCTTCCCCCGGCTCCCGCCGCCTCTCGCGAGGCCGCCGCCGCCATCCCCCCCCCCTCCCCCCCCTCCGCCTCCCGGCTCACGTCACCGGCGGAGCAGACGGGGACAACATGGCGGAGCGGCGGAGGCACAGGAAGCGGATCCAGGTAGCCGAGCTTCTCCCTCCCTGCCCGGCTCGTACGCCCTCCCCGGCTTCAGGGTGGCCCGGCCCCGCCGGGTGGGCTGCGTCGGGCGGCCCGGCCGCCCCTCAGAGGAGCTTCCCCCTCTTCCCGGTTCTGCGGCCTCCCCGCCCCGACGCCGTGCCGTTGCGAGGTGGCGGCGGGCGGTGCCGGGCGGCCCGCGGGAGCCGGCGGTGAGGGAAGCGCCGTCGTCTCGGTCGCCGCCGGGGCAGCGGGAGCCCCGCAGGCGGTGGGGGGTGGGGAGCGCGGGAGAAGCGCCTCACCGGAGCTCGGTAAAAGCCCGGGCTGGCACCAGGCGACAGGTTTTCCTGAGAATTTTCTAGCAAATTCGTAAATCCTGGTAAATACCGAGTAACGCTGGAGCCCGCTGCGCGGCGGCGAAGTACAGGTAGGAGCGTTTCGGGGGTGCCGCCGCCCCGGGCCCCCCCAGCACCGGCTGCCGCGGCGGGGGCCTGAGGGGCGGCCGGCGGCGGGGCACCCGGCCCACCCGTTAGCCCGGGCCTCGCCTTTATCCGAGGGCCCGGCGGGTCTGCGCCCTCAGAACTGCATCGTCTTGATGAGCAGAGGGTGAGATTTGGAACTGTTACTGTTTGTAACCGCCGTGTTATACTTAGGGTTTCACCCGTTACCAACGTCGAACAATAGCTTAGTGTGGTATAACAACACAGGATCCCCAGGCGAGCGGCCACCTTAGCCGAGAGCTGGCACCCAGCGTGTCTGTTCCAGTGATTCGTAAGCAAAAGACGTGGGACAGATGGTAGAAGCATCTTAAAAACAAACGTGCTCCAGCCAGGAAATGATGCGGTAAGGAAAGGAAATTTGGGGTTGGAAAACGTAAACAAACAACCGCGTCTAAAAATAGACCTAATCAGCTTTGAGATCATGTTAAAATGTAGTGATAGTGATGTGGTGTCACTAAAGGCAAAGTGAAGACTGCTTAGGTATTTTCACTTACCTGGAAGTCTGAACTTCTCAATATGTCACTTTTAACGAGTTTCACAGAGGTTTTTTGATCCATGTTTTGGGCATAGTTACAGCCTCAGTTACTATAATGCCTGTTACTATCATGTATTATTAACACTAAGCCTAAACAGTGTTTGTTTGGGATTTATTGCTCTGCTGTAAGTGGAGATAATATTCATGAGAGAAATCGTAGAGCCGTTCAACAGTGTACATACACTTCATATGTCATCCTTCTGCTTGGCTGCCCTCTCCTTTCTCATCCTTTCCCTTCCCAGCCCACTTTCCCTTCCCCCAAGAAGATGGAGATGTGCCTGTGCTTGTAATGGTTCCTCTTTTTAATGGTTCCTTTTTTTCCCTTTAATTCAAATTACTGGGGCGGAGGGGGGGGGGAGAAATGTGGAGAGTAGTTAATCAAAATCTTGTTAAGCAAGCCTTATCAATCACTCACATTCAATGAATTATTGTAAAACACTACAGAATTATTCTCTTTTCGTAATCGTTACAGACTGTCCCTTACCAAGGATGACAACAGCTCAATAAAGCATCCATCAAAAACAAATTAAATGTAATCTAATGTTTTGTATAATACCCAAGGCTGTGGTCTTGCAGGCACTTAAGCACATGCTTAATTTCCAGACTGTTAGCAGTAAAAGTATTTCCCCCATCGATTGTTAGTAATTAAATCGATGTCTGGGTGCAGACACTTACGGTTTAAGATTGTGGCCTAAATTTGTGATATAATGTTGTAGATAAATGTGGTTTGCATGTTCATTGTTTCCCAGTGTATGTCAACAATAATGGGAACAAAGAATACTGTTGAGTGCCCAAAGGGTGTGCTTAGTTGGTCAGTGAATAAAACAACTTGTATTTTTCTTGGTGGTTGGTTTTGTTTTTTTTTTTTTTAAAGCTTTTTGAACTTTACTGGCATAGTTACAGTATGATTATCATGTTTCAGGTTATGCTGCAAGTTTCTTCTTCTAAAATGAAGTGTGGGATTTTTATTTGTAGGTGTTTCAGGTGCTTTAGAAGCGGGTACTTATTATAGGGTGATGTGTACCTGTTAATAAAGAGACTATTTATCATACTGTATGCAAGTCTGACATTTGAATACCCCACTGTCATTAAGGAGAGCTGTATTTCTTGACAAGAGTAAGATTCTTAGGAGGAGGCGGTGTATTTAGCTGTGGAAGAGACTGATTTAATACAGTTCAATTACAAGTGCTGTGTGTACGGAACCTGGATTCTGAATAATTTTTATAGGATTTGATGTCTGCCATCAAGATTGGACTCGTGGGAGTTAGGTCAGCTAGCTACACCTGAGATGAGACATGAAGAAGGTCTCGATAAGGTAGATCAACGTTCTGTCAAGCCTACTTTCTGTGTTTTCCATCAGAAGTGGTAACAGGGAAAATGTCTTTTAGAGAATGCATTTCCAGAAAGACACATTGCCCAATCTGTATTGCATAGCTTAGACTCTTCCTCTGGCAACAAGCTGAAAGTAATGGAAGTTGTCGAAATCTTACCTTCAAAAGTTTGAACAAAGACATTTTAAAGTTCTCAAAGTGTCATTCCTAACAGTAATTTAACTGCAATTAACATGGAGATTACTTCAGACATGGAGTAGTGAAAAGAGGCTGCTCTGTAGGATGGAGATTGCTTGAGCCAGTGGGCTCCAACATGATTCAAATTTCTGAAATCAAGAATGCCTGCTGTATATAAAGGACATTAAAAGAAAACCAACATATGTTGTCTAATGGCTAGTTTAATATTTTTCTTTAGACAGATACATCTCAAAACATGGGAGAAGTCTTTGAATGCCTGTTATTCCAACAACCTGATCAAAGCTTTTTCCATTTCTTGGAAAAAAATACGGTTCCATATGTATCCTGAAATACTCACTTAAGCACAAAATCTTCAGAGTTGGTTACTTTGACAAGCATTCAGCTGGGTAACACGTGGCACTTTGTTGGCAGGTCTGCAATTTGACTGTTAAGTAGGCATTAAGTTTTAATTACATTGGCCAGATTCCATTGTGCACAGTTTTATTCTGCCCATGTGAAGTTTTGTTTAGCTTTGCGTTGAGATTAATAGCACTTGTACAGCACCTTAGTGCTGCATCCTCTACTTTAGAAATGTTAATGCATATAAATACTGCTCTTACTAATAGAGAAAACAGTTCTTAGGCAGATGTCTCACTGCAGATTGATGGCTGAGGTGGCATCAGTGCCGTGTGCGTGCCATTAATGACACATACTTCTTGACTTATTTTTTTCTCTTGAATCTCTGAATTCAGGCTTTGAGATTCTCCTGATGAAGGACATCTACTAATCGATACTAACTGTTGTAGCCTACGGTTCTGTCACATTGTGATTTGGGCTCTGCTGATAGGAAAATGCAAGAGCTGCATTGCTGCTCCCTGTGCTTAGAGTTTTTTGTGAATGAGGGTGGAAAGGATCTTCAGAAATTACAGTGCAATGGTTTTCCAGTAATGCGGATTTTAATCCAGCTTGCCCGTTTGTCTTTATTTTCTCCTAAATTCTAGTAAAGCTGAGTGGGATGATAGCAAAGGAGAATGGCTAAATAACTCCTTCAAAAATGAATGGTATCAGGTGATAGAGGAGGAAGAAACAAAGTGAGGGGTGAAAAATAGGAATTAAAAGTAGCAGCCCCACTTGGCAGTAAAAGAAAAGTCACTGTCTTTTGAAAATCTGAGTTAAGTTTTTGGATGTGGGAAGGGAAAACATCGAAACAACTGGCCTAGGGTTAGAAGAGGACTGAAGCTGGCATGTTTTGGCTTCAAAGTATTGTACATTGCTCCTTTGGCATGTGTTTTAGAACCTGTAAGTTTACAGCTTGTGCTCAAAAAAATTAGTGATGGCTGAAAAGAAAGAAAGATGATGACAAATACTTTGTAGGATATGTATAGGACAAAAAAAATCTGTTAATCTTTTTCTGTGAAGAAAAGTTAATGTCTTGTGGCTAGCACACAGCCACAGTAATCCAGAAGAACTGGTTTCTCTGCATGGCTCTGCCACAGTTTCTTTTCAAAGACCTGGGGCAATCCATGTACTGGTCATCAGTGCAAGAGTCGGACAATTTCATGTTTATTAGTCACTGAAGAAAATACAGATGGAGTCCTAAGAGCAAGTCCTAAGACCCTAACGTGTTTGTTTACCCCCTACTCACTCCCACCCAGTGATCTATCGAATCATGTTAATTTGTGTGCTTTTTCTCTGTCCTACTGCACCTTGATTTATTTTGGGCAAAATATAAATGTTTCAGCAGGATGGATGAGGAGTACCTGCTCTCCTGGCACAGAACATCTTCTAGGCTAAGTTCCTGAGAGTCAACAGGGAAAGGAAAAAGATAATCTTGTGATTTAGCTCAAGCTTTGATGTGCTCAGACCATCTTCAGAGAAGATAACGCTAATGTGGCTGTAATGTCCTTATAATATGAGGAGAGATGTGAGGGATGAAACAAGGGTTAACAGTGTCATTTTTGACATAACCTCAGCTTAAACAGGCTGCGCGTGACAAATGTGCTTAAATTTCTTCTTTTCCTTATCTGAAAACTGTATAAACTATCAGGCTTCAGAAGTCTTTTGTGAGGGATGGTGTTCTGAAAGTCAAAGTTCTCAGATGTAAGAGCAAAGAAATAAACTAGATGTTTTATTGAAATCAAAGAATTTTGATGGTTGCTTTAAAACAGAGGAGCATAAATCCCTGTAATGTGTTTGTCTGCACGTGGTATAACTTGTCTTGTTAGTGATGGTTGTCATTTACTCTGTTCTCTGTTCTGATTTTCCAGAAACCTTGTTTATATTACAGTGTTGTGGAAGGAAATCATCCTGTCTTGGGTCGTGCCTGTCTTCTCACAGCTGTGATGCAAAGGGGAAAAAAAAAAATGAGTGAAATTTCAAACCGCAAATACGCTTTGGCCTTTTGACATCCACTGAGTGGTTCCAGGAGTAAGAGACCTGAATAAGTCCTACTTGGGTAGAGATGAGAGGGAGAAGGAAGCTCATGGGCATGCTGGTTTTAATAGCTCAGTTCAGATGCTTTAATTTTTAATGTGTACGGGCCTCGCTGCTGCTGCGGTCCCAGTTGGAGGTTGAATTAACTGGGAACTACTTGAGTGTATGGAAGGACGTTCAGAATGCACTCTCCTATACTTATATTTGGGAGATAATGGTAAAAAAATAATTTGATTAGTGTTTTCCTTTCACTTCAGTGGGTGTGGAAGGTCCCTGGGTTTGAAAATCTCAGTGTCGTTTTATGAATTCATATAAGGCAGAATTTTGATAGGAATGCTTGAGAGTTATTCTTAAAAATTTTAAAATGTCAGTGCATTTCTAGTAAGTAGGTAGACTGAACACTGCTTTTCCTGTCTTCCTGTAGATGGGGTTCTTCTGTCTAGATAAATAAGAAATTGGGTTTTGTTTTATTTTTAATGGCATTCTTCCAGAGTCTGTACATTATCAGGGATCATAAATCTCAACATTTTACATGCTGTCTAGTGACAACATGCATTTTTTGGTATGTAAAAATAGGTGCAAGGGTCTAAACCAAAATCTAGAGCAGAAGTATTTGGAAGCTTGACACTATCCTATTTTTTTAATTCCTTGAGAACAGTTTAATTGTAGAATTTTAATTGAGAAGACATTTTACAGCATTCCAGAAACATATTGCCTGAGATGTTTCTTGAATCTTTCTGTCTTTCCTGTAAAAGCAAACTTTAAATATCCTCAAGTTTTCATATGCTTTTTAAGGCTGTGTCATCTGTTTTAAACCTTTATAATTTATTGAGAAATACCCCTTGATTCACTTATATAATCTTTTTCCAAATGTATAAGGAGACTTACAGTGCCTGGGTTTTGGCTATTTTTACAACTTGAACATAAAGATCAGTTGAACTGCATCTTTAAAAAGTTGCGCTTAGGATACTGAAATTTTCAGTGCTTTTGTTGATTTTATGATGAAACGTAATGTTATTTTCTGTCAGTCGTCTGTTCTAATATTTTAACAGAAGCCTGGCTCTGCAAATAAAGGGATGAAAATAAGATGAAAAATGAAGATTAAATTGCAGAGGAAACTTTCTCAGAATAAGCTCAGTTAAGCTGTGTCAATCTCTCTCACAGGGAAGATTTTTTTGTTTGGGATGGTGTGAAACTATCCCACAGAAAAGAACAAAGCAATGGATAGTAAGGAGCAATCAAAAAAAAAAATCTCTTGGTGCCAGCCACTGCCTGCACAGCACATCACATGACCTAGCAGGATCATAAATATTTTAGGAAGAAAAAAAATTAGCAGAGGAAGTAATATTGATGTGAATATCTGTAGTTTCTCTTGACTGTTTTACTGTCTGTGCTGTGAAGAACAATATTTGTCCTGTGAGTTGTTGTTCCAAGTTTAATTTGCTGATAGGAAATACTAGAAA
Organism: Strix uralensis; assembly: GCF_047716275.1. Taxonomy (NCBI): domain Eukaryota; kingdom Metazoa; phylum Chordata; class Aves; order Strigiformes; family Strigidae; genus Strix; species Strix uralensis. The sequence goes on from NC_133980.1 coordinate 6,050,651, forward strand.
AGCATTATTTTGAAACAGTTGGCTGCATCAGTCATCAGTCTCCGTGGTACCTTAGCATGTGTGCCACATGGTAACAACAATGGTACGCGCTCGCTCATTTTCTTTAAATGCATTGTAACTCATTTTGTTGCTATTAAACCAAATCTGTTTTGGTACCAAACTTGGTAGTTTGTAAATCAGTGATTTACAATTACTGGTACAACTGTACCATATAAGGAGACATCAAACCGCAGTACATAAATTATGCATATACATGCACTGTCAGTTAGTGAATAGTTTTCTGTGTGTTATCTGATGTTTTATATGGATTTTTAAAATTTAAAAAGAAGGAAAAAAAGGATTGAACGTGGAGAAGTTAATGTAATCTGTATGAAGACTGTTGGGATTGTCTGGCTTAATTTGAGCACATGTTTTTGAAACTAACTGGTGAGTGTGAGAGCATATTTCTATACGTGTATGAAGAATTTAGACTTGAAAAAAATCTCAATAATCTCAGGACTAACAAACTATGGAGTCTTTTGGTCATTTGGATATCTTATGTCTATATTATTCTCTTTAAAATTGTCCTCAGATGGGAAAAGCAACAGTCCCATCTAGAAGGATAATTCATTAACCAGTTGATTTTGCAAGTTAGCTGTGCAGACTGTTGAAAATTAACAACTCTCACCATCTGAAGTTTTTATTCTGGTGCAACAACATCTATTTGACCTTGCATTTCCCCTTAACGTGCTTCCTGCTATATGGTTTTACATCTTAAAAGCAGTAATGGAGGGTGTATATGTTTATTGACCTTTAAAAACATTATGTCTTTAAATAGACTCTGGTGATTTACAGGAATCTATAGAATTCAATCTGTTTTGTGGCTTCTGTAATGTATTTCTTTGGCCAGCATGAGAAGAATAGGTACAGAAAAGGTAACTGGCAGTCTGAAAAGATGTCCTAGTGTTTCTCTGTTATTGATCTGTGAGTAGCAGGGGGATTTGGAGAATTAAGCCTTACTGATTAAAAGCACACTTCCAGAAAGGAATTTTTGAGGAAGTTTGCATGAGTCAGTGTAATATGCCAAATGTTTGTTTCAGATGCGGTTTTATGAAGCAGGAACATCAGAAAGGTCTTCCTTTCCTGCTTACAAATATTGGGTCTTAATTTGACATAATTGGAAATGCGCATCTCCATCCTTCTGTCTTACAAATCTTTGAATTCTAATACCTCTCTGCAAGTTGGTAAATGCACAGGATTTATGGATGCATGCACGCCTGGGCCTCCCTTTTCCTAAAACGGCTCTTTTGGCATTCGTGTACTTCATCCTGCTTTGCTTCATCCCGCTGTGCTTCATCCCGATGCTTCTAGTCTCTAGGTTGGAAGAATCTCCTCCGGTGTACTCTGATGTTCAAGTCATTTTGTAGTCACGCAGTGGTACTGAAATTTTCAAGCCAAATCCTTCAACTTCTTTGCAATGTGGTTTTCTCCTCTTTCATGTGAAATTCAAGCTGCTTTGTATTCTGTCAGTATGCCTGCACTGCTGCCATTTCATACGTGCTCATTCCTCGCTCTGTTGTTTTTCTTTGCTCTCAGCTTCACAACTGTTTTCATCCAAGCTTGTGTGCCTTAAGCAGCTTCCCATGTGCTCCCTGCTTTCCTCTTAGTTCCTCCTTTAGTTTGCTCTTTTTAAAGCTGCTCAAGGAGTTCGCAAAGGAATGCTTTTTTGCTTTATATAGACAGAAAATTCTTGGGAAAAATGACTATTTTCCCATCTTCTACATTCTGTTTGTTATTTATATGTTGACATAACATAACGAAGACTTTGCAATACCTGATTTTTAAGCCCGAATGTGTGTGTCTCCCATGTGTTTAAAACTGTATTAATTTTGCACTTTTACTGTTGCAGGAGGTCGGTGAGCCATTCAAAGAGGAGAAGGCTGTTGCTAAATACTTACGTTTCAACTGTCCAACAAAATCCACCAACATGATGGGTCACCGAGTGGATTATTTTATTGGTAGGGTGACTTTTAACCAGGGAATGAAACTTTCTTCTTCTAACATTGTACTTGGGGTGTGTGGGAGGGGCTGTGTTGTTTTTATTATTAGTGCTTTATCTAGTAAGGACTGACCTTACAGTTTGGTTTTGAAAACTTATCTTGGCATTAGATTACCATAAAATTAATCTTATCAGCCTGAAGTAAACACAATAAACTTTTTGCCCTGTGATTGAAAGGTGTGTGGCTGTCAGGAGTGCTGTATTTCAGAATAGTAGCTAGTCTTTAAATAGTAGCTAAATCTTTAAAGATTAAGAGGATGTGGAACATCACCAGAAGTGACTGCTTGATTTGGTTCAAGGAACGTAGACTAAATGTTAAAATAAGTATTTCTAACTCCATTTTTCCCTCTAGCCTCCAAAGCTGTGGATTGCCTCCTGGATTCTAAATGGGCAAAGGCAAAGAAAGGAGAAGAGGCTTTATTTACAACCCGAGAGTCTGTAGTTGATTACTGCAACAGGTATGACCTAGCCTAATACATTAATTTTATTAATGACTGTAGTTGTCAAGATGTCTTTGTTATTTAGGAAGCAATTTCACTTAGGCTTCGTGCATTCTAAAACATCTGTGGTTGTATGTGAAAATTATTGTATTTTTATTACTGTGTTTGAGGGTGGAAATAATGTAGTTTCATCATCTTTGTTCTCAAAACTCTCTCATGTTTTCATTATGCTGCTTAGGGCAGCAAGATGAACAAAACTATTTTTCTAAATTTCATCGTTATTTGAAGTTAGTAGGGTCAGAGCTCTCCAATCACTCCTTCCTGCGGACCCAGTCCACCCTCGTGGCGGAAGCTGGACTTTGAGGTTTGATTTATGCCTCTCAGGTGGTGTGACCCTGCTGCTTAGTGTACGCCAAGTGCTTTGTTTAGGTGAATGGCTTATTCTGACTGTGCCTGGTTTGGGGCAGACATGAGGGTTAAGAGGACTGCATACACTTGGAGAGCTCTGTGAAAGCTACTTAGAAATGAAGAATATGGCTAATATTTAGTCTTTTTTTCTGGCCTCTCTTAGATGGCCATCCAGCAAGGTGAGATTCTTCCCCCCAGTTCCAGGCCTGAGGCAGGGCTGATTCTGTATTTGAGCTTCAATCCTCTTACTTTCTTCAAGAAAGTTTAGAAAAGAGCATTATTTTAATACAAGTAAAAAAAAAAAAAACAGAAGTTTTGCCTCCCGGAGTCTTTGGACTGAGGTAGGAGTCTGTGTGTTTGTCTTCAGTTACTAAAGCACCAGATGAGGCGACAGTTGGTTAAGTCCTTCAGCTTCAGTAGTGTAAAGAATGCCTGTAGTGCATGGAGAAAATCAGTTCCACCCTCTGTTCCCAGCACTGATGTTTATCACCAGTATCATTATCACCAGATGATCCGTTTGGCACTGTACTGCGTCTGCAGTTGGGTTTCTCATGCTCGCCTCTGTATTGCTAATAATGCTAAGGCCATCTTGGGTAGTGAAGCTGGTTTTAGAGTTTTAAATGTTAGTGCTGTCCACTTCCTTTGCCTTTTGGAAGGGATGGAGGAATATCTTAATACAAAAATAATCTCTTCAGTATAAGACGCTGCTTAGTCTTGTACTCATATTAAAAACAAGTACCTTAACTCTGTTGGTGTGGCTATTGCTTGTTTTACCTGCCCTGTCAAACAAAAACCAAACATCAGATCCTGCTCCTTCATCCTATGTCAACTGCATCAATCAGTTGTGTATTTAAAACAAGTTACTAACTGAATTCATAACACTGTTCCCAGTACATAAGGTCTCCCAGTACACTTATATATTGATTTTGGTTCAGTAAATTTTCTTTTGAGGGGTTTTGTTCACAAATAAGCTACATTAGTAATGCTTTGTTCAGCGGATCTATAGAGGTTTGACAAGTTGGGATCAGCAAGCAGCCTGGACTTCAGTAACCATGTCAAGGTCTGTCCCGCGTCAGGACCTGGCTGTTGGCCGTGCTGGCGCCGCGACTGCCTGCTCCGAGCCGTAGGTCTCGCCCAGCCCCATCGTTTGATATTCCGTCAGAGCCAGAGGTAGCTCCTGCAAGTGAAAGAGTTGGCCTGCAGGCCGGACCTCTCCTGTAACCGAGCCCCCTAAACTTCCAGCTGTGAAGAAAAGTAGTTTCTCCCAAACAAGTGATTTTCTGCTGTTGGAAAGAGAAGTCACATCAACAGTTGTCTGAGGGAAGGTTTTTTTTATATGTCTGAAACAACTTTGCTTGGTAGTCAGCATGCACGTAAATTTAATTGGTGGAATGACTCCTCTCCCTTCAGCGAGTTTTCCTAATGCAAGGAGCAGTCCAGCATAAGGATCTGGTCTGCAGCAAGAGGTGTGAGAAACCAAATCGCATCAATTTGGAGCCATAGGACCAGGATTTTCGATGTGAAAGTGCTTGGATTTCCCAGCCCGCTGCGTCTCGCAGTCTGACAAGCGGCATTCTGTGCTGCTCTTCCTACTCAGAATTCGGCTGTGATCCTTTTGAGGGCGTTACTGGTTGGTGACAACCTTAAGACTATAAACACTGTTTCCTGGTGCCCCGCGGGCCGTAGATACGCTCGCTCTAAGGTACGTTTGTAGCCGCCGTGACTGGGATGCATGCACATGCACTGCAGTTTCAACAGGGTGCTGTTACTCATCCTGCACCTCTCGCTGAGGAATTTGATAAGCCATATGCCCACTTCCTTACTTTTGCTATGAAATACACTGACAGGAACTTGAAAATAAATATTGGATGCAGTTGCGTTGACGGGAAAGATAATTAAATTGACCTGGTGGGTTTCTCCATCCTATATCTCGAGTATTCACTTATATCTAGGCAAAATGCTGCCACAGAAAAGTATGTGTTTTACCCAGTTTTGAGCAGGTGAACAAAAAAAAGCAAAGCAAGAGGTGAGACACAGAATAACTAGGTCTGGTGTATTTATTTGCAAATAGAGCAGATGATGATGACCTCTGTCTTTCAATCCTGCTATTCATGATTATATTAAATAATCTAGAGTGTTATTTAATAGCATGAGTGTAAACGTTATTATCACAACCAGACTTAAATGTATCATTTAACTTCTTTTGCTTTAAGACTCCTGAAAAAGCAGTTCTTTCATCGAGCATTAAAAGTGATGAAAATGAAACCTGACAAGGATACGAAGAAAGAAAAGGAAAAAGGAAAGGCTGAAAGTGGGAAAGAAGAGGAGAAAAAGGGCAAGAAGGAAAGTGGCAAAGATGAAAGAACTAAGAAGGAGAAAGAAAAGGAAAAGAAAAAGGATGGTGAAAAAGAGGAGTGTAAGAAGGTAAGTGCTATCAGTAAGAGAAGAGACAAACCTGTAACAGAGAATACATTAACGGATTAAGATTACGTTGGTTTGAAAATATGGTTGATGGTTATAAAATATAACATACCTTTTTCTTGCCTGTTTTCATCTCTAAAATATCCAGGTTTTTTTAAACTGGAGTTTTGATCTAGAGCAAAAAAGAGGCTTCAGTTGGGCCTTTGTGTACCTCATCATCTCCTAATGTGGACTGAGTTAATCAAAAACTCTTTTTTGTCTTCAGCTGCAGCAGGCAGCAGTGCTTTGTACAAGTGTATGTTAGCATCGAGACACAGATAGTTTAAACTATTATTACTGTACAAGTTTTCATGTGTTTTTTCATGTTTTCATTCCTGATTTATTTATTAGCAGAACAGAATTCCTAAATTAAAATGTTAAGAACCTGCAGGAGAAACTTGATGAGGGGATGTGGTTTTTCTTCTACAAGGAGTGGTATGAATCCAGGGAGAGTTAGTGGGATAGTGCTCAAAAGTCATTCCCGTTCAGACACTCCCAAGTGAAACAATGGCACTTGGTGAGAGGTGCAGTCTGCCTGTTGTATGAAGGTCTAGATCTCAGAAGAAAGCTACATGGCTAATAAAAGAATTATAAATAATCTTGCTGGCAGTCTAAACATAGAAGCCAGTATATGATTACCCAGCTCTTTGAGGTACTTTAAAATGCTGATTATGAAAGTTGTGAACTCCTCCAATTCCCTGTCATCTGGAGAGTTACATTATTAAATATAATGTTAATTTTTAAACTAATCGTTAATTATTGAACTTATATTTTAGTGGATTATATAAGCCTGTGGGTAGTAACTTGAAGAACAACACAGGACAAAAATGAGATCATTAATTTCAAGCAAAGAAATAAGGAAAGGGAAGGAAACAGGAGACAGGGAAAAGGAAGCACAAGATCCAAAAAGAGATTGAGGAGGATACAGAATAAACAGGCAGAACCTGATTCTGAAAGGTTGCCCGTGTGGTGAATACGGCACCAAGGTACCAAATAATTCTAATCAGGTTAGTGCTTATGAAGCGTTGTACCCTGTTCTTGATCTTAGTGCAGACTTTGTTATCAGCAGAGCTTTGCTGTGCATTTGAAGACATAACATAATCCTGAAGTCAGTCTAGTCTTTAGACACTAACTAAAAATAAAATTTCTCTTTCCTTACAATTTTATTTTTGAGGTACCCAGTTGGTGATAAATGTGAACAGGAGGAAATAAAGCATCTTTACTTAAAAAAGTGTGAAAGTGATCTCAAGATTGGGGAAGTTACCAGACTCAATATATTAAAATACTAGAAATTAAAACCCTCTTAATTTTTTTGTATTTTTTTTTAATAGATATATAACTTGTGTTTGTCCTCAGGATGAGACCCCAGGAACACCCAAGAAAAAGGAAACTAAGAGGAAATTTAAACTTGAGCCACATGAAGACCAAGTTTTCTTGGATGGAAATGAGGTAAGATTTATGGGTACTTTCTAACTTTTTGTGTCAATGTATTATTGTCAGATAATAGGTTAATTTACTGGATTTCTGAAAACTTTCTCGACATTTTGAAAGAAAAATTAATGGCAATTGGATGACTGATCTTGAAACATCAGATTTTTAGATATTTGCAAGGAGGTTAGAGGGAGATAAATGTAGGACAGTAACTTAAAAAAAATCTAAAAGAAAACTTAATTGCCACTCGTTTAGGTGTTAGTGGCTGTGAGGTGAAATGTTTGTCCTCGGGGTGTAACGGGTGTCGGAGGCTGCCCACAGGGGTTCTGCAGCCGCCATGCCCAGAGGCTTTCAAGAAGGACTAGGTAAAGCCCGGCCTAACCAGGGCTGGCCTCACAGCTGACCCTGCTTCGAACAGGAGGGTGGACTAGAGACCTCCTGAGGTCCCTTCCAGCTCCAATTATCCTGTGGCACGCTGAAATATTTCTAAACAAGACACAAGCCTTTTAGGAGATGATGTTCGATCGCAGGAGGGGAAATCAAACATACCTGCCAGCCAGAGGCTGCCTGACTCTGTGATCTGAGCAGAGAGGGGACACTGGGGCCTTCCTGGATTCTCATCCTGGCTTTACCACTGAAATTGTGGTCTTAAATACTTCTCTTTGCTTTCGTGGAAGATAAAGAATTTAATTCTTTAACAGCTCTGTAACGTACAGTCATATTTGTGCTTTTAAGATTTAAGTGGTAAGTCTTTACTCCAGCAAAATTATACAGTGCTCTGCTGTGTGTTGCTGTACTGGAATCTCCCCTAAGATTCTTGTATACCTTTGGTTATCAAACAGATGTGGCAGCACATGCTGTAAATAAATCACTTGTGCAGAAAATGTATTTCCTTTATTTTACTCTTCTCGGTCAGTTCTTTTACACCTGCCTTTCTCTGTTTCATCCCACCTCGTATAGAATCACACCCACCTCTGATCCTCCCTGTTGTCTTTACACGGAGTAACCAGGATGGCATGCGGCATTCAGAATGAGGGTGCAGGACTGTATTTGCAGTAAACCAGTATTTACTTCTTGTCTTGACATAATTTACATTCTTGTTTATTAATGAGCTGACATTTTTTTAAGAACTGCCACTCCCAAGAGCTTTTTTTTAGTAGCTAATTTAGAGCCAATCCTTGTGTATTTACATCAGAGGTGGTTTTTCCCTTTTCTTCATTATTTTGCACTTACAAACACTGAATATTACACAGTCTTATTGCCCAGTCACCAGTGGTGCTCTTCAGTTTGTTTGGGCTCACAGAACAGTTGACTGACAGCAGAGCTGCACCTGTGTATAGTCAACTTTCATACCCTGTGAGAAGCAGAATATTAAATCTTGTTGCATCACACTGCAAAACTGTATTACAGCCTCTAAGGTGTCCTCCTGGTAGTTCCTGTTAACACATCTGCTAGGAGGTTGCTGGTTTCTAGTGATCAGCAGCTGCTTTTCACAGTTAATAGCTAAGGTTCAAACTGTTTAGTTTGGCAAGAAAAAAAACCTCCTATTTTTCTAGTTCAGAAAATCCTGCACTTTACCCAGAAGTTTTTTTCAATAAGACTAAGCAAATCTTATTCAAATGGATCCACAGTTCTCGCACCAACATTTGGTACCCAGTGTTGCACCTGTAGACATTTAGATAAGGGTGTGCTGTGGAACAGAGGGTGTGGTTACACTTGCCCAAGGCCATCAAACTTAAGCTGAATTGAGCATTTCAGCTGGTTGCTTTGTTCCGTATGTTCAGTCTGTTTTTTTTCTCCTAAGGGAATCTCTTCAGAGCTAGAAGTATTTCTTGTTTCCACTTGGTGGACCTGAGAAACTTTTTACTTTTTTACAAGTTTTTTGGCTTCATGCTGAGCAACACTAATGAATAAAGAAAGATAAAACCAAACCTTGATTCGGTGATACTTCTGAATCTTTCATTTCCCCATTGGTTTTACTGTCTGATTGTTTTCCCTGGGATTTTACGTCACCTGTAAGTTACTCTGGGTACAGCTTCTTTCATGAAGTAGTTCTTTGACAGATCCAGTCTGAGATTTCTGCTGGTTTTCTTACACAGCATGGAAACCCCTTCCTTCTTCCCCTCCTGGCTGAGGCAGTTGGTGTGGGGCCGCAGGCGTGCAGCCCCTCGGCCTCTGCCACGACACGGTGCTGACCACAGCGCCCGTTGGTCAGCACCCAGTGTTACAACACGGCGGTGAGCGCTTGGGTGAGGGAATAAATTAAATCCTTTATCAGAGAGCTTGTTTTCCAAGTGTAAACCAGATCATTTCTGTTCTAGGTCTATGTGTGGATCTATGACCCAGTTCACTTTAAAACTTTTGCCATGGGACTTGTCCTTGGTAAGTAAGAGTAGATATTGGTGAGCACGTCATAAATGTAAGCACAGTATCAACAGGCCTGTCTGTCCTTGGGGAAGTTTGCCTTTCTTCTGGACAAAGCTTTTGCTCTTCAGTGTCAGCATGATTTGATACCAGTCATAAGGATTTTGATCTTGGGGTGGAGGGGCTACACCTGGTAAAAAGAAAAAGCCAAAACGTGCTTTAGCAAATGTCTGAACTGGCACAGGTTTGCACGCTGTTTATTTCCGTTGCTTTAAGCTAATGAGGAAGTTGTCCAATAGGCAAATGTGGGTTATATAAAAATGTGAAAGATGTTAAAGGGATTTTAAACTTTGAACGATACCTTTCTGACCCTAGAACTTGTATTTGTGTAGGATAAGCCCAATCAGCTTTTATTTTTTTAATCTAAACTAGCACTGATGCTAACCGACATCGGTGAGCTAACAGATCACTGCACTGCTGGCCTAACACCCTTGACCTGTACCTTCCAGCTTCCTCGCCCTGGGAGAACCACCCTTCCCGAGAATCCGTGTCATCCCTTGGCACCATATTCAGGCCTCTGACTGGTCCCTGGGGCCATCACCATCTCCACCCAGCTCCCTGCGCCCGTTTCCTGCTGTGTGGGTTTTAGGCAGCTCCCTGCTCGCCCGTTTGCTCGTGCCCTCTCCTCAGAGGAACTCTCTTTGCTCTGTTGACCAAACACACAGTTGCTAAATGGTGTGTCTCTACCCAGAGCCATGGGACTAGACAAGGTTTCAGTCAAGGCCTAAAATACTACCAGTAATTCGTACTACACTAAGCCTTGAATAACTAGTAAGCCTAGAATTTTTATCCACATACCAGGAAAAACTAATCACAGTTTTCACGCTTTTCTCCTACCTTTCTGTTTAGTGATTGCTGTTATAGCTGCAACTCTGTTCCCGCTGTGGCCAGCAGAAATGCGTGTCGGTGTCTATTACCTCAGCGTAGGCGCAGGCTGTTTTGTCGCCAGTATTCTTCTTCTTGCCGTTGGTAAGTGTTGGTTTCACCGTCTCAGCAGGCGGGGTCTAGAAAGGCAGAGACCAACCAGCTCCTTAAACGTGGTCTGAGATGTACTGGGAGGCGAAAGGGTGGCTCGTTGCTGTCGGCAGCAGCCAGGCTGGCTCCGTGGATGTATTTCCCTCCTGCCCACTGGGTGTCACAGTTGTGCCACAGAAAGAGAGAGAGCTCACGCTTCTGTCACCTCTTTGTGTCCCCTGTAGAGTGGAGATCGTGTCACTGCCTCTGTTTAAAAAAAAAAAAAGGGCAAAACAAACCCAAGAACTGTACATAGAACAGATTCAGTGTGAGAATGGCGTAACCAGGATTTTAGCGCTTTTTTCCACTTGTATTTCTGTAGCAGAGGGGATTCAGGGCTAAATCATGGATAAGGTCCGTGGTTAGTGGGGTGGGGAGATGTGGTAAGAATAAACCATTCCTCAGTGCTGTTGTGGAATGGGGGCTTCTGCCCCAGGGTCGCCCCTGTCCCTGCCTTGGGGTGGGGCTTAGTAGGGGATATCTCTTACACTGTAGTTGTGCGGTGCGGATGTTTATAATAAAAACCCAAATGTCCCTTTTTTTTTAATACAGCTCGCTGCATCCTTTTCCTTATCATCTGGCTCATCACCGGAGGAAGGCATCACTTCTGGTTCCTGCCAAACCTTACAGCGGACGTGGGATTCATTGACTCCTTCAGGCCCCTGTACACACACGAATACAAAGGACCAAAAGCAGACTTAAAGAAAGAGGAAAAATCAGAATCCAAAAAGCAGCAAAAATACGACAGCGAGGAGAAATCAGATAGTGAGAAGAAGGAAGAAGACGATGGGAAAACAGAAGCAACGAGGAACTCGGGAACAGACGGCTCGGGAGGAGAGCGGCATTCAGACACTGACAGTGACAGGCGTGAAGACGACCGGTCCCAGCACAGTAGTGGAAATGGAAACGACTTTGAAATGATCACAAAAGAGGAACTGGAACAGCAAACGGACGAAGGGGATTGTGAAGAGGAAGAGGAGGAAGATACCGAAAGCAGGCCTTCACATGAAAAATCATAACTCACTGTGGTTTTGGGACTAAGTATGTGCAAATGGTTGGATTTTCTTTGTTGGCTGATCACCAAAACATAGACCATACAGTAGCATCTTTGTTTGCTGAAATATACATGTTACCAAACGGTTTTATATCTAGTTCCTTCATTTTTTTAACCATTAACTTGATTACTTGGTACTATGTTAATCATTAATAGCCATTGACAGAAGTTTTATCAATCTGACAAGTTTTCTATTGATTGATAGATTGCCCAGATCGTCCTCAAACATACTGAAAACCATAGTTTTCTGGTACTTGCATAACTGGTCAATTAGTTTAGCTTCTCAAACTTGCTTTTGTAAAACAGGTAAAAGTTGAATGACCAAATCTCAGATTATTCCTAGTTATACTCATTTGATAGCTAGTTAGGTAAAGCCCTTCTTAGCCCACAGCTTTCTTGATATTTTTCTTGACTTTGTTTTCAAAAGATTGTGAAAACTTTCCTAAGAAAACTAGTTTTAGCAGAAGTATTTTGCTGAAAATATAAAAGCTGGTAGTGCTGAATTTGGCTGCAGTGTTCTCTCTTTCTCCAGACTGCGTGCCAGCAACTGAGGAAATCCAAACTGGTTTTGTACATCTGGTTCAGAGAAAGATGTCATCTCCAGCAGGTGAAGGAGGCAGCACGGTTTGGAAATGATGGCTGTTTTCTTTCTCCTGCTCCATCATAATTAAAAAAAAAAAATGTATTCTGTACATAATTTACAAATAAAGCAAACCATTTACTTTAACTGCTACTTATTATTTAGAGATTTGATCCAGCATTCAGTTTGTATTATTAAAGCCATTTTGTGGTGTATCTATCGGAGAAATGCAAGTCAAGAGGACCTCACAGAATATTTGTGTATGATTGGTAGCTGTTCCACAAGAGCTTTAGTTTTGTGCCAACATTCCATGTATTTGAGTATGAGTAAATTGATCTTTATTAAATGAAAGCAAACAACATAGCTGTATGTATGCCTTAATGTTAAAACTTTCTATATTCTGGAACTGGAATACTTTTTAAACTGAAGATGCAGGAGAGTGTTCATCTGTTCAGAAATGTAGGGAACTCAAAGCTAATATGAAGTGACCATTAATAATTTGTTTATAAATACCTTGGAGTAGTTTGTGCAGTTTCTCTTGCGCATCCCTTTCTGCTGGGTGGTTGGAGGATGGACTGGATGTTTGGGTTAACTAAGCACTGAAGAATTAAGGCTTGGCATCGTTCCTCTAGATGACTTCAACAGTAACTACAGATTTGATTGTCTCCTGAACCCACTCAGAGGAGATAAGGGTAAGCTTGGTGTTTTAATAACGTTTTTTCCTGTTCTAAATTGCTGGAAGCAAGGGGGAGCATCAGCATTTTGGGTGAAGATCCTAATTTTTCAGATTGTGCAAATACATACCTCATAATGGGTGCACTGATAATTCATGGATATGGTGTGTTTGCTTCTTAAATCTCCTTAATCTTGAATCTCTTAGTCTAAAGGAAACAGATAAATTGGATCACTTTTTTATTAATACAGTAAAAAATTAAAGGACCCATTACCTGAACAGCCTGACTGCTGGACACTTGTGTGCTATCACTGATTAAAATAGCTAACACAGACCTGTTGCTGCCTTCAGGAGCTTCCTCGGGTCTGCTCTTTGTGATGACTTGGCCAGCAGCTGCCTTCTCGCGTGCTCAGCAGTGGGTTTAAGATGCTGCACTTTGCTCTGGCAGAGGCCGGTTTCCTTTGAGCATTTCCCATCTCCATGCCTAGTGCTGAGAAGGTTGCTGCCTGCCTTTCTGTGCTCGAATCTTGGGCTTGTTGGTGCTGGAATTCATGGGACAGCTGCCCTGAAGAGCAAGGACTGCAGCTTTTTATCCTGACAAACACTTGCAGCCCAAGAGAAAATCACAAAGGTACTTGGCCATGTTGAGTTAGTCATCAGGCCCCTTTGATATCAGGTATTTCAAAGTTGTTCTTACTGATTTTGACTTTTAACTTCCAGAGTCTAGGGTGACCTTATAGGAACAAGTATATACATACATATATTTAGTGGAAAATTATTTAAATAACTAGTCTATTAAAATGTCCTTCCTGCAATAAAATTTTATAGTGGTCTTACTGATACTCCTCCCCGTGTTTTACATACACAATAAAATTTTCTGATTGTTTTTCTTTGCAAGAAAATACAATTATTCCTTTTTTTTGGAATTAAATAATTACTGGTAAAACACAAATGAATATTTAATGCAGATCAGTATTTAGTGATGTTACACCCAAGTATGAGTACACTCTGGAATGGATACAAGCTCAGGTCACTTGTGTTCTGGTGTTCTTAACCAAAGGCAGATCTTTCTCTAGCTATTAAAAAATAATTAAAGATTATTCTTTGACAAACTCGCATATTTCTTTATCTGTAGAAATGTTAACAGCACTCGTGATGCTTGTACCTGTGACGATAAGCAACTTTCTAATAGCAAAGTACCTTTGTAGGAGCTGCTCAGGGGGAGCATTTACTTTCACCTGCTATATATCATACAGCAGATTCTTCTGACCTTTTTAAATACATATATTTTATGGGATATATATATAAATTGCTTGTTTAGGCCTGTTTCAGTTTGAAATCAATACCAGGTAGAGTTCACCAAGCATCACAAAGCATGAAGAAGGGCAGATAAAGATGGAGAATGTCTCATTTCCTCAGACACCTCTTACATGACTCTGCACCCAGGACTCACCTGCCTTTACTCAGAGCAGGAGGGAGGCTGGCAGAACCACCTGCCCTACTGAAACGTTACGTGTGGACGATGTAAACAGTAAATGTAGACATGTGGAAAATACACCTGACTGGCTTAGCCCCTTACTTTCCTTCCTGCAGCCACCTGCATTTCCCTCCGCGGCACTAAGCTGTAAGAGCCTCGTGGGGTTGCTCCCCAGCTCCTCTGAGGATAGAATTCTTTTCTAATAGGGTCACAATGACAGCAAAGGATTATTCAAACCTTACAGTTGGCATCAAAAGCACTGGGCAACAGAGACACATCCTCTTCCAGCTGCAGTTATTTTACTGGCAGCAGTTGGAAGTCCCTGTCAGAACCCCTCTTGGATCTGTTGCCAGACTGGGTTCAAGTGAGCTCAGTTTACAGAGTAAATAAACCCTTTTCACCTGCCTTGCTGTTGCGCCCTGCCCTTGCCCTGCCCTTTTCCTCCCTCGGGCAGTTGCTGAGCTGCTCACCCCTTGCTATCCCCAGGCCACAACTTACATACTCCAGCCACAAACCCAAGCAATTCACAAAATAAAATACACCTAAATACCACCTGGGGAAAAGACCACTGTGGAAGAGGGAAGGATCAGTACCAACGCCATGGTGAGGAGAGACAACCAGCTTCCCCATCACTGGGTGTTCCAGAGCCTAAACGAGCTCTTGGACCTGTGGACCTGACTGCAGACAACACAACCCAGCTGTTCCTAACAGGAAGGTGTCATTTTCCCTTTTCCCCATCCCCCAAATTTGCCTTATTCTGAGCTAGGTGCCCTGTGTTGCCATCAGCTTGGAGTAAAAGACAGGATTGTCAAGCAATGCTACGTCCTGCCTTTCAGAAGACAGGCCGGGCCTCCACTCTGAAGGATACTTGGGGCTCACCCATCCCGTGGCCCTTTCTGGGCCAGCCAGGCTGACAGAGCTCATGGCTTTGGCTCTGGGCACTGAGAAATGTTTGATACCAGCACCAGGGAGGTGTTGAGTCTGTGAGCCAGAGAGGTGCCAAATCCTAACACATGGCTCCGATGGCAACACTTGGTGATTTCAAAACAGGGCTGGGCCTTAAGTACCCCATGAAAGATGCTCTGGCCTTAACTTACTTACTAGGGGAGAGCTGAGTCCTTTTAATATCCAAATTCACTTCCCTCTTTCACTCCTCCTCCTCAGGTTAGCGCTTGAAGAGAGGAGAAGGGCCATCTCAAGGTGGCTGAAAACACCAGTCGGACAGGCTCAGAAAGACTGGTTGGGAAATAAAGCAAAGGGGAGCAGATACAGGATCCTAAGGGCTAGGGGAACCCCTGGCTTGACTTTATTCACAGCGGGCCAGACCCAGGGATGCCAAAGCCATTCACCAAAAACATAAAATTTCAGATCAACTTTTCAGAGAGGAAGGTTTCTCTGAGTTCCAGAAAGCTTGTATTTGCCTCACTTCCTTATATCTAAGTTCTTCATGAAGTTGCACTGGGATAAATTCAGAGTAAATCCACAAATTTGTAACATCACAGAGAGAGGGACAGGAGACAGACTGTAGTGGTAATTTCTCTGCTCACGCACAGTGGTCAGAAAGGAAGAGTCCTGCAGGAGATGCTCAGGGACTGCACGTCCTCATGTCCTCATCCCGCACCGCCTGCCCTCAGGCATAGCTGTTCATTTCCCAGGGGCTGTGGGAGGGGAGGGCTGTATCACTTACCGCTTGGCTGACAGTTTCCTCCAACTACTTCTCATACATTTTAAAAACCAAACCTAGAAATGCTGGAATCGGGCAAGTTTGAACAAAATTCTTCCTTATGCTATTTTTACCAGAAAGTCTTTATCAAACATTTTCCAATATCCAAAGTGGTTATGATGCAACTTAGCAGTGTTAGTGTAAGATCTACTGTTCAGCATTTAGCATGGAGATTATTGCTAGTGTTACCTTTTCTTTTAAATTAAGCAACTCTTGTTAGGAACTACAGTCTGTTCGGTGAAGGAGTCTCCACCTACTTGCCAGCACAGCTATGTGATAGATGTCTGGATTTTTAAATACAGGAGAGACAGAGAGATCAGTTCTGTCAGGGATCTTTCTCTAAAGAGTGGTGATATTTAGCTATATTGAACAAGGTTGACCCCCAGCTCACTCCAGAGGATTCCTCAGGCTACTGAGGTATTTTGTCTAACAAGAAGGGTTGACTGACTTGATTCTTAACCACTCTGATCAATCCCTCTCTATAAAATCAGAATAATACAGTAGATCTTTACCTGCTTTACCACTGTGCTGGTAAACAGCTGGTGTTTGCAGAACACTTAGCTGTAAGACCTGGACACTGACTTCTGATGAACTTTTACAAGTCATAGGTACTTACCTGTTGAGCATGATTTATTACTGATTCGGATCAAATACTCCAAAGGGAATTAGAGGAGACTGGTATGAAATGGTCCACGGCTCTGCTGTACACCAACACGGCACTGCAGCTTTCCCCCTTAGAGCATAAGAAGGACAAAACAATCCTATCAGTGTAAATGAACTGAGACTCAGCAGCTGCTGAATGTTTTCAATAGACTTCCTGGTAATGGCTGGTACAATTTCATTAGGGCTTCTCATTTTATTTAATAAAACATTGGGTGATTTTATTTGTAATACAGCAACAGGTGCAGGAAAACAAAAGGCACATTTCCTGATTGTGTCCACAAAGGGTCCATTACTTACTGGCTGACACAGTAGGCATCGTTTTGCCATGCGTATTTTTTTTTAATGTGAAAATAATGATCACTCAGAAAAATAATTGGTTTATGATAAAAGACTTTTCAGAGAGGATTAGTTTAGAGTTAGTACTAGCACTATGCAAACGGTTTCAGTGCAAGTTAAGTAAAGAGAGAGCTAACAGTACTGGGTAAACACTGATCATGCTTTAGATAGAGATCAAAGTACCCTCTGCAGGTGGTAACCACCATTAATCCTCATCATGTACAACAGAAACCAAACACAGAAAAGGTTAAACTTATGATCCCCCAAGTACCCTGCAGCCTGGATGCAGTAAAGAATGTAGGTGCTTAGGAGACACTCCTGCAGTTTACCTTTGCTAGTCAATAAACGAAACACAGAGAAGAGTCCTGAGTGACTCTCATTAGCCTTGCCAGTAAATCCTTATTTTCTCTCTCTGGCACATGAGACTTCAACCAATAGTTAAGAAAGGCTGTTTGCTGAGAATCAGAAGATGTAGTTTTGAATTGTTCAGATTGAGGATGGGATAAAATTACATTTCCCCCCTTTTTAGCTTCCTTTTAAATGAAAGTGCCACCATAGAATTTGTTTAAAATCGAAGTTTACCAGGAGGTACTAATACACTAAAAGGTTACAGAAGATTACGAGCTCTGTTTTGTTGTTTGTGGGCAACATAACAAGAGTAGGATCACACCTTGCACTTCATGTCAGCTTCAGTCTTAACATTTTTAGTTTCTTGCCACAGTGACCAGCAAGCCATGAATTGGGTTTTACAAATTACTGGTTTATGTAATGTAGTTTTCAGAGCTTGCTCTTCCTCTCTTTCTTCTAGTTCCCTGAAAAATTCTTTGTGTCAAAGACAAGCCAAAAAAAAAAAAAAAAGACTGCAGTGTCACCATGAGCACCAGGCAAGGTTACACCTTGTACAGGGAAAACATGTTGTGGTCACACACATCAAGGAAACACTACTTCTGAAAAATGCATCAAGGCTGGCATCAACTGTGTGCTGCATTTACTAGATTTTCACCAAATAAGCAGAGGTAAAATTCTATAACAAGATGTCTTCAAATTAAAATTACTAGGGAAATATTTACAGTTTCTTCTCAACAAGAACTTCCGATGAACAAACGTGTTACTTTCAAGATGAGCACCTTGGATGATTCAAAATTTAAAAGATTCCTGAAAAGTAAATGAAAACATCTCATAAATGGGACACTAGTCAAGTATTTTCTTCTTTAAAAAATAAAGTTAGTTAAATATTTTACTTGTCAAATATTTTATTACTTAAATATTTTATTAAAAAATTAAAATCTTCATAAACCTCACACTGTCTTTCTGAGACATGTAGCCTTTCAGGAACAGCAACTCCACAACCGCTTGCTCATCAGCCATTGCAAAACTCCGGTTGCTAATCCTCAGCTGACAAGGCATAAAATCTAATAGCGCATTAAACATGTTCAGCTAGGCAACACCCAGTTAAAGGCACATCCAGGAAAAAGAAAAGGATACAGGAAGGGCTGAACAGATTGGCACTCATCTCCACATACAAATACATTCCAGAGAAAACACTCTGCTCTCACCACAGTCTGCTGCCAGCTCTGCTCACTGCTGCTATGCCCGTTCACCTCCAAACTGAGTCATGCCCAACTCCTTGCTGCTCAGGATACTGTTTTTTCATAATAATTTTTCCAGGAGTTCACAGTGTAGAGCTTTCCCCACACATGACATCAAAATGCATAAATATGCATTTGATCTCCCGGTCTTGCTCCCACATGGCTTGAGGTGTCCAAGATGTCAATGTAAGATTTCTTTAAACACAAAAAGGTGAGGTTTAAATTTATTCCTTCTGCTCAACTGAATACAGGGGCAGATGGCAACTAGCTTCTGAAGCACAACACGTCACAAACAGGAAGAACTGGGGAAAAGTAAAGATTCAGTTCTAACTACATAGAAAGCACACCCTATACTCCTTCGTGTAATGGTAAAGGAGTTGTATTCATTATCTACACATACCCCTGTCTGAAGGAAACTTCCTGGTCCTAAATCAGGCAGCACTGAAGGTGAAGCAGAACTAACATGCAGAAACTCTGCTATTCCCCACTGGTCTTTCTGAGTGACTTCAGAAGCCGCAGTGAAATTAGAGGTGGTTTTTTTTCCTTGTTCCTTTCCCCTTTGTCCTAAAATCCAACTCTTACAGTTAAGTTCAACAACAAACCCAAAATATGAGCAACCAGCAGCAGGAAACAGTCTTGAAGAAGGAAGGAAGCATCTATGCAAATCTCTTGTGACTACAGGGGATAGAGAACGACAACAGGATCATCTGAAGAATGCACAAACAGCTTTTGCAAGAGATTTACTGTACCATTTCCTGTACTTTCCTCCTGGAGGAGGCAGTCTCCTGTCTTATTTTCACACACAGCTGCCTGCATGCAAGTATAAATTAATTTCTTAAACTTTTCTGTTGCTGCACATGAATATAAGTGCAGGCTCTTTAAGCAAGCAGGATGGGCTCAAGCGATTATTTACAGAGTATGGTATTTGTCAAGTACCTACAAGTTTTCCTGCAAAATTGCAAACTGATGCTAAAGAAGAGTCTGTCCCTATTCAATACTGAGTGTAAGCAGCTCCTAACACAGTGAGAAGGAGCTGCCAACGCTAAGCAATGCATTTGATTTCCAGGGCATCCCATCTTGCATTATCATTTCTCTGAAAAACAGGAAGATGAGATGTAGTATTCAGGAGCAGAAAACAACCACTTGAGAGTAATCAGTGAGTAATAAGTGAACTTTCAAACAAGCACCAGAGAGGGCCTCGGTGGAGTGAAAGGGAAGCCAAGAAGTAGTTCCAGCATTAACCCAGGCTGTAACTCAGGCAGCACAGTGCTCCTGTGGGCCACACCGAGGAGCCTGCTCAGAAGGCTCATGGAGCTGACATACTGCGCTGCATGCTCTGGAGGTCACACGCTCATTGGGATTTTTATCAGCAGAAAAAAAAAAAATCTTTAAATCATGCCCTTCCCCTCCTGGTTGCTCATTTCCATCATCCAGGTATCTCCCGACATAGGCCAGTGCAGTAGTTTCTGCAGTCATAAAGAAAGCCATGATCAGAAACAAAGAAAATGAGCAGAAAGACACCATCCAAACAATTCACTAGCTACCACTGGGAAAACCACATGAAGAAGAAAACTAGCTACTACTGAGGGCATTACCATTGAGATACTTGTGCGTGGGACCACGCTGTGGACTGGGTGCTCAGAAGGTAAAATACCCATCCCAGGTGTAAACATTTTCTTATCATATTGCAATTTGTGCAGCAGTCCTGGGAAGTACTGCTTGGATAAGTAAATATGGCCAATGTGAATGCTGCTTGAGATTACTTTAAATTCTCACATTTTTTCAGACTATAATACCAATCATCTTGTTTTTCAAAAAAAACCCACCTTTTTTTTTTTCCCTGAAGTTATTTAAAACTTGAGATAAACCAGGAAAGAAGAAAAAAGAAAAAAAAAAAAAGAAAAAAACCCTCTACTTGCATCTGAATTTAATTCTAGAGAATTAGTTGCTTTCAGAAGAGGTACCAGCCACTTGATACTATTGTACACACAGATCACAGACAGATAGATCAAACATGGATTTGCAATCTACCCTGCAAGAAAAACAGTAAAAAATGTTTCTCTCCCAACAGACACTAGGCATGCTAAAAATGTAGCTGCTCTATGATCAACGATGGAAGTTTAGACCCAACAACAGACACGTTAAATTGAGTAATACAAAACAAATCCCAAAAGCTCCCAAAGGTTTAGCTCTCCTCATTAGGCCCCAGACATCAGGTGTTCTACCTAAATTTCTCAGGTGGTCCAATCTGCAGGAAGCATCTAAAAGATGTCATTTATTCCCGCCAGAACGTAATTTTTGAGAAAGGCAGGACATTAGACACTATCTTTTCCCAGATCATCTAGACACTCACACTAGCAACTGCTGCTCAGTAAACTAGTTTGGATGAGCATCCCTTGGAGGCAGAGGCACAGCGGCAGGGCAGGTGCTGCAGCATCAAAGTGATTTCCAAGCCTCTCCTTAGATTTAGCCCTGAATTACCAGAAACATAAAGGGAAAAAACAAAAGATGTTGTAGTGTTACAGCTGTATTGCCTACATGCAGCAATCAGGACACCACTGCCAACTAACTTGAGAAGCACAGCTCAGGTCCATCAGCAAGACATTCCTGCGGTGCGATGTGCTCCTATCCTATGTGTGTTTGTAGATGGGAATTAAAACAACAAATGGAGAACTATGTTAGTACTTTAATCTGGAAGAGGTGAAAAGCTGTTACTGTGAATTTTTAAATTCTATTAAGTGGATTGCTACAGGATGGCCAAGCTAAAAAGCCAACCCATTTAGAAGGTTTTATATATACTTTCAGGATTATCTACTTTTCATTCTTCATGATCTTAAAACAAAAAATGGGTATTCCCTAACCTTTCTCCTACACTTTTCTTCTTAAGAATCTCAGAGGAAGACAGAACTGAGAGAGCCATTTGTAAAAAATCTTTTTGCCAAGACAACATTCACAGTAAAATATTCCTTAATATTTAGTGTTTTATAGATATTTAACTATATCATTACCAGAATGTAGTTGCCAGTTAAATATTAAGTTCCCCTATGGAAGACAATATACAGTATCGAGGGGTTTGTACAATTTTGTGTTGTATTTCAAAACCAGAAGTGTTCTAGAAAAGCATTACATGATGTTAAAAATTTGAACTGTGTTGCAAATACACCATTGGCTGATTTCTGCAATATTCGGATTCATTTGATGGCTTCATGATAGAAGTGGAGATATGCTGCAAAAAGGTGATTTGTCACAGTTTTAGAGGCATACCGTGTTCAGTGCAGGAAGAGTAATGTGTATGTGGAAGCCCACAAACCCAGCGCATTTCCCGTGCGACCATGCTCCAAGGTAACCCACGCTCTTCCCCATGGAGGGCTCGGTGGATGGGGACAGGAGAACCTCTGCCAGCCTGCAGGGACAGCAAACACCCTCACGGAGAGTCCTTCCAGCTGCAAGAGCAGGAAGGAAGCAGAAATTAGTTCTTCCAAAGTCTGCTGGGTACGTTCAGGGGCACCTCTGGGAGGGGATCAGCAGCCCCGCTCATCGTGACTAACTCTGTGTGGGTGAAACTGGTGACAATTTACCAAAGGGGCTGAGTCCCAAAGCCAGCGCGGGTGGGTAAGCACACAGCATGGGGACACAAGGCTTCGTAAATTAAATACTGTGTGGTGGCTGCCACACGCCATGCCACTGCAATCAAAGACTGAGGGCAACGGCCCCCTGGCCCTGAGGGCCCGGGCTCTCTCCAGCACCGGCTGAAGCACCCCACCATCCCCCTGCTGCCTTTTTTTCCCACACACGTCACACATTTAGAACAGAAAATGTTTACTTGCCACGTATATGGTGATTTCAGCAGCCCCACGAGGGCCGTTCTGCTCTGCCCTCGCTGCTCAGGTAACGCTCAGGTAACGCCAGGCGTTCACCTCGTTTCGCTTCCCTCAGTCACAGCGGGCGTGTGCGGAGGGAGGGATTAAACACAACATATTTAACCCTTTTCCTCAAAGCGGTTATTTTTCCCTCAACACGAGCCCCTCTGTGGCCGTTCCCCACCCGCCCGCCTGCCGTGAGGAAGGGCCCGACCCGGCCGGCACTGAGGCGCCCCGGGGTGGGCGGGAAACTGGCGGGCGCCGCGGCGTCTCCTCAGCGGGCGGCGAGCGGCCGGACCGGCTGGGCTGGGCTCGGGGCGGGCAGGGCAGGGCAGGGCAGGGTAAGCCCGGCCCCACCCGGCGAGCCGAGCCCTTCCCTTCCCCTCCCCACCCCGCCCGGGTCGCCGTGCGATGGGGAGGGGCGGAGATGGCTGCCGCCTGAGGTGGCCGCGGCGGCGCGGGAGGCCGGGGAAGGTCCCCGCAGCACACGCCGAGGAAGAGCGCGGAGGGGCGGCGGCCGCAGCAGGTGGGTTCCTGGGCGAGCAGGGGCCGGGAACCCACCGCGGGGAGCCGCTCCCAGCCCGGGCGTCCCCTCGGAGAGACCCCCCCGCCTCCCTCAGCCCGGCGGGGCCCTGCGGAGGAGGTGGGGAGGGCCGAGGGCGGCCCGTGGGGCCCAGCGGGGCACCCCTCGGGGAGGAGGGCCGGGAGGCGCCGGCAGCCCGCGGCTCTGTCTGGAGGGTGGCCGGGGCAGCAGGCACAAGCCCTCCGGCTGCCCGCAGGCTGAGCGCGGTTCCAGGACCAACGCCTCTGCTGCCCTGCCCGGGTGTCTGCACCGCAGAGGAAAGGCCCCACCTGTGTGCAGGTGATTTTGCGCTGTGAGCCATCGCTTACACAGTGCGGTTTTGCGTGCAGGTTTCTGCTTTTCTGCATACGCAAGTGCAACACCCACTATACGAAGACAAAATACAGACAGAAGGCTGTTTTAAGTTGTAGTGTAAAATGTATTAGGTTTTAGAGGATGAAATGTGCTTGTGCAGAGGAAGAGTGAAGCGGCAAGCCCAGGTAGGCTTATAACCGAGTTCAGCCAATACATCTCAAGTTGTACTGCCAAGTACTTCTACTTTTCTTACTCTGCCTTTCAGGAGACACTAACTCAAATGTTCACTAACTCTGGCAAGCTGGTAATAAAATGTGTCTATTTAAATACAAGCGAATCACTCAACTCTTACGAGGCAATTCCTTCTTACGGCCGCCGTGGCTTCTCAGCTTTTCTCTGCTGTTGCTGAGAATGCTGACACTGTCCAGCTTCTTAGAAAAGAGAGAAGAAAGCACGCACAGCTTTGTCTGACATGTCTTGCTGACATACACAAAACCATCCTGTGTTCATCTTCCTTAGGAATTAACACACAGAAAAGAGTTATCATAAGGAAACTTGTCCAAGGGCAAAAACAGCTGTTCTGAGGTGTCTGTCATTGTAGTACTTGCATTGCTAAAGGATGAACAAAAAAGTTCAATCAACTAATGAAGTGTGTGCTTTGGATTGCCTCGGAGTCCCAGAATTTTAGCACCGAAAAAGGATGTTGGGTCGATGCTTTTTCTGCTTTCAGGACATTTCTGCAGTCACAATTCCATATAGATTCTATGAGCGTAATGAACTGTGAGGCCATACTGTAACATCTCCTGTGCCCTGTATGATTTCTGTCCTAAGTGGTTGTCTAATTTCTTCAAAATATGTAGGAGCTCTGAAACATCCATCCCTCTGCCCACTTGGACAGACTCGCATACTTTCTAAAGCAAAGGAACATAGTCAACCTTAGTTCCTAAAGCTTTCTTTAGGGCAGTAGCTAGAAAAGAAACTTAGCTCTATGTTGACCTTTTAACTCTCAAGAACATAAATCGAAGAATATAAAATTTAGGCACTTCTTGACAATTTAATGATGTTGTTAGTGAAGATATTTGCTCTTAATTAAGGTGCCAGGAAAATTCAGATGTAAATTTGGTAGTTGCTATGATGGAGAATTAACTAATTGGTAGAGGTATCCGGAAATAAATTTTTACAAACCTTTTTTTTTTTTTCTTTTCAGATATGAAGCACTGTGGCGTGTGATATTTACTTTGCTGTTCTCACTGTCAGAGGATGGCTGCCATACTCTGTGAAAATTCTTCTGGTCAGTACCACTACACCCAGGTCAACCAACCTCTTGAAATCAGCTGCATGTTGCTCCTGATTATGCTCGGCAAAGTGTTCCTTGATTTCTTTATGTTGCAAGTTAAGCAAAAGAAGGTGAAAGTTAGTTTTATGGGATACTTTTGTGTTTCACTGGCACTTCTTGACTTCACGCTGCTGCTGAGTATATCTTTCATTTTCTATTTTGAGGACTTTGCACTCTGGGGTGTGCGATTTACAAAGTACCACATTTGCCTGTTCACTCAGATAATTTCTCTCACCTACGGTATTTTGCATTACCCGGTATATCTTGTGGCTGGTCTGGATTATTACATGACTATAGCCCAAACTTCTCAATTTCCTAAAAGAGGTCCAAGATTACTCTATGTATTTGCTGTGGTTGTTATATGGATGTTAGGGTTTTTTTGTATTCTGAAAGTTCCCACTATCTATGAAGAACTAGAAATTCAGAACCGTTTTTCTCCTTATCAGTGTCCTCTCTATGCCAGCGTGCAGAGCTACTCAGTCTCCTGTGCCATGGTGCTGCTCTTGGGCACGGCTCTCCTGGCTTGTCGGAAGGAGGTTATCACCATGCTGCTGTCTGTCAGGGTAGTTTCCTTTGCCAGTCAGCCTGTTTTGATGTTCTCCTACGTGTCCAACAACAGCAGCGCTTGCTTTAAGTGGCAGCTCCTGACCAGACTCCTCATCTGTTTTCTTGGCACTTGGGCACCTTTTGTTCTTCTTCAAATTATCGTTTTGTTTCTCGGTGCTCGCATTCCAGCCTACATGGAGATGAATGTCCCCTGGCTGTACTTCATCAACAGCTTTCTCATCGCAGTAGCATACTGGTGTCGATGTCACGATGTTGAACTGACAGAGGAGATGTGGTCTACAGATCCATTTGTCAGCTGGAAATTCTGCTTTATGCCGTTTAACAATGAAAACACAGAGCCAGCTGATAAGCCCAGCACAGTAATTGTAATCTGTTAATGAGCTGCTGACTGAAAAGACTGCAAATAAGTGCTGTGGGACAGAAGCGTGTACTCCGACGTTCTGTGACTGTGTCCGTACAGATAATACAAGGAAACCTCTCCAGAGCTACAGTCCAGCTCTTGCACCAGAGCGTGGGATGCTGCAGGGTTCCAGTGGGCAGCAAGCACCTGCCAGCTCAGAGAATTTAACTTGAAAGTACGGGTTTAAAAGACCACTGCTTATATAAAACAAGTTTTTGGTTAAACCTTACGTTTATGACTAGCGTTTTACATGTGCTTTAAATGGAACGATCTCAGGTTTTATAGTATAAAATGCAATAAAGTCTTCTTCAAAGCTGAGGCCTTTTATCAGTCATGTACACGTTAACCTACTGTCAGGTGTTTAAACTTCTGTGATCTTTTCTTGTTAAGATTAAGGGTTGTCTGTTTAATAAGAAATAAATTGTTTTAATTAATGTAAAGCTACAACTCTTAGTAATATAAACTTTGTTTATGTAGTACAAAAATAGTGCAACACATGCAACTTTCACAACTACCGGAGAGGTGGTGATATTTCATTATTTCTTTGCTACTGCTCCTCTAATGTACAGATACGCATATTAAAACTAAATAATTACAATCAGAGCAATAAGCTTGAATGCAGTGGCAATTACACTAACCGGGGAACAAATAGGGATGTGCTTAACACACGAACAGTTCAACTCTCCTCTCTATACTCAGCAGATGTATATGCTCTTACACGGTTAGTTGCTACACATAAATACATGCCTGAGGTTAAAGAAGGGCTTAAATTAACATAAATTTTGTTTTGAAGCCAAAATTACTTTGAAATTAAAATAATTAAATTTGAAGTGGGACTACTGCAGTAGGGGAAGAATGAGTCAGGCTCCTAGCAAAAATAACTCTCTTAATTTTCAAATTCTTACAGTTTTATGAAGGTCTTAATTTAATTTTGTAGAAGAGAAATAAATGATACACAACCAAAGCAGACAAATGGAAGTAGCATTTATTTCTGAAGCACTGAACTCACAATACAATGTTGTATTGAAATAGAAACTATATAAGTAAATGATGCTGTAGGTTGGTTAATCATTCACCCAGACCCACAGGGAACAATGATATCACACAAGAATACTCATTAAGAAAAATCTGCAGGATAACAAAAGGTGCAATTACAAGCAAGTTTAAGCAGCATAGTATAAGGTGCTTTGTTTCAGCATTTGTATGATGAATTTACCCATTAACAGACAGATTAAAAGAAATTTCACTTCTACAGATCATAACAAATGAGAGAATCTAAAATTCATTCACATGCTACTTGGTAATAGGAAAGTGCTTTTTAAAAAAATGATTCACAAAGTGAAGATCATATTTTTACATAGTTCACTGTGCTCTTCAACTGTAAAATTTAATTTTTGGGTTATCATTTACATTATTATATATCAATTATAGACATAGATTTAATTGCAGAATTTAATGCTATGTGGGCTAAAATTTCTTATAAAAGAATATTCCAGTATATCACTCCATAAGAATACACAATCCCATCTCAATCATATATTAATCTTACATTTCTGCAATATATCAGTCCAATTACCAGTCTGATTTATTACTTCACACCACATAGTGCTTCTTTCACCCACAGTCTGTGGTAAATTTCTTCGAGGCTTCAGTGATGTACTCAAAAGGACATGAGCATTTTTAAGCAGTAGAAAATGGTTTAGGGAAAATCTGTTAAAAAGGCCATCAAAAGGACAGTAAATGATCAAAAACTGAATTTTAAAAACTAGTGCAATAAGAGGAGGCAATGCTTAGCAACATAGTTTGAAGTGTTTGGCACCACAAATTATTTCATCCTTTATGCTGGAAAGTGTATTTGGAGGAAATTCTATTTCCACGTTAAAGGTAGGAAAGCACGTACAATGTTAACTTGAAAAACAACCTTAAGCAATCACTCCCTGCTCTCAAATTGTAATTGCTGTTATTTAGCGCTTGAGATGCTGGAGGATAAACCATGTCCAAATACATTTTTTTGACAACAGCATTTCTTCAGGTTTTATATAAACCGGACACCCACTGAAATGGGGGTGACAAAATATTTACAAAACTTAATTCCCTTTAAAAACCAGCAAATATCTTAAATATAGTAATGCACCAGGCATTTCAGAAGATCATGAAATAACTAATCCCTACAGACTCGGCAGGCAAGGGAAAATTCCTAATTTAAAATTCATTTAACACCAGATGAAGGCAAAGTTAATTTTCAAGAACATACACTTCAGCTGCTTCTGGTTTGTGTGGTTAGTCTCACCCTTCTAATTCATTAATGTATACAGAACTGGAACTGCAAGAAGTTGGGTAAGGCTGCTGACGTGTTTTATTTATTGGTGTGGTTCAGCTTCTCAACCCATAATTAAAGTTTACACAACCCCATCTATCCTGATGTGGCAGAATTCCCATAGTTGCTGCAGTGCCTCTAAAGCCATTTTCAGTTTTCAAAATTTTATTTTTTACAGGGAAACCACAACACGCAGCCAAAGCCAGTATTAAGGTACTGATGCTACATCACTGTATTGCTATCAAATTTGTTCTTCCATACACTTTGGGGAAAAAGTGCCAAAGAGCCATCAACCTTTAGGCTGTTGCTACACCACTGAGTAGTTAATAGCAGCACAACAGGCCTTCACCATCCAACTGTGGCGTCTGAGCCTCCTAAGCAACTAGTTTAAAATACATTAATAGTAGCTCTCTGTAAGCCCACTTTTATCCTTTTTATGGAGGGAGATACCAGTTGCGAAGTGATCTTTATCCTATTATCCTCCTAACGACTACGTCTTTTCCTCTGTACGTTTTCTTTTATCTGGTGCTTCTGGGAAGTCCTAACGCTGAACCTTGAACCCAGCCATACACATAAACCATTGCTCTGTGGAACAGGATTACAGTTCCACTGCCAGACAGAAAGAGGAGAGAAGCTATGCTGGGAAGGTGGGAATCTCTGAAATAATAAAAACTACAGACAACCACTGCTGTATCTATCTCCTCTGCACATTACTTCTTGTGCTGTGCCAGCAACTAATGGCCTTATACCATTCAAATACTTTACAGTCTTTAATTCTTATAGGATTATTTGATATTAATGGTAACAGCAGCTAAAGTGTTAACCCTTTATGAGAAACTTCTGTACTTTCCTCCTATAAAGAATCCCTTAAAAATCAACATTGATTTTAATGAGATATTCTGGGTTTTCAACTCCAAATAGAAGCTTTGGAACTCATTAATAAAACCCTTCATTCTTCACACACTTCTTTCCTGACCAGTACGGGTTTGCTAACACTGTAACACAAAGGCTACTTAAAAAGGAAGTTGGGTATGCAGAATATCTCACTGTTCTTTCAAACAATGACTTTGCAAAAAGCTGCCAGAGGTCGGCAACATCCTGGCTGCCAATACACTGGCCAGGTAGCAGAGGACAACACGAGTCTTCCCACAGGTTGACCTGACTTCACCCGCAAAGCAGATATGCCTCATGAATCGGTTATATTTGTGCTTCTAGCCTAATCCCATAATCAGCAAGGATACCCTGATTTAGTACCTATGAACAATACTATAAGCCTTTCAACAACCCTACGTAACCATACAGTGCTTTTTATGCACAATTAAAATGCTCCTTAAGTGTTATGTATTGCACTTAAATGATATTTATGATCACTCTTCCATGAATGTACAATTGTGCTCAAATTGTAATTCTTTCTAGTTGGAAAAAATATCTTTAGATCTCCTTTTTCTAGTTCCTTACTATACACAGTCATTTTGGATAATCCAGCAGGAAACTAATACATGCTGGAAGTTTAAAATTTTTTAACGTGAAATCTGTTCATAACACTGACTCCCAGAACTGTGCTTCGGAAAAGTTAGATCAATGGTTACAAAACCTAGACTATACGCTCACTACGTACCTTCAATTACAAGCATATTCACATCTTTGAATTTTGTTTTTTCCTTCCACTTCACTGTAAGAGATCGGTAAATAATGCGCACAACCTTCAAATGTATGAGCAGGTGTGTGTAAGTTTTAATGTAGAGGTTACACAAACCCACACAGCAGCTTAGGATGGGGGCCTTGAATACACATGGAAGTGCTGACCGTGAGACCCAGGGGACAAGTAGGACACAACATGTTCCAGCCAAACACAGCTGACACCCAACAGGGCAAAAAGCACACTGAGAAATCTATATGGAGAAGGAAATGGCATGTGATAGAGCTCCTCCAAGTTATGAAGAGGGTAAAAACAAATCAGTCTGATTGATACGGATTAGGGTAATGTGTGCTACCTGCTTCTGTGCACAGCCTATGTCCCAGGCTCTGACTGCAGGGCACAAGCTGTCCCTCAGCTCAGACTACATTAGGGACAGCTTCCTCAAACAGTCGACACAGCATCTACACTGCAGGCACTTATCTGTACCACAATTACCATCTCTTTTTTAAATGTTGCTATTTGCAAAGCCATCCACAGGATGCAACGACATAGAACTGATAGGGTTTAAAGAATTCTCATGCCTAAAGGCAAATTCCTTTAAAATAAACTTAATTTAGGCTTAGCTTAAATGAACTAAGCATTAAATGAGTTAAATTTCTTTTTCCTCACAATATTTCCTGTCTGAAACTGCAGCTCACTGTGCAAGAATGAATTAAAAATTAATTCATTATGAGCAATTATTAACACCTTATATTGAAATGACACATTTATAGCTCTGTTCATACCTGTTCCACTCAGCATTCAACAGAAACCATATGTTTAAAACAAAATACTTTAAAAATGTTAGTTTCTCTCCACCTCTAATAAACTCACTTGGGTGAATGTTAAAAAAAAAGGATCTGAGACTGACTCTTTTGCAGGGTCATTATCTGCAGCCTAGAATAACTGATGAGTAAGTCTGGCTAATGAGTGACAACTATATATCTATATATGTGCTAATGGGACATCTCTACACAATACTGGTAAGAAAATAACCCTGCAAGCTTTTATACACATGCTTAATATTAACAGTCCCGATACAATCAGAAAAACTACTCATAAACTATGTGGGTGTCCATTTATTTGCAAAACCGGGACTGTCACTGAATTCTTTGATCACTTAGAGCTATGATTTGTCAATGTGTAAGAAATTTCTTAAGCTATTGGGCTGTAAGTTTCTGCATTGATATTGTGATATTAAAATGAGAACAACCATCTGGAATAGGCAATACTTCTAACTGGAATGCCAGGCAGTGACACACTACCCCCAGCAAAGTCTCACTATATAAACTTTCATTCAAACTACAGTTGAATGGTTTTATACCTGAACATTTCCTTACAGTTAAGATTAAGAAGTGATGCAAAAGTTATTGTAAGCCTGCTCAAATACTTGTTTTTATCCCATTCCTTTCCTCTTGGTGCCACATCTACAGTTATGATGGACTCTGTTCTATCCAAAAGGCTGGATTCCCACTTGTGATTTGTCCAAAAAGAAGTTAGGAGAAAAAAAAAAACTGCTTTCACAGGAAGGAAATGAGTAAGCAGATGCAGGACATAAACCTTCTATTTCAGAGACCTCATTGACACAAATCTAGCAAAAGTTTTACCCTCCATCAAGAACTTCATTTCTGGAAAAAAATATGATGGATTAATGGGTAAAGAATGGATTTATGATGCAGTCTGTTTAAAAACCCTTCAAACATTCTCTGGTGATCCAAGACAACTGGCAGTTTAACCTGACAAGATGGTTTTTTTTTTATTCTCTATGTAAGCAAGGTGATAAAGTCACAAGTGTGCCAAATGTGAGGCAATATGGGTTGGCTGGGAGAAGTCAGCAATTCATTGGCAATGCTTGTTTTTGAACAAGGAGCAGCCTACAGCTCCCTGAGTACTTCAGTCAGTGGAAGTGACCGAGCTTCCTTGCTGGAGTTCTCTGATTCTGCTGCAAAGCAGGGTTGCTGAGTGATATGATCCAGATTAAGCAGGGGAGTGAGTCTGCATGCCCATTTTGACCATTTAGGTGCATTTCTTTAAAACCCCAAATATAAACTCTGAAGCTATGACAAGTGTAATAGTTATAATTCTATTGGAAGAAATTTTGACAGGCACATTCAGCCCACTGCTCTGCAAAAGGCTTTTGCCCTGAGCTACTGCTGCAGTTGGTATTATGGAGCAGGGTAAGACAGAGACTAGTGGAGAAAAAAGGAAGGGAAAAAACCATCCAACATATCTCCCTTTTGAGCCAAGATCCTATGGCATCCTGTATTCCTTTCTACAGGAATTGAAATATTGCAGGGATTACCGTGAGGTGTAGCCCACAACAGCAGCAGTCTGAATGCAGAAAACAAAACCCCAGGAAATAAAGCTAACGAAAAGGGTTTTGTGTAGACACATCCAGTGGGAGCAAGTGTTAAAAACCAGTCAATTAAAATCTGCAATACTTCCTCTTTTGCAAGATGGTCTAGCTTAATTTGTGGGGAAAGCCATGGGAAATAGTAGTATAAACCCTACAGAGAAACAAGTGATTGGTATGCAAAATGGTTCTGGAGGAATATTACTCTAAGTATTATATTGCTTTTTTGAATAAATTCAAAAGCTGCCAAAGTAGACTTCAGTTGCACTTGGAAGTTTTCCAGCCTACTTTCACGTACAGGTGTGATTTTTTTTTTTTTTTAAACTGACTTTATTGACACAGCTATACTGGCAAACACTCCAGTACACGTGCATTTCTATCAGCAGAGGTTAGTATAGCTGTGTCTGCTTTTAAGTTCTTGCTTAATGCCAAAATCAGTGAAGGAGAAAAAACTTTCAATATGCATAAGGCCCACATTCTTAGTTGCTGCGTTCATGAATATTTAAAGCATAACTCACTATCTGTGGCTCTCCCAAAACCACAGAAAATGTAGCGTACCAGAAGAACCAGAACAGACGTGCATTAATCAGGTCTACTCTGAGCTCCTGGCATCTGTCAGTGATTATGTCCGAGAGTCGTATATAAACACTAGCTGTAGAAGGTCTCCTGAAAGCTGTCTAATAAAGCAAAATTAAAACAGCTATGAAATTTTCATGCATGTAACAACACTGTGATTAGCTGCAGGTCTAAATAAGACTCATAAGTCCACATTTTCAAATATGCCTTAAGCCATTATCAAATCACATTTACGTATACCTACTTTTTACATTGCCAAAGAACAATACAATCAGAAGACAGATTAAAAATTAGCCAGTGAAATTTTCGTATAAAAATAATAAAACTTTAAGACAAAAGCCAAAGGATAAATATCTAAGATATCTTTAGTCTTCAATTAGCTCATCAAAACAGAAGGTATACTTTAGAACATATGTTACAGATATGCTACACTGTGTATCTTACAGAAATGCTACAAATGGGAACCTACTGTCTCCATCATTTGAATCTCTTTCAAATGAACATTGCCAAACATTGAACCTTCAACTAAGAAGTTTATTTTACAACAGTAACTGAAGACAGAAAAAACAAATTAGAAAGTGCTTAGCAACTTCCCTCCAAAATAAACCCAGACATCAATTAATTCTCTACAGCCTTTGGTGCCATTTCGATAAGGGCTCTCACCACATACTAGCACGTAACAGCAATGGGTTGTCCTAACTTGGAGCTTCAGTGGTTAATAAAAATATTAATAACATCTGCTATTAGTAAGCTCAAACAGTTGTAATTAAAAACAATGATTCTAATGTTGATCTCTGGAGGATCATGGTAGAAAGTCTGTTAGTAGAAACAAAGCAATAGTTTAATTAAAGGAAAATGAAGCACAGATTTTTCTGTAATCCCAATTTACTCTTTAAGGTCATCAGTTAAATAATATACATATTAATCTACCTGTCATAAACCTTCCTTTCAGCCAGTGTATGTGCATTGACTCCTTTTGATCTAGGTCAGCAGTTCTCAAACTTCAGATCAGTTCCTCTTCTTTTCAGGAATACTTTACAGTCCCCCTGACCATCTCCCTACACAATTACATATTATGCATTAATTTGCATAAAATACAAAATACATTATTTGCAGACACATACACATATTTAATTCAAATATACAATGACTCCATTGGCACACATGCCCTTCTTTCCCTATACAAGAGCTTAGGATCTAGGTCTGTACATAAGGGGAGTGGAGCTGCAAAGGGGAGGGAACAGAGGTACAAAGTACATCCACGAGCATGGATCACGCAGGTGATGGGGAAGCAAAGGCCAAGAAGGTGCGGCTGCTTCTGAGCCCAAGCAGCTTCCGAGCGCGTCAGTAACTCGGGAAACACGTATTTGTTCCACATACAGTGCAAGAGGGGGGAAGATGGAGGGAGACACTGAAATCCCACCACCTGGGTCTGCAGCATCCAAGTCAAAATCTCCCCGTAGAGGGTCAAAGCAGGGACCCTAGAGATTTCTCCTGGAGCTGCCCACCAGTGGCACTGCTCCTGCCAACCTGCAGCTCCAGGCTCCCTCCCTGCAGCAGCAGCTGCTCCTACACCAAGTTCTGAAGGGACCACATAGAGCAACTCACCGTGCTCCTTCCTCAGACTACTGCAAGCCCAGCTCACACTAGCCAGTGGACAAATAAAAGGTGCTTGGAAGTTTCCAGTGAGGCAATGGGAATGCACTACAGGGAAAGACAAGGTAGAAGAGGTATCAAGAAAAAGAGCATCTGAGCTATGCTATCCCTTCTCTACCTCCAGTCTTTAAAGTACACTTGTCTCAACATGAGCTAGTTCTGGCTGCAGTTTTCAGCCCCTCACGCCCAGGCATTTGGGAACCTGAACCTCAAGTATTCTCACGCCTTCTGAACCCCCATTTGAGAACTGCTGGTCTAGTTTAACTAGCAGCATGCGAAACTACAAACCTAATATCTTAATGCCCTCTTAGTGCATAGCAGCATACAAAGAGTAAAGTAACATGTGCTTCAGTTACCTCTGGCAAGAGTGTCACGCCATTGCATTTCAGTAGCCTGACGATGAGGATTTTGATGAAACATCTACATGGTTTATAGTATTTCCAGACTTCAAGAAAATACTACAGCGGCAGAGATGAGGGTAAGCTACACGAGGAAAACTGGCTGCCAACCTACCTCTTACAAACAATTTGCTCAAGACTAAAAGAAACTCAGAGAGCAC
Source organism: Strix uralensis (assembly GCF_047716275.1). Classification (NCBI taxonomy): domain Eukaryota; kingdom Metazoa; phylum Chordata; class Aves; order Strigiformes; family Strigidae; genus Strix; species Strix uralensis. The sequence continues at coordinate 6,085,140 of NC_133980.1, forward strand.
AACTAAATGCATAGCATTTTACTGTCATTAGTGCTTCCACAGGGTCTGTGGACACTTGTGTTATTTCAGTCCAAAAACTGCTGTATGTGGGAAAAATCTTGCAGAATACAGCAACACAATTTAAACGGTGTTTAGATTGGGGTGGGTGCTGGGAGTGTTAATCAAACATAAGATAAAGTACACGTTGGGGAATATTTAACGTATCACAGCATATTTTACTTCATGTTTTTCCATGAACTCCCACTTCAACTCAAAGTATTACTCAGGCTTTACCATGAACCTATTAATTGTTGGAAACTACAGAGGACTACCTGGTATAATCAAAGGAACATTTTGGAGTCTTTATGTGGGGAAAACCCCATATATTTAACAAAACATCACAGTAACACTCATGCCACAGTGAAGATGTCGGCATATTACTGTCGGTTCTGTCACTGAGAAACTGTTGTTTAAACCTTCATGTTCACCCCCTAGGATTCTTTCAATGAATTGATGCGTGCACAGATTTTCAATGCAGGTCCAAGCTTAATATTCATTGCACTCATAAGGTGATCCTCCTTCAACAAGAGGAGAGCTTGTCCATCAATTTCTTGTGCTCTAAATTCATCTGCAATATCTTGACAACCTACAAGGCAACAGAAAAAAGAATTACTGGGTTAGAAATGTGCATTCTTAGATGCAATGACTCTACCCACACTAGAGCTTTTCAGCTACGCAGTTTCCAGTGCTCATCCCTTTAGCGTGTAGAATCTAAGGTATATGCAGGCGTTCAATATTATGACGGGGACTTCCGAGGTAATCTGAAAGTAATTTTCATTACAGCCTCTAATTACACTGTAATTATTGGAGAAATACTCACTGGAAATTTCAAGTCCTAGCAAAGACAGCTTTTTCATTTCATTAAGAGGAACAATTGACATGATCTCACAATTGGAAGAGACAGGCAAAATACCACTGAAATAGCAATCCAGCATAATTCAAGTGGGTTCTTTCCAGCAAGAAAAAGATACATGTATTCTACTGCTACATACAACTCGATGAGAAAATTCACATAGCTACAGTTTCCAAAAGGTGTTAATTCCATCTGTATGATGCCACCACTGGGTTAAGTAAACAGAATTTTGATTTATGGGCTTTAGTGTAACTGTCTCAAACACATTTATCATCTGTTATCTGAGCGAATATTCTATACACAGCAGTAACTCACTTCACAAGAACAACTTTAAACTAGTTGTTGGGTTAGTTTTTTTTAATGATAAACTATTTTTTCTGAACACGAAATAAGATGGTCTCAGGTTATTGAGGCCTACAACATAAGAAAAAGGACTCTTCAGCGGTTGGACTGTCCCAAGTAACTGAGGGCCCCTTTCCAGTGAAGAACACTGTGGAAGCAAAAGGTTCCTCGAAAGATTTTCTGGACATCTGTTAAGCAGAAACAGTCAGTTATGCCTGGCTGTATGGCAGCTCTGTTAGATGCACAAATGTCTTCTAACAGTGTGAATAACAGCACTCATTGTCAGTTGTTTATTTGAAGCTTCTTTCCCCATAGCCACGATTTTTGTGTTTTTTATATATTTATGTTCTCAACTCAGTGATCTCTCCATCTGCCTCAGAGCCTTTCAGACAGATTTTAATTTGTGTTCTACCTTCTATTCCTGCTTTCAATTATTCTGCAGTTAAGTCTACTTTTGGGCATTTTTATATCTTCCCCTGTTCTAAAAGTATACTATTACAGAGATATGAAAACACTGTCAAGAACTCCTTTTCCACCCCAGATAAGAGCAACTGACTAATTTCATGTCCTCTTGTGTGCTCAGATTTAAATCCTATAAAGAATAGAGAGTCTCATTTTCTGGTGGATTTACAAATGTCTAAGAGACAAACAGAAAGGAAACGTGAAAGGAAGTATCACCATCCAAGCCTTAATTAATTTGCATTATTACTGTGTAGTAGTTGTAACATTCAAGGTTGGAAAAGGGTAGCTTTTCACAAAGAATAAAGCATTTTTTTTTTCTTAATCATTTGTTAAACAGACCTCATACAATAATTAGCTGCCACTTCATTAAGGAAAGGGAAAAATTAAAAGATAATTTGAAAGAGAAAGGTCTTATTATGGAATTTTATTGTAGCCTCTGGCTACACCTCTAAATCTCTGTATTTTAGGTTACAACGTATAAACTACAATCCCCAAAGTAAAACAGTTACTGTGTAGCAGTTGGCTAACTTTTAATCAGAACTAAGAACTACACTTTCCATAACATTTAAGACAACACAGCTTTAATACGTGATAAACGCCCAGTCCTTGGGCATTATTTATTGTAACAAGAAACTAGAGTGGTATCTTTTGGAGAAAAAACCACAAATTAGTTTGTCACAAACAGCATTTATATAGCCACTGAAGCCATTAAAATGTTTTAGTGCTTGCACGTATTCTGTAACATTTAATATTTCTGGTGCTGTGATGCACTAGTGGCTGATATTATGGAGACCTACCTTGTTACCTGGAAGGATTACAGTATCTGATCAGATAGAATGGCATCCTCAGGAAAGAGAGGGGCGTGAAACTTTAAAACTTATGATAGTTAAGAAATGATAAACAAATGTCAAATAACCTGAAGATGATATAAAGGGAACAGAATATTGAGCTAAAGAAAAGGTTTGTAAATAAAGAGAAGATTTTTTTTTTTCTGAAAACAGACTGTCTCTACCTGAGTCTGTATGCAGAAGTCCTCTGCATATCAGTTACTGAGTAAAGCTACGCAAAACAAAATTTAGCTTTAGAGAAGAAACTTGCTTATTCTTTTTTAATGATGTATCATGGCAGGTCTTCCAAATTTTTCAGTTGTATAAAGGAAAATAACTCCCTTCTTGCTTCTTCTACTGAATAAGCAGCAAGTAAGGATGGAAGAGAAGAAAGAAATGTAAAAGAGAAGAAGTGTGTCTGATCTCTCTACTGACCTCTTGAGAGAAGTCAGACTGAAGGGAGGAACAGCTCTAATCTCCATCAACTGGGGTGCAACAGCAGAAGTGGGACTAGTTCTATCAACATGTGATTTGTGCTGAAGGAACAAGCAAGAGGAAACAAATCACATTCCAGTTTCTATTACCAACTAACAAGTACACTAGTGCTGTTAACCACACCACCTCCTCATCACACTAATGCTAAAAAGCAGGGAGTTTTACTGTTTACTGTTAAAAAAAAAAATGGAACAAGTTATTGCACATACCAGGCAAAGAATGTATGAAGGCCCAAACTTCATCAACAGTCCATACTGATGGGTCAGCTTGCACCACCGGTAACAAGTCAATGCTCTCTGGCATTTTCCTCATTCTTAGTTCCCTAAGTTCACGTTCTCTCTCTCTCTCACTCTGTCTTCGCAGACGCGTGGTCATGGCAGTTGGAACAGCATCTTCATGAGAAGCCATATCTTCTTCTGCAGATGGATAAGTAATTGGAAGCTGGAAAACGTAGTACAAATATACTACAGTATTATATTTTATTTGTAATTCCCAAAACAATGCCATAGTTTTAAGCAAATATTCCACAGACCTGTCTAAGAAAATGATCTCGTGGCGCCCCATCAGGGCCACTCGGTTGACGCCCGCGTCGCCCAAGACTTTGGCTATCTGATTTCCGATTCCAACGACTGCTCTTGTCTGATGTAAACAGCCCAAATTTCTTAGTGCAACTAAGGCTGTGCCTAAAGAAGTAAGATATATTCAATAATGCACTAATAGCTTTTTGGACTGAATTCAATCAAGTAACCATAAAATTACAGTGTTGTAGAAATTCTGCCTAATTAAAAACAGCTGTCACAGAAACACAAGAGAAAGGTATCTCAATGGCCATTTACTCCAAGCCCTTGCCTTGATGCAAGATCAAGCACATGTAGATCATCCCTGAAAGATGTTCCATCTTTCCCACGCTTAAAAATTTCCCATGACAGAAATCCCTTTGCATTTTATCACATAGTCCAATCCTGCTTCTCTAAAACATCCACTAAAAGCCTGAAGTCACATTATCTTTTGCTGTCATTTTTCCTACTTAGCTGATACCCAGTCAAAGGAGGATGGTGGTAAAAAAAAAAAAAAAACAAAACATTTTAAGATTAAGGGGCCAAATCCCATTTTAAGATTATTTTGCTGGTAGTATCCCAACAAGTATCAAATCAAAAATACAGTACTTAAAATGGGAATGTCTCACACGGGGGATTAAAAAAAGTAGCAGACATAAAAGAAAGGTGGTCTCTAAGCACTGGTGCAAAAAAAGAACTAAGTGGTGATTAGAAATGGGAAACAATTCCCCATTTCTAAAAAATCTGGAATTAAATATCAATTTTCCAGCTGTAATGATGGAAGATTTTACATTCAGATGTTGATTATGAATTCTTCCTCTCTTAACCAAAATAAAAGCAGCATACTAAACCCAAAGAGAAACAGACACCAGCCGTTTTCCTGTGCCAACGATGTACAAGCAAACAGCATCACTTGCTATTTTCAAGAAAGGAGAAGCTTTAGAAAACACTAAATTATTTATGTTTATGAATATTTCCATTTTACTCTATGCAAATAAAGAATTTTTATACTGTTACTAAAACCAATGTTTCTCGTAAAAGAATGTTTTGTCTGTGCAGCATTTCAATTATGCCAAAATAAATTCAGTCATTTTTTTTCCCCTAGCATCACATAAAACTGAAAGAAAGCCCACCTAGCCCAGCATTCTTTCTCTGACATTGCCCAAAGACAACAGGAATAGGAAAAATATATAACGATTTGTGGCCCATGAACCTCTGCACCGATTTTCAAACACTCCGTAACCCTTCCTGGATTTCTCTTCCATGATACCCATCACCTTCCCATAAGCCCAACAGTATTCACAGCACCCTCTGGAAAGAGGTCCACAATTTTACTGTAATCCCCTTTGTCTATCTTCTTGAAATATATTATAATCTACCATAGTCCTCCATACCCATATACTATAATTCAGGAGAAGGCAGTCATGTTTTACTGTTTATTCTTCAAAATCAGATACTATTTGGGTGCTATTCCATTAACCACACAATAATAAGCAATAACTAGACAGAGTACCTTTTGGCACAGGATGTGGAGCAGAATCTTTTTGACCGCAGAAACTTATTAGAATATCCCATTTTCCCACAGAATTCACACTTCAGAAGATCATTTTCAATTTCATCCAGTCCCTCTAAAGAAAAGAGTGAGGAATAAGGAAGTCAGTTTCAATGACACAAAATTATGTTCAAAACTCATTTCAAGCAGGCAAGTAGAAGATTTTTGAATATCTACCACATTTAATTAATACTCTGATTAACAGAAAATTATGCAAAGCTAAGCAAGTCATAGATTTCACTCTCTACAGAAAAGATCTTGAGCGAACTGAACCTTAGTGAACCTTCAATTAAGTTACTCAATGGCCTTAATCGGCTTTTTTGTCAAATTTCAAGCCGTCGTCCATGAGCAAGTATGCCCTCAAACATAGTGAACAATTAAAAAGAAGTGTTACAGTCCTCATGAATTGCTTATAAACAGTTCATTAAGAGAACCAGGCGTTCCACAGTCTAAATTCCAGCTTTCCTGTAATGACATAATACCTTATGGAATACATAAATGACACAAAACCTTTTAAAATACTTTCTTTGAATAACCAACTGCTACAACCAAAGTAACTTGTGAAAGTAAAACACTGAATCTTATCTATGAAAAAGATAAGCTGCATATAAGAAAGAAAAGGATTATAGCATCTACCAATTTACAGTCTACTTTTACAGAATATTTTCCTATTATTGATGAGATGAGGAAGCACTTTTCCTGCTTCTTGTGAAGAACTCAAACGCCAGCTGAGAGAAGTATCAGTGAAAGAAAAAGTAGAAAAGCCCAAAAGGCAGCATACACGTCACAGGGTGAATGTCTATTCTCTCTTCTGCTGGAAGTGTATTTTGTGAGTAGAGCATGGTTTGTACATAGTTTAGAATAATGCCACCATATCCACAAACCAACCTGACTTCTGGCATGGAAAAGAAAAAGCCCTGATCCCCATGCACCATCTGTGAAATACATCATAAGGAGCGAAGGAGTGAAACTGGCACAAACTGAAATGTAACATTTTGTGGTCATTCAGGTTAAGTAAAAGAACCACATGCCACATGGCTGCAATCACACACAAAATACATTGCTCAAAAATTCAGAAGACTAAACATACATTCCTCCCTTGTTTCTAATTTACCCGAGTCACTGTTTCACACACTTTGCCTCTTGCTATTCACCTTCTGCTTTCATACTTTTACATTTACGTAATTAGTTGCAAAAATTGCAAACTAGCTTTTTGTTCTAAACTTTGTAAGCTCTGATGCCAGCTAACGCAAATGCAGGTATCAAAGGCTAATTGAAAGATTTTAACTATGGATTTGTAAAACACTAACTATTGTACTGACAAGGTAACAAAAAAGCACTAGCACAGCAAAGAGCTGAAAATACTGAAAAGGGTATTTGAATAACATATCTGATGTATCAGGACTCAGTGACACAAATGAACCAACAAATCCTTGCAAGGTCAGACTGAAAATTACTATGTTGCAAGTCTCCAATTTAGTAAGTTTGTATCACATAGGAAGTAAAAACTGGAAATTGGAAACATACCAAATCTGACCAACCTTGTAACTGAGGTTAAACGTCAGAGACACATCCTTCAAATAAATCAATCACTCTAAACAAAACCAACAAAAACCCTCACTCTCAGTCCAGGTCATGCTATGTGGAAAAAAGTGACAAGAGTGAAGTGAAAATTGATGCTAAGAGCCTCTTCTTTTGCATATGAGGTGTTTCTACCATACGTGCAATCATACCCTGGCTTAGTATCAGAAAATCACCTTTGCTCAACTTCTGTATATGGGGCTCTCTCTCAATGCTGGATGTTTCCTACTAGCTCATTTAATGAGTAGTTGCAAATTGTGTACATAAACCTAACACCGCTGTCAGGAACAATAACTAAAAACAAAAACATGAGTGTTTGAATAATTTCATAAAACAACAGACAAGCTGTTTGAAATCTGAGAAACAACACAGTGTTAATACTGAAAAGTTCTTAGGGAATACTACTGAAAACTGAATTAAGATCTAGTGTAATAAACTAAGGGCAAAATAACGATTGCAAACAGAGCTTCAAACATTCCAGAAGATAGACCATACAGCAAAAAATTTTTTTTTTTAAATATACTGGGTGAAACAAGTTATTAAAAAAGAGCTGTACTCTTGATCAAGAAAGCAAGTTCATTTAATAGCAATTTATGAAGCAATTTACTAAGCACAGTCATGAGCTAAGAGATTTACAAGTCTCATTTTGTATGTAGAAAGGTAGTATAACTCCACTGAGTTGTAAAATAACCAAAAAATGTCAACGCCATTTACCAGATGACTTTTTTTGGTTTTAAAGCCTCTTGTGCTTGATGCTTTCATGTCACTGGACTTCCTCTCAAAGAACTGGTTAAATGGAAGCATTCACTGGGAGACAATACCAAAAAAATAGCAGTAAGTTTAATTTAAACAAAGGTTTAGAAAACTTCCAGTCACACTGCAACCTTTCACTATTAATATGTCAGATGCTTGCCTTCTAAAATTTAGTGACATGCCTATGTGAAGGTTTGTGAAGAATAAGGTATGGGCCTGAAATTATTTTACAGTAGACTATTGTGTAACATATTTAAAAAAATGGACTTTGTAAAGATTATTCCTTCATATTTCTATGTAGACAAGTTAATTACAACATAACCAAAAGAAAGTTACAGTTACAAAGCAAAGCACTTCAAATATCTGCCACTAAACTGGGCTGTTACTGCAAAATGAAGAAGGGCTCTGGACTATAGTGAGATATACTAGTAAATGCAATCATGTAATCAGCCATAATTTAGGAAATATTATGTTTCATTTTCAGGCACTTTTCTACAGTTTCTGCCTTCTTTGCACAGATGTTACATCAACATGGAGGAGGACAGCAACCCATCAATATTTCCTTCCAGTGATGTGCTTCCAAGCTAAACCAGCTCCTACTACAAATCAATGCTACAAGTAAAAATATACTCTTAATTTTAAGCAGAGATACATATTGCCTGAGCAGTAAATCAAATCAGCCTTAAGCAAAAATTCCAACCAGATTTACTTGACTTCACTACCAACAAATACTCTTCTTGAATTCAGAATGCTTTCTAAAGCAAGCTTTTTACCTTGCAATCCTTGACTTGGGTCCGACCCAATACACTTACAAGCAGTAATGGATATACAGTATTTTTTTTACTGCAATGATTTATCAGAATCTAATAGTCTAATTTGTTTGCTGAGATACACAACGGATGGAGCTAACTTCCTTACTGCACTTCAGTACCATTCACCAAGGCAGAAACCACAGTAGCTAACAAACTGCCATCAGTGTTGCTGTCTTTAAAGTTCCTGTGAGAAAAGCTCAGCGGATGGACTGTTTTAATTAAGTGACTATTTACAATGCCTGGAGTGGGAAGGAGTTCAAGCACAGCTATGGCAACACTTGCTACTGCTCAGGACACGCCATCCTGACTTTTTCCAGCCACTCCCCCAATGCAGACCTGTGGCAGTAACAGTCACTGTATTTGCCCCTTCTTACCCCACTCACTACAGTTTTGATATGAAAGAGGGAAAAGAACTATTTTAAGAGAATGAAACCAAGACTTGCATTAAGACAAATTTAAACAGGTCACCAAAAGCAGCTTCTTTGCAATTGCTCAAGCTGTGGAATAGAAAATCAAGCGGTGGCTGAAAAATTCTGGACTTTCAAATCCTGGGTGAATCTATAGAAAAATGAGAGTTAAAGAATAACTCGGCTTTTCTGGGCCATGCTATGTTTAATTCCCATTTCATAACACTCATGAGTCTACCTACGTTTGGGCTTGAACAGTAATAGTGGTGTTAACACATCCAAAATAGTTGATTGGCAAGTTCTGAAAAAATCCACGATGATAATTATGTCAGCTACTGCATGGGGAACTCAATTTAGCTTGTGATTGTGCCAGAGACCACTCTATTCTAAGCAGAACAAGTGCACAGCTTCTTCATATTTATGTGCAGCTACAGCAACTGCTGTTATGAAGTGTAGCTAGTAAAAAACATTTGAAAATAGTTTCTATTAGAGATAGTATAAAGAGTGGATAAAGATGCTAGAAGAACAGACGGGTTCGGATTCTGCAATACATACAGAACTGAAGAAAAAAGGATATTCAAACAAAAACTACAAACCTTCTGCAATCATATCCTCTATCTCTGTGTCCGATGAGTTGTCCGCATGTTTTGTATTCTGTAAGTCTGATTCAACACACACAACACTCATGATTTGACCCTCCACTAGCAATCTTTTTTCTGCAGGCTGTTCTACCAGCAAAGATGAACGACTTACCTATTGCAATAAAAGCAAAGCAACAGTGATTAATTGAACAACAAATAATGGAAAATAGTATTTGTAACTTAACAGTTGTAACTGCGACTAGAATCACAGTTTCTATTCCATATCAATTAATCATTATTATATAGTACCAAAGCTCTAAACACCATTTCTCAAAGAAATACAAAGGCTCACTCCTGCTCTGCAGAGTTTGCAACTACATTTAACAAAGGAACAAACACATATCTAGAGAGATGAAGGAATGGGAAAATGAGAGACATATTAAAGTTAATAAGGCAGGCTCATAGGTTTTAAACTGTCCATTTGTGCATTTGAAATGTTCAACAGTAATTCTTACCAGATACAGTACTAACCACAACAAGCTCAGTAAGTGCTTCAAACAACAAAATTTTAACATTTTAGAATTTTAACACAGACTCATCTCAGATGTTTAAATTAAGGTATCACTTAAATTGAGCTATCTAGAAGACAAACACACACAAAACAAAGTTACTGAAAAAGGCAGCCTAAAATCACTCTCTGTAGTTACCCCCAGATATAGCCTATCTACTCAGCTGTGTCTCTGCATTTAGTCCTTGTCATCCAGTGATACTGGGAAGCCAAACAGTAGCATGAATTCCGATTATATATGCAAAACACACAAACAGTATAAAAGAATACTGAATTCTCTTAAGAAACAAGTTACCAATCACTGAAAAAAAGGTCAAACCCAACATTTGAAAAATGATTCAAGATCTAAATAGCTAATAGCCACAAATAACATCATCGTTAAAAATAGTTTGTTTCAAAAATTAGGAGTAAAAAATTCATAGCAACCTTTACACTTACAGGGAACGGCTCTAACCCCTCCTGAATCACAAAGCCTTCAATAACATGGGTCAGGATCTGTGGTTTAACAATAGCCTGTGGAGGTTTATTTTCTAGGCTAGGAATGCTATTGGGCATTGATGTGCTGTTGCTCCTTGTGGTTGCTGCTGGAAGCAAAAGAGGTGGTGGTGGAATAGAAGCATGTGAGGGATCAGATGGAGATTTAATTACTGAGGCACTGACTGATGATGTCACTGAAGGTATTCCCCCATGTTCTGAAAAAAATAACGAAGTATGTCATGTTTTTATCACTTATGTCCAACCGTTGGCTCAGAATTCTAGAAATAAAGAGGTGATAAACACACCCATCTCTGCACCCATCATCCCATAACACAGGCTCTTCCCTATGGTTTATAGATTTTACCTTTGAAACAAGATTGTTTTCCCTGACATACTATTCAACAAACAAACAGTTCTCACGTAAATATTTTCCTTTACTCAGTACCTACTAACTAGAAGCACAGTTGGCCATTAATTACCTACACAAATCATAAATCAATGTCAAAGCATAAACCAGTATTTTCAAACATTAGATTCTCAGGACTGAACACCTGAGGTATTTCTAAAGAGAGAATTTATTTTCAGGGATGCTTTGAGCCTCAGTAACCTGCATGGTCACAAATATATACAACATCAAGCCACTAAGCACCCAGTTTTATGTATAGCACTATATATACACATACTATACATAGAGTATATATTTGTGTATTTAGTACATTGGAGAAGTTACATTAGTTTGCAGGACAACAATTGATACAGGCATGTGTATCTTGTAATTCACTGCAGAAAAATTTTCATTGGTTTTCCATGCTACATGCTATCTAAATACATATATAAGCTAAATCTTTGGGACTGAGTCATTCATTTTATCACACGGATTTCTAATATACTTCATATAGTTTCTTTTACTTAAAAAACAATACCACTAAATTATAAAAAAAGATCAAAATCATAAATGTTTATTTTAAAACATCAATAACTAGCAGAAGTTTCTAAGCAGAACAGCTACCTTAGTTTGACATTTGTTCTCACCTGACAAAGGATCTTCTGAATTAAGTGCCTCTCCATTCCCCAAGGTTATGGCTGGTGGAGACAGAGTGGGTGGTGTAGGTGTTCTAGCCATATGGACACAATCTGATTCCTCGGGCATCTCTTCTTCACATACATTCTCCACTTGGTAAATCTGCATCCAACAAACTATTGCTTTAGAGAGATTTCCATTCTATCTTAATACCTTAAAAGAGTTGCATAAATACAGTTTGTAAAATAAATTACCAGTTAAAATATGGTCATCTCCTGACAAAACACTAGCTTCCAAACTGCATACAAAACTACATACAAAAAAATGAACTCTGGGGACAGTAGAGCAAAAAGAAAGTATTTTGTTACAAATAGCAAAATACAGAGGCACAATTCTTCTATCAAACAGACCAGAGAACCTAACTTTTTCAATGTCTCATCTTTATAGTATTTTTATTTACCCACACATTTTTACTTATTTAAACACTTCGGCAAAATGCAAGCTTTATAACATAAAGACAAGTCTGTACATTGTTCTTTACCTTAAACAACAGTGTAATTAAACTGAGTATTTCAGAAGAGTACACCAAGACTACCAAGTACTAGGGGTTATAAGAGATAAGGTATTTTCCTCAAAACTACTGAAGTAAATTTATGTGAATTACTGACAACCAGTTTAGCAGATTAGGACGTAAACCACCGTGTCAAAAGCAAACCTGACTGCTACTCCTTAGCCCAATTTCTACATGAAATATCAGAGACTGATATTATCATTACCCTCTTAATATAAACAGCACACCTTCTTCCTTAACCCACTGATAAACCGAAAAAAGCCTACAAGAGCCGTTGACTCTTTTGCTCACGTTAATCTCATTAGCATGTTACCACCAAAGCCTAACGATGCCATCTTAAACGCCAGCATTATTCGTGTATCATTTTATTTCACTGTATGTGATTTTAGTTCAGTGTGAATGAAGCTGAAACCTTCAGTTACAAACTGCAGATGTCTGAGACTAACACTGAGCTAAATTAAATGGCAGTGATGGGGAACACCACGCCAGCATCAAAAACTCCCCTATTCTTTTATGAAGAGGATCTTTCCAATGTCAGTACAAAATTAATTATCCAGAACTATTAATAATCTGCTATACACCTTCACACCTAGTATAGAGATGATTCTCCTAGTCAAAATTTCAATTGCCTATATTATGTCTGGATTAATATAAAGTGGTAGAAGCTAACAGTCCATATGGTATAATTTATCAAAACTCATTGATGTAAGTGTTGACATATATTTAGTTGCTTTTTTAAGTTTAGATATGCTGAAATTTCATTAAGAGGTAAGATTTTAGGTCCAAAAGTTGCACTTTCATGATTCTTGGTTGATATTCTTGACTGATGATCAATTACAAAATAAAAAAAAAAATCAGAGGAAAATGTCTACTGTTTTCTTAAACCTCATTTCTGTAATCAATTAGTTTCTTCTGGTCCTCTGTCTAGCACCTGGTTTAGCTCCCCCTGAAGTCAATGGGTAAGATTTACAGTTCTTTAGAGAAGCCAAGGATAAAGAATAAAGGACTGCAGTATTACCACTTACCACTGGAGTTTCAATTGGTACCGATGGCTGCACCTGAAGATTTACTGCAACAGTCTGTGGTGGTGGAAGAGTTTGAAATGGCAGCTGAACCAAAGCCTCTGCAGCAGGAAGTTCTTCCTCAGACACCAAAGTGTTTTGAACCAAAACCTGGCCCTGAGACAGAATTTCAGGCTGCACTTGTAAAGACTGCACAGACTGCAGCGGCAGTTGTTGAATCTGGGTTGAAGATGTTGACAGCTGAGGAGGAGCTGCAAGAGGGATAGGTGTGGACTGCAAGGCTGAATATTGCTGGTGGGGTGTCGAGGACACAATCTGTTGGCCTGGGGAAACTAAGCTGGGCTGATCTACTGACCCTATATGTACAGCGGGGGAAGAGGGAAGCGGCAGATGCGACGGAAGATTAAGTGGCTGTGCAATTGGTCGGACTGGATTGGTAGCAGCTTGCTGAGGAGCAGCCTGCTCTGGTTGAAGAGCTGTTGGCACGAGGGAGTTCGCCTGTGACTGAATAAGTGCCTGAGGGTGAATAATTATTGTGGGTGATTGACTAGGGGAGTGTGAAGGTGGAGGGGATACCACCACTGACTGCTGAGCTGACTGGGATGGAGTAGGAGATAGTGTTAGAGGTGGAGGATGAAGGTGAATAGGTGAGCAGTGAGACTGGACACTGCTGGGACCCGGAGGAAGACCATGGCTTGGGAGTGGCAGGCAGTGCTGTGACGGAGGGGGCTCCTGGCCCGGCGGCGTCTGAAGTGCAATTGGCTGGACTTGCTGCTGCTGCTGCAGTATCAGCTGATGATGGGAAATCTTTGGAGGTGGTGAATGAAGTGGGATCTGCTGATGTTTTACTAGAGAATGAGGTTGCAATGGAGAATATGAAGCTATGAGGGGGGAAAGAAAGTGACAATTAGTATTCATTTAAGTTCAGAGAACATTATAAAAACATTAAAAGAAAGAAAGTTTTTCCTTTTACAGTAAGATCAGCAAAACTTTTTCAACCCTGCGGATCTATGTTTAGAAATATCTTCTTTGACAGCATAAGGTACACAAGAACAATTTATTAGGGGAATATATCAATTTCCAAAGCAAAATGCAGCAATGAATAAAGGAACACAGCCATGCTTTTTAGATAGATATACACATGTAAGTACTTTCTATATAAAAGTATCTAAGCTCATCTTTATGGTGTTAGTTCTAAGATTATTGCTGACCCAGCCTTCGCTTATTTAAGAATTTCACGCAACTTTAAATGGATTTAACCTTTGCTTTGAAACAGACTGGAATGAAGAGATAAGCATGTCACAATCAACAGGATTTGTTGGTAACTGCTAAGTTAAACTTTAGATAATACAATTTTAAAACATTACACAAAATTACAAGAGTTCAGTATGAATTGAAACCTTGCAAAGTATTTTCCTGAATTTGAACACACAACTGAAAGGTATAAATCTGAAAACAGTACGGCTTCCAGAGATATCACATCACCTTTAAGTGAACCAGTGACTCACTAGTTACTCCTTACAGCATGTGCACACATTTTCCTCCACATGCAAACCTCCTCTTGCTTTGTCTTTTCCACTTGACAAAAAACTCATATTGTCTTTTTTATTATTCTGCTAGTGAAGATAGATTTCTTTTTTTTCCTTACAGAAGCGAGTTCTAAGAGCATTAGTGCTCAATACCTCAAGAATGTTTGCCTCAGTCTTACTCCTTCTCTAAAAGCTGCCATTAAGCCAAGCTAAATTCCACACAATTCAGACCAATTGTCTAGACTACCCTTACTCTTTCAAAATAAGGAAGATAATGCAAATACATTGCATGCAATGTAATCTAACCAACTGCATGCTTATTTGGGTTTCTCTCTTAATACAAAATACTAAGATTTTGGGGCACTACTACCTACAGATTTATAAAACTACTTGATATAAGAACATTCTGATGACACAGATAAGACAGCAAAAAAAATAACACGAACAAAATAGACTTTGATGAGAGCAAGTGGCTTGAGGTGGTTTCAGCCCACATTTTTTTTTCCAGAGATTAGGGATGACGTGTCCTGACAAGGAGCACACAGAGAGACCAGTAATGAGAATCATGTCTGTATTGTGATTCAGCTGTGTATTGCAATTGCTATATTGTGCTTCTACTGTGATTTAAAAACACTGCTGTATCACCCTGCTAAATCAAAATCCTGTGTAACACCCAATAGCAACAAATAAGTAAATTTACTATTAAACACTAAACTCTATTCATGTGGAACATCCAAAAGAACCCGGTCAGAGAGTATTGGGCTCTGACAGAACCATAACATACAAATTAACTTGAATTAAAATAACTTTCTTATAGCTCCATTTTCATCCTACCTGGTGTTATTAAGTGATGTATGCTTGATGTCCGTGTGACTGGTGTACTCCGACACTCTGGAGTTGGGCTCTCACCTTTTCTATTGCTTTCTGAGGAATCTGGTTGGCTGCCCTTGGAACTGGTTACAGGTTTATTAGGGCACAGAGACAGTGACTGAGTTTGACTGCTGCTCTTTGGTGGGCCATTCTGTGAACTTGACAATACACCCAACTTCTGACTGCGCAGTGTCAAGTTCTGAACCTGGGAAATGAGCAAAATGTAAAAAATCCAAACCATATAAACATCTGTGACAAACATTCAGGCAAAAAGAGCAAAAAAATAACGTTATGTCATGCTTCTCATCCTACGTGATCAAAGTACGTGAGACGTTAAAAACCTGCATATCGAAGTATCCTTTAAGTCACAAAACTGAGAGAAGAAAAGGGATCTTGAATTACTTCAGTGATTAAGAAAATGCGGGAAAGTCTTTTTTTGTTATTGAACTTTTAAAAATGGGAGTTGTTCATTACATTAATTTGAATTAAAGTTTGCATTTTTTCTCTTTTATTGTGTCTTCAAAATGAACGACACAAAGCACCTTAAGCAAATGCAATTATATTTTTATACAGACACTGCATAAGTGCGGTGGTTTGTAAGCATGCTTCCAGAGACTAACATAAACCAGAGCCTTGGGTAGTCAGTGGGACCAGAATCTGCTGTATGTTATCCATGTCTTAACAAACCTGAGCCCTTTATTTCTACAGCGATATCAATGTACCTTTTCATCATGACACCTCCAATGTCACATGAAACAAAAGGTTTGCCTTCTGAAATGTAAATCAGTCAATGATTATTTTCACTAATGCCTGTTATATCACAGCCAGATTCTGTACATAATGATCCCAGCTTTCCAATCTTTCATGCTGAGATAGACTTTTATTTTCAAGGATAAAGACTACCCTTGTAGCACTAATTTACATCATACTTTACATGAAAAAGAGGAATAATTATTATCACCATCCACTATTTTGATTACGTAATCCCTTCCTCATGCAACAGTTTGTACTTGTGTAACAAACAGCTAGTTTACATTTTACTTCTCGCTGTTCAGTGTGTTACCACAGGATACATTCAAATCCTGTTCTGAAGACAACAGTATTTGTTTCCTTATTGGCATGCATGAGGCATTTACTGCAATCCTATCTCTGTGAGTACAAATCAACCTTCAGCACACCTTAGCAGATAAGGTAACTAATCTTGAGATGTCCAGGTCATACATGAGGGAGACACACATGGTACAAAAAAAAGTATGAAAGCAGAAGGGAAGAAGAGTAAGTAGGAAAGAAGTGTCAGTTCACCTAACAGGCCACGTTAGGTGTGACACTGAGACACTGCTAATCATTGATGAACTTCTGAGCTTCTCTGGTATTTCTACATGGAAGATGATACTGTGAGATCACTACACTGTACCTTCACAAACATCTTGTTAAGTGTAATATACACACGTATGTATATAACTAAATACTTTTTTTATTAACTAGCATTGCCCACTTGCTCAGGTTTGCTTATATGGTAAACAAGGACATTTCTCTAACCCAGCTGACTGAAACTCCAAGGATGTATTTATCACAAGGTAAGAAAAATAAAGTGTATCAGTGTTAAAGCTTTTTCACTGTATCACTGACTACAGATGAAACTGTATCTTTGCGATGTCACTGCTGCTATAGAAGCTACCAGACAACCAAGGTTAGCAACATCTGGCAATAAGGCAGTATTGAACATTGAGAGGGGAGAGGAACAGCTTGAGTTTGGCAGGGTCACCACAGCAGCTCATCTGACTGAGTAAAGCTCTATAATTTGGGGTGAGATTCTTCTGTCCCTCTGTAACAACGTCTCAGGAAGTTGCACCACCAGGTAGACTTGTGCTAAGTGGACCTCTAAAACCCTGCAGTACAGAAGGACCACAACTGTGAAGTGACACGCTTTATTGACATCTCTACCTTGAACGCAAAAGGGAAAGATACAAAATGCAAAAAGAGCTGCTAGACTAGCCAGTAACCTCTCTGCACTTTCAGACTTGATCTGCAGAATATGGAGGAAAGAGAGGCAGCTGCTATAAAGGCTAACGAGGCATAATAACTCCAAGACTGAAGGCACAGTCCATCTTTTCAATGAAGGCTCAACTGACGAACTTAACGTTGTGAGCTTGCTCAACAGCATCCTGTATAAACACACAGCTGGATTCCAGCAAGCTCTGCCCACCTCACATACCTACTGGAAAAGCAAAGTGAAGGCAAGCTTCAATGATTTACCATTGTCTCAGAACAGTGATGCATCTTTAAGGTCTTCACATCTACTAGAATCTTCTGAAGGGGTCAACAAACATAAGGTCAGAGAACATTCAACTGTTATTGGATTTCTAAAAGGTTTCTAAACAAGGTCTGTTTATCAAAGGCTTTTAAAGAAACTGCTAAGATAGAAGGGAAGATCTCTCATGAAAGCATAAACATGTTAGATAAATGTTCATTTTTCACAGCAGAAGACTAATATGTTCTGTAATGATCTGTACAATGACGTATTTTTTCCAGATGACAAACAAATACGTTGTTCAGTGAAAAGGTGATATAAGTTCAGCTGATAACATCAAGTTATTCAAAGTAAAGATGAGAGCCAATTACAAGAACCTAAATTGTCATATCCAGGACCCAAATTTTACATATAACGTGATCACCTCTAAATGTGTGGTGATGGCAAACAGAAGGCACTGAAGTTGTACGTAACCAGCACCCATTAGTAGTTTTTATACTCAAGTAAACTTAAGCACAGTGTTTCCTTACTTTTTGGGTTTGACCCACTCTACTGGACATATTTTTAATAAATTTACACAAGCTCACCTGAGTAGCTGCAGACTGACAAGAAGATGAGGAAGATGATGAGACAACAGGAATGTCAGACTGGACAGCAGCCACAGTGGTTGCAGGAGTAAAAATAAGCTGTTAAGCAAGAAAAAAAAATCTGGTAACAGACTGAAACTTTCAAAATATGTGTAAGAAATGCAGTATTTTAAAGAGAGATACATAACTTACATGTAGTAATGTACAGCTTCTAAGATTTACTTTTTTACTTTTAGATGAACTTACTCAAAGAACAATTTATCATGGTAGTTTAAGTAAATAATACGAAAAGATAATAATGTAATTTAAATATAATAATGTAAAATATTTGTTCTACATATTGAGAAAACTTTCACATATATACACACCTATCATCTTTCATTTATCTTCAAGTTATACTACTTTTTTCAATAAACATATAGGAAAACAATAGCCAAAATAAAAAATGCAACCTAGCATAACAGCATTGCTGCACATGCCTAAGAAAAATAAGAAAAATATCAGAAAAAGAACAGAGGATCTCTTTTCCAAACATACTTCATAGGTGCAATTCCTGCAAGCACTCACACTTGCACCTAATTTTATATACCACTGCAGTCACTGACCTCTGGCTCTGAACCTCAGTGTAGCGTAACAGTGATTCTTTCTATTTCATGCAGTTGAACATAACACTAGAAAGACACTAAAAACACTCATAGAATTCTTTGGCCTTTAACAAGTACTGACTGGTACCTGAGCATTCATGTACAACTTCAGTAATTTCTGTGAAATCCCAAATAGATTATAAGGTTCAATTCATATGACACTCACTAGAGAAAGTATTAAAAAAAAAAATTAAAAAAAAAAAATAAATCACTGAACAGATTTTTCAAAGTTGCCCATTGGGAACTGGAAATGCCATATTGACAGAAAATTGCAAGAATCTAATGAGTTTCACATGAATCCGAAGAGAATGATAGCTATGTATCTAACTTGAATTCTAGAGACAATAATGCAAAGAACAATCTTAGTTAAATATAAGAAAATTGTAATCAAGATTTGGAACTCTGCCTGTTACCCGTGCACTGGAAAACAATCTACCTTGAATACAGACTCCAGTATGCCCTTCTACATAGCCAGAAAAGACAGGTGCTCTTTTTTTATTTTTCCCATGTTTGACCAATTTAATAACTGCAGTGCAACCAGGCTAAAAACAGCTGAGCAAACTTCAAAGACCTAAGCTACAGCAATCCTTTTACTTCTGATGTCTACAGTGTTCCAGAAGAT
The DNA here is from genome assembly GCF_047716275.1 of Strix uralensis. Classification (NCBI taxonomy): domain Eukaryota; kingdom Metazoa; phylum Chordata; class Aves; order Strigiformes; family Strigidae; genus Strix; species Strix uralensis. The sequence continues at coordinate 6,104,563 of NC_133980.1, forward strand.
ATGTATTCACAAACTAGTTACTAAATACTCAATGCAATCTGAAACTAAAGAAAAATATTTATAATTTACAGAAACAAAATAAAAATTGACACAGTTAAGGTGTGGGGGTTTTTGGAGGGGGTAGGGAGGGGAATAGTGTGGAGACAACAGGGGCGGACCAAAACCAAGTTTAAGAATCATAATCAAAACTTACCATTTGAGCTCGTAGATACATTTGAGCCTGGCTTGCACTCAGGGTTGGAGAGGTGCTCCCCAGCAACATAGTCTGTTGGGTAATACTGCTGCTGGTGGTGTTGGAGGTCTGTGAACGGCTTATTATCTGTGCAGGTGTAGGAGAGGTGGAGAGGTTAATCTAAGGAAACAAAAATATTGCTTCTGTCATGGAAATTCATTCATTCTAGGGTCTAAAGCCAGAAAGCCTTTGACAAAAATGGCAGGGGCAGTTGAAATCTCTGAACTGTAAAGATATCAAAAATACATTGAGCCAATCATCACCAAACTGAATTCTGGCAAGATTGTACATTTTCATTCTTAAACTGCAATCAACCATTTTGCAGTAAATACTAATAAGCAGTTGAGAGTATAAACAATGTTATTATGAAGTCTGAAAAACATACCTCACAGAAATACACAATTACAGAATATGTAGCATGAGCTTGCAATATTTTAAGAAAAATACCTGAATTTTAATATTTAAGCACCTTTAAGTGTTTATATTACCTGACTGGACTGACATCTTCTGTTACATTTGTTATGCAACCTGACCAGGACACTCCTTTGTGCTGCCATATATGGACTTTTGATTCCTTATTTTACATATGCACATTTAAAAATGACTGGAGACTAAAAATTTCTACAATTTCACATGAAATACTTCTCAACAATTGCTCTTTAGCATCTTCTCAAACAAAAGCTGTTGTGGTTTTGGGTTTTTTTCTTTTCTTTTTTTTTTCCTAACCAGTCTAACAGAGTTAAGTGCCCAGCTCTTTTTCATCACTTACTCAAAAGATTTCCTTGAAAAATCCCAGCCCAATTATACTGTTAGTTTAACATCAGACATCTTTAAAGACTTTCCCTCCTAAATTTAATGAATGAATGATTTTACTTCTAACAACTGTAAGCCAAAGCAATGCTATGAGAGCTTAAAAAAATATACAGTTAAATCACTGAAGCTATGCACTGAAGTCATGAACAGCTTGAGGGCATGATTAATAAGCAGGATGTCTGTAGGACTAAAAGTCCTACTCAAAACAACTGTAGAACTGTACATAAGAGACTGTGCAAATTACATGTCTGAAGATGCTGCTTAAAGAAATACAGCATGAACTGAACACAGAGCTGCTAATAACTGAAACCCGAGCACATGCCTAGAATATGGATAAAATAATTGAAAGTGTATAAAAGATGCATGATAAAAGATGATAATCAATAAAGAAATGAGTGCTGTAAACATTTAATCAGTTTCATATATACAATGTCAGCATTGACTCGGATTCTTTAGATTTGGTGCTCTTTAATCACTGATACACAGTTATGATTTTAACCTACAATATTGCCTTGAATAAAGAAACTAATGTGAAAAATCCAGTAAGAAATTATCTAAGAGATAGAAGCTCAGGGAGTGACTCTTGCCATGGTCTGAACAGTCACTAGTGCTTGTGGAGTGAGCAGCTGCCCCTCAGAGCACCACGAGCAGGCTGGGACCAGGGAAGCCTCCAATGCTGGCCAGCAATGACAGCGGCTGGCAGCACGCAGCAGGATGACTGGCGGATGCTAGAAGCGCAGCCAACACTTACTACAGAGTCGTCATACTTCTATTTACTGTTTCTGTAATACTAATTTTAACCACAGAAATTTAAATACTAAAATCTTTTCTATTTTTCCAAGTAGTTATATACTAACCAAGAGGGGTTGTGAATGGATGGAGGGCTTTGTTCAGTTACGTACCGAGGTCTGCGACATGCTTGACTGCTGAGTGACACTCCCAGTGGGGGAAGTACATTGCCTCCCACCTGACAGGCTTGCCTAAATAGCAAGAATATGTGTCAAATATTGAAATCAAAAAGTGTTTAAGTGATGTTCATATTATTGCATAAACCACCAGAAACATCCCTCTCTACCATTACCTTTTCTCTGAGTTAACAGTAAAAATGCTTTGCTGAAAACTAATTCCACTGAGTAAAGTGCACTCTGTGCTGTGAAATGCTATCTGCAAGGTGCTAAATGCCTTGAATTCCTACCCAATTTCAGGCACTCATATTCTTGCAGATCAAAAGTTGAAAAAAACTATCAGAAGTCTATCAAACTGTTAATGATGGAGCTAACTGATCAGCTCATTACCTATGGTGCTCAGAACTTAAAATGTGACATCATTAAAAACTGTCATTATTAAAACTCACATTAAAACTTTTATTATGATTAGAATCCTCAAAAAATAAAACAAATTTTATAAATGCTGTAAAGAACACCCTCATATTCTAGAATGATAATTTATGTATGCACATCTAGTGTCTGTAACAGTACACTATTCCAGCCTTTCAGATGAATACAGGGACAGTAATTTAGATTTCTGTATTAACAGACTGCATACCAAAACTTCTTAGCCCTCCCCAATCTGATTTTCTTTGCTCTGTCTCAGTAACTGTATATGCACACACAAATCCATCACAAAAAAATGACAAATCAATATATTACCATGATCTAATGGAAAAGGTATAGAAGAAAAAGCCAGGAGCACAGAAGAGTCAGTCTCAGTTCTGACAACAAACAGCTATATCCCTGAAGTCTTTAATTCCATTTTAGCATTTCCATGTGTAAAATCATTAACCACCACCTATCTCTGCAAGACAGTACTCTCAATCCAAGGTCAAAGGAAATCTTTCCACTGCTTGAGTTTTCAAAATGGGTCTCCTCCAGTGTTCACTAATGTTAAAAGCTGTGCTTCAGAAATGAAATGTTATTTACTTCCTACATTTCCACACTCAGAGTTAAAATTGAATTTTGCCATTATTTATAATGCAGCCAGATGTGTGGCAAACCACACTAAGATACCAGATGTTCATTATTGTTACTTGATTTCACTAAGATACATTGCTATTCACTGCTTTCCCCATCAACTTCTAGAGAAAATCATGGGATGAAGATTGAAGTAGTCTACTTTTAATATTTTATTACTGCTTGATGATTTACATGATGCATTTTAATGTATGCAATAAAGCATGGAATGGTCGCCTACTGGAGCATCTGTAACACTGGACAAAATCCTCCAAATAGTTTGGAGGAAGATACAGTTTAAAATAACAAAGTCATCAAAATATAACAGTGAATTATTGTGAGGCATTAAGCTCAGGCACTTAAGCTGTTATTATGTTTGACAATGCTCTAGAATTGTAGTCCTACTCTAGAAAGTAGCACACCATTCTTTTTCAGCAATCTTCACTCTCACCTGTGGTACAGTTGCCAGACTCTGAAATTGGGTACTGCTTAAGTGCTGCTGCTGCAAAGCAGCAGTCTGCAGCATTAGATGCTGCTGTTGGGCTGCATACATCTGCTGGAGGTACTGAGCAGCTGAGCTAGGAGGACGATGCAAGGCCTGCTGAATAACCTGTGATGAATCAGTAGGTAATTAATTACAATTAAAAAGTACACACCATGCTGACATGATGCTGAAGTTTACCTTTACAAGGAAATAAAACCAAATAAGTTCTTTTCACACCAATTATGTCATACTGAACTTCCTCCATCACTGTTCTCAACCAAGTCACAGAATATAGTCAACAAATATATTCACGCTTTCAAGGAAAGCCTGACAATCAGCTGACAATACAGCATCATTCATAACACAACACCCAAGCCTCTTGGGTTCTTGTCAACAAGTCCTACATAACGTTCTGCTTTTTGAAAGATCAGGACAGCATGTGACAAACTCAATTATCAAACCAACAGAATGGTCCGTACGGAGTTTGAAGAGACCTAATTTAAAGAACAGCAAGAGAGGGCTGGATCCAGAGCAGCAGTTACACACACAGAGATACCTCTGGATCCCTGTAGTCAATGTTGGTCAAACAAACAGCTTTATTTTCTGTTATTTTGTAAAGTCTTACGTTAATAATCCATACCCTTACAGAATGGCAAAACCCCCAAACTTTCTAGCATAGCATTTCCCCCTCCCCTATTTGGGAGGCAGGCGTGTACCCTGAACTATTGTTAAGTGGTCTGATACCCTTCAAGCAAAACTGAAAACCAGTAAGACAGATATTGAGAAAGCAGACAGCAATTAAGAATGGAAAGATAATCTTATGTAAAGTATGGTGCAACGCCTGTGTTTGAGAGCACTGTACGGTACAGGAAAGAATATCTTACAGCCCAGTACCTGGACGGCATGCCTGTCAGAGCCACTGTAGACAGAAATCTGTGGTAGCTGTGTCCGGGAAGTGGAGGTGGTAGTGATAGTAGTTGTAGATGCAGAACATGTTGTTGTGTTTGGTTCATTCTCCATAGCTGTGCAGTGTTCGTCCAGCCTGGCAGAATTGAAATAAAAGTGGTTCACAAACAGAAGGCCAGTACACGCTGATTTTAAAGGCAAAAAAAAAAAAAAAAATCTCAACTTCACTGAGATAAAATAATGGACAATTTTCAAATGGATAAGTTTGTAGGGTTTGCTATCACTTGATGGAATTTGTTGAGAGATGTGGTTATAATCTTCCGAGACACATCAAGAGTAGCAATAGGTGACCAATTTAGGAATACATGCAAGATTTCTAGCAAGCTATACAGGAGTACTGTCACATCCCTCTTCCCCACAGCATAGCACAAGAAACTGCTGGCTGACCATTGCACACATTCAGCAAAACGTTCTTGGCAAAAATCACTGATGCCATGCTCTTGGAAAGAGATGGAAAAGACGTAGAGAAAAATGCTTTTACTTTTTACAGTGATACCTCCCAAAACCAGCAACAGTCAAGGAAGAAACTACCTATGTTAAGTATGGCTGATGATTCCTTCCCAGCCTTACAAGATCCCCCTCTCTTGCAGAGTACAATCTCTCTCCCAAAATGTCACCTTTAAAACTGAAATGAATCACATATCTCAATATATGAGGGGTGTTTACCTTAGTTTCTTTTTCAGTATTACGATTAACAGGAAGTGGCATAGTTGCTGTTTATTGCTTTTAAAAGGATGTTAAAAAAAAACAGGTGGGGAGAAGACGTGCTTCTTTCTTAAAATAAAGAAGGGCTCAGAAAAATAATCGTTGAGAGAAATGCAGTGTACTAGAAAAAAAGCAGCACTGCCAAGTGCTTAACAAACCGCCCATCGGATGCTGCAAACAGGAACGTAATTAGGAGTTTCAACGCACACAGCTGAAAGCAGAATGCAACGCTGCCAGGCTGCTGCCATCACCTCTCAAAACACAACTACTCTGCAAGTAGAGAACTGCACGCGGTGCCATAGCTCCTAATTACTTGGAATAGCTAAACTTTTAACAGATACACGGTTACCCAAGGACCTCACGCTTATCATTCTAGTGTATATTGCATATGTTTTGCCATCAAAGAAAATTCACGGCAATAAAGCAGGCTTTAAAAGCACAGATCCCTACTATTAGAACTGAAGAAAAAAATATGGCTTTGTTGTTAAAAATTCAGATCTGTTGTGCATTATTGATGCCATTTATCCACCTACATTAGAGCACAAGCTAACATACATGGTTAACCACTTCAATTGCAATAAAAATGGCATCACTTGTAAAACCACTTTACATTAATTTCACATAATGCTAATGAAAAGTACCTTGAAAAAAAGTCCTGTCTCCTCCAGAAGACATTAAAAGCACATCAAAATATTTACACCTACAACTTGTCTAGCTAGTTTTAGCAGAAAGTTATGCAACCAGTTAAATTAGCCTAAGAAAACAATATTGGATGTTTAATTTCCTTCCTTCTCAGCCACGCTTTAGACATATTAGCGAGATGTGCAATGTATCCCACTCTACTAGCTATTCCTTCAGAAGTTCAACCCATGAGAGTTGTTAATCCTTGAGCTGAAAGTGCCTCATTTTCAAAGATAATTTTGCCATTGCCTAAGTTTATGTCATAACAGATGTACAACAAAACCAGGGAAGAGCTCCTGAACTCTTGTTCAGAGTGGCCTGGCACCGAGGGGCATCTCCAGTCCTCCTCTAACACCTTAGAGCAGATACAAGAGGCTTACTTACCACCCCACAGCCCTACTGCAACACAAACACCACGCAGCACAGGACTAACATGCAGAAATAGCTTGCCCTCTTTCGGCTGAAGGACTAGTAAAGTGCTTCAAAGATGACACTTCTTAGGAACCTCTCCTCTCTAAGTGAGAAGAGGGATGTTTACGGGAGAAGAGGAAATACATAAAAAGTGGTTGCTTTTAGCAAGGAAACCAAGAATCCATCGCAATTTAGCAGATGGATATTTTATGACAGCGTAAAAAACATTACAGGCTTAAAATTAGACTGCCTTTACAGCGTCGCCTTACTTTATAATGCTGTATATGCAGAGACCACTACTAGTTATAAAAAGATCTCAGATACAATTGAAAATAATCTTCTGAAGTCATTCATTGAGTACTCAGTGATACCAAAAAGGCAAAACTCCTAACTTATAATAAAATTAATTTTGTTAAACATATGACAAAGACCTTACAACGCTGTCTGTGAGCAACTCAAACCTTTGTAATGCAAAGTAAGTTTTAGAAAATGCACTAAACTCTGACTTTAAACAACCACTACATATTTAAGCAAGCCTAAAATACTAAGCACAATAGAACACTGTATTGAAAATAAGTATTTATTTCAATACAGCAACTGTAGGAGACACTACATAATTTCACGTTACACCATGCATAATGTAAACACTCGGAAGTTTTGTTCTCTTTATATTTTTTGGTCAAAGCAAATACCTAAAGTGAAAAAAATACCTGTTATTCTATACCAGTAACATTAAACTAACTTCACAGTGGATATGAATTTCACTACTTATGTTTTAGAAAGTTTGACTTCTGGTAAACACCATGGTAATAACGAACACTGCTGACAAGCTGCAACCATAACTGGTATTTAATAATAAGTGAGTTTTTAACATACACAGTTTATTCTTATTATTTCCATTCGTGACCTCTCCTTACAACTCCATGGGCTCAAACCAAAGAAAAATAAATGAAAATTTCCTCCAAGTCTAACTCCTAGGGGCATTTTTGTATGTGATTGAAGGCTCGGAAATAAATCCTCTCGTTTCCCCTTCACTCCAGCTACAGTACAAACCAACCTTGCCCAAACCTTAGGGTTGTGTTTTTGTTAAAAAAGGGGAAAAAAAATTTAAAACTATGCTGCGTGGAAACAGGCCATGCGGTGCAACTTGCCCGCAAACCGGCACGGAGCAACCCGGCCCAGGGGATGCCCGGGCCCGGCAGCCGGGGCCGCCGACGCGCTGAGGGAGCCCCGGGGCAGCTCCACAGGCAGCGGCAGGGCCCCTCGGCGGCCGCTCCCCGCCGCAGGCCGGGCCGGCCCGCCCCCTCAGCCCCCCGCACCGGGCCGCGGCCTCGCCCAGCCCCGCCACCGCCATAACCGGCAGCCCCGCTCCGGCCCAGCCCCGCCGCCGCCGCCCCCCCCAGCAGCCCCGCAGGCGGCAGCCGCCGCCGGGGAGGGCGGAAAGGTGGGCGGGAGGGGAGGCACCCGCTCCCCGCCCGGGGCCGGCCCGCCGCCGGGGCGCTGTCAGGGCGCGGGTCCCCGCCTCCGCGCCCCGCCCCGCCCCGCCGCGGCCTGGCCGGGGCCTGCCGCTGCTGCTCCCCCTCCTCCGCGCGTCCCGCCGGGAGACTCGCCTCGGACAAGCCGCTCACTCCGCTTCCGCCATCTTCTCGCCTCCCTCAGGGGGAGGTGCCGCGCAGGCGCGCTGGGCGCGGCCGGCGCCGGGCACGTGACGACCCGCGCCGCCATGTTGCCGCCGGAGCGCGGCGTCGTCTGTGAGGTGCCGCGGTGGGGTCCGGGCTGTCGGTAGCCGGTCAGGGTAACCCCGCGGAGCCTCCCCAGCGGCGGTGGGATTCCGGTCAGGTTGTGAGTAGCTTCACCTTAACGCAGGGAGAGTCGAGCTGGGGAGCAGCAGCCTGGCTGGGATGAGGGGCCTCGTCTCCCTCAGGGCCCGCAGTGGTGCCCGGCAGCAGGCACAGCTACTTTAATTTCCTGTGGGAGTAGCAGAGGTCAGCTGTATGTTGATAGGGCCTGTGGCAAAGCTTTACTTCTTTCATGTTTTAGCTACAGTAGAAAAATGAAGGATGTGATACGTGGTGTTTTGAGAGTGCTGTTGGCAGGTTAAGGTCAAGGAATTACCTGCTTGTAGTGCTTTTGCACATTGGCTGCTCAGGGACTTCAGCAGCTCTGACCAGGACACTTTTAGCTTCTCTGAGGAATATGAAGCAGAAGAGTCTTTTAGCCATGTTAACTTAGCTCTCAGTTCCTTCCTACAAAATTTTGGCTCTGAGCCTTTCCCTGCTATGGGGAAGCCCACCTCTCCTTCTAAATAAACTATAATTGATCAGAGTTGAATTATGTCAATAATTCCTGTTTGAAATTAGCAGCTGCTGTGTATTACCTGGAATAGATGAGCCAAGCATAACCTCCATAAAGTCAGGTAACCATTATACCACATAGACCTAATTCAGATCTTAGGTGGAACATCTTGATAAACTCAACACCTTGCCCTCTCTATGAAATTACTTCTTGTGATGAAGAAATATTTTCTCTATCTTAGAATTATGTAACATTATTACAAAGCCTCCAGGTATACTAGTATTTTCCAATCTTGCTTGTATTCGCAATGATACAGAAAGAAAGCAGCTCAGTGCAGTGAGTTACAAAGAAAACTATGTTGGACAGGAGTGCTGGTTCATGACACTTTAAATATCTGATAGAGAACCAGTTGTGTGAATGAAAATGTAGTTGGTTAAAATTTTTATAAAAGAGCAACAGGAACAAATAGTAAAATGTAGCTCAGCAGTACTTCTTTCTGCAATTAGGTTGCTGTTTCCTTGCATAACACAGTTTGACCAACTGATAATTGGGACATGAAGGGGAAAAAAAAATTGCCAGATGTCTAGCAGCTAGTTGGGATAGGCAAGTATTTTGCAAAGAAAAGAATCTTGACAAGTGCCTTGCAAAACAAATACCTTCCAAGGTGTTATAGATAAACTTGAAGGGTGAAACAGTCACACTGACCACGGGTGGACTGCCTGTGACAAGTAGTGACAATTTACCAGGTCTAGTGAGGATGCCTGGTTTCTATAAAATATGACACGATTCAGTGGGAGAAAATAGGAATTTTCATAGGTTAAAAAAGAAGGAGGTGTAGGGAGAATGAAGACTCATGCTTGGAGATCCAGTAGGAAATAGAAAACATGCCGGAAGTCCTGGTGCAACATACAGGTGAGTTAAGATACAGCAAGGTACTTCCAGATGTACAGAAAGCTGGGTGGAACAAATAACTTTCTTCTGAGGAAAAAGAAAACAACCACTGCAGGAAGGTCAGGTAGCATGAAAAAAAATCTCTGCTTTTTAACCACACCTAAAGTAAACAGCAAATAAAGCCTTATCACCAATATGAGAAAGAGCAAGGTGTATTGATTGGAAAGTACCAATCTCCTGTAGCAGCCTGTAACTGAACAGAAAAATCTGAACTCCACGCTGCTCTAATACAAACATCCAGGTGTGATGCTGAGTGGAGCATAGAGAGGGGCAGTGGGAAAAAGGAATTTTTTGCTATAAAAAAACCCCCAAAGGTTCCCTGTTTCTTAGGATTGCCGGAAACATCTATTCAGGAAGCATTGGGCAATATAAATGTGTTATCGGGGAGTTCTTAATCTATTTTTTAAATAGGCAAAGCTGGAAAGAAAAACTACTTGCAGTGATAAGGTGGCTTATGATTACCAGTTTTAATAAAATGCCTTTAGTTAACCATCTCTCTTCACCTTCCTTTAGTTAAAAAGAATCCTTCCTGTTTCTTTCTTAAAAAATATCTTGGCCATTTGATAGATGGCAAAGCTTTATCTGAACTGAACACACTGTCTTGCAGGCAGTGCACACTGCATGGATTCTTTAGAATTCTGACAGAAAATATTTTAAGTCAACAGTCGTTGCCAGAAATGCATCGCCGCTGCTTCCGAACAGCTCCGGTTGGCCGTCGGCTCCGCGCTGGCTGCTGAAGGGCAGCGTGCTGCTTTGCAATGTTTTTGTGTTAAAATCCTCATTTTTCTTCGGCAGCTCTCAGACTACGTTGGAAGTGACAAAACTAGCGGAGGAGCGTGAAACAGGTTGCGCAGGAGCACAGCTGGATGTGTCCAAGGCTCTTTTCTAGTGGCGCTGGGCTTGGTTCTGCGGAACAGCCCCGCTGGAGCCTGGTCCACAGGCTGCTGCTCTCCGCAGAGCCCCTCTGCGGGCGTTTCTGGCTCTTTAACCCTCCAAAGAAGGACAAGCCTATTTGCACCTAAATAAAATGACGAGTTTTCCCCCTTCGGGCCCTTTCCTTAGCGCGGCTCCGGCTGTGGTGAAGCCCCTGCAGAGCGTGCCGCTGCGCAAAGAGACCAGGCGCCTGGAACTCAAAGGAGGCGTTTCGGAGGGCCCGGCCCGGCCCGGCCCGGCCCCCGCCGTCCCCCGGTACGCGCGGCCCCGCCGAGCTACGCCCGACCACCCCCCCGGCGCCGGGCTGCGGCTCTCGCTCCCCCGCCGGGCCGGCGCCAGGACCGCGCTGCCGCCCAGCAGTCCCAGCATGCCTCGCGGCGGGCCGTACCAAGTGGCGGGGGGGAGGCGGGGCGCTCGCCCGCTCCGGGCGCGGGGAAGGGAGCGGAGGGGTCCTCGGGGGCTTCTGGCCCGCCTGAGCGGGAGCGACCCCGCCGCGGGGGATCCCGGCCGCCTCTGCCTCCCCCCTTCCGCCTCGGCGTGGGGCACTCCGCTCCACAGGTGTGCGCTGGAGTCCCGCGGGGAAGAGCCCACGTAGCGTGCGAAGAGGGGGACACACACACACACAACACACGAGGCGTGGCGGCCGCCTTCTCCGCGGCTCCCGCGGCGGCTCCTCCTCCCTGCTGGGGCACGGCCCGTGCTGCCGTCCCGCACGGCTCCGCGCTCTCCTGTTCCCCCTTCCCCGTGCTTCCCCCCCTCACGCCCCCGTGGTCCCACCCGCCCCGGGCTGGCGCCGTGAGGAGGGGGCGGAGCCGCCGCGCGCTCGAGGGACGGCGGCGCCGCGCGCCTGAGGCGGCGGGGAGTGGCGGAGGTCGCGCAGCTGCCGCCTCCTCCCGCTCCCCCAGCCCTCCCCTCGCCCCGCAGAGAGGAGGAGGCGGGGGGATGCCGACGCAGCGGGACAGCAGCGGCAACAGCACCATGTCGGCTCCGGGCGGCGGAGGGGGCGGCCTCGGCGGGGACAGCGCCCACCAGGTCCGGGTGAAAGCCTACTACAAGGGGTGAGTGAGGGCGCGGAGCCCCGGGGGGCGGCGGGGACGGGAGGTGGGGCCCAGGCAGGCGGGGAGGCTTTGGCCAGCGCCCGGGGAGGAGCGGAGCGGCGCGGCCGGGCCCGGCCCGGTGGAGGGGGGTGGTGGGGCCGACGCTTCTCGGCCCTGCCCGGTACCTCGGGAGCGGCGGCTGACCGGGCGCGGGTCTGAGGGAGGCTGCTCCGGAGGCTGGGCGGAGCGGCGGGGCTGGGGTGTGTGGGGCGCTCGGATCGGCCCCCCTCTAGTGCCGGGAGAACAGCCCCGGCTCCCGCCGGCGGCGGAGGGCGAGCACGGCTGGCTGGCTCGTCAGGGCTTCTGCCCGCAGGTTTCTGTCAGTGGCGGTTCTTACAGCGCGGGGTCGTAAATACCAGATTTTCGGTGCATTCGCTGCGTCGTTAACGTTCAAGTCCTGGTTGTAGGGGAGAAGAAAAAGAGGGGGGAAAAAAACCCACATCTCCACGACTGAACAACCGCGTTAAAATGTCTTTCGCGTGCTGCTCTGAACTGGGGAGAAGTGTTGAGGGGAGCCTCTCCCGGGTGTGGGGTTCAGTGAGCAGCCGGGGGCCGGGACGGGGAGCGGGGCATTACCGGTAAACAGCGATGAACCTGAGGGGCGTCCCCTGCCCTGCTCACCCTGCGCCCCACGCTCCCCGAGGCCCTGGTTGTTTGCCCGCTCTCAGTAGTAAGTGCATATTCCTTCATAAAATACCTGTAGTTAACCACCCCCCCTTCGCCTCCCTCTAGTTAAGAAGCATCCTTCCTGTTTATTCCTTTAAAAATATCTTGGCCATTTGATATATGTCTTTCTTGGGGGACACATGCCAAAATGCATACTTAAAAAGAAGATATTGTTCAGGGTCCAGCTTCGGTCCTGATCTCTGCGTGTTAAGTGATATTCAGGTCTAAAGGAAGAGGATGTTTGGATGAAAACCCGTTTCATCAGTTTTCAGGCTGTTTCCCAGGGACTGAGTGACTTCCGAGGGAGTCTGTGAATGGTAACTAAGATGCATCTACTGTCAGTTACACTTCTGCTGTAAAAAAAAAAAAAAGATATGCTAGAGGTCTGCACAATGAAAATCTGCGTTTTGCTGGTCTAATTCAATGGCTCTCCAACAATAACATGAAAGACAGAAGTAGTGTTCTGCTTTGGGTTCACAACTCCCTATTAAATAGTAACAGGACCTGACTTTAAAAGTTTGAGTGCAAGGGTTGACAGTGGTTCATTGGGCCATTAAGTTTGATAGGAGGTGATCTAAGCAGAAAAAAATGTAGGTTGTGTTTTTGGATTAAGAGTTGAACACATGATGCTTTCGACAGCTTCCTTCCAGTTATCTGTGTTAAGTACAAGAAAATATTTATTACATTTACAGTATTTACTATCTGGTATCTCTGTAATTTTAAGGAGAGGTATAGAAACCATGCTGAGCATTTGGTATTTGCTACCGTGTTTGATTGCTGGACTGTGCTTTAGAGCTTTTCTTGACAAAAGTCTACAGGAGTACTGTAGAGACTGACACAATCTGTGGCTTTAAAGGATGTGTGAAACACTGTCAAAATAATAGTATGTGAAATTCTAAACTCTTTGTTTTACAGCCCCTTTAATCCACCATTTCTTAAGGATATGGAGATGCCCCTGGCTATCAGCTGGCAGAAGTGTTAGTTTGGTCAGGCAGTGAATTAAAGTGAGAACTGTTCTGGGTTAAAACCATTTCTTTTTCTTCTGCTGGGTCAGTTTTAATCTTGATCATTTCCACATACAATCACATGAATTCTTGCTTTAGCACAGGGAGGCTGTGGTGCAAGAACAGAGAGAAAGCAGCTCAGGGTTGTGGGAGTAAGGAAGAAAACAGCTACATTGGACAGGAATGCTGGCTCATGACACTTGAAATATTAGGTAATAATTTCACAGACACTGGAATGTTTCTTTTGAGTCTCATGTATTGACTTTTTATCTGTTAATGCATTTATTGGTTTACTTTTAATAATGACACTGAGTCATATAGGGTGTTGGTTAACCATTGTGAATACCAACAAACAAGCTGAATGCCTTAGTCATTATTTGTTTTGAGATCTAAACAAATTATTCTCTCAACTTTCTTACAACAGAAGGTCTCCTCCTCAGACGAGCACTGTCAAAAAGTGGGTATCAAAGCAAAAAACTTTACCTTCATCTACTCTGAAATGACTTGGAGACTGAGGATCTAAATGCTGATATCAAAGGCAGCATTTTCCCCTTTGTCCAGTAAACTGTCTCAAGATCAGAGCTGGATAGAGGATTTAGTGGGAAATAGTGTTAATCAGGAAATGTTAATCTCTTGATTATTTTTTTTTTTAATGGAAGCATTTAAGTGGGTTGTAGAAGTTATTGTTAAAGTCTTGCTAGGAAGGTCTTTTCAACTTCCAGAAGGAGTTTCTGGTTAAAGAAAAAAAACCAAAACCCAGCAACTCCAAAGCACAAATTTGTTCTTGAAAGGGTTGAGGATCCAATAGTCAGGATACTCACCTGGGGCTCGAGATGCTGCACTTGCCGAGCCGAACCTGAATCCCCAAAACATCGCTTAGTCTGGCCCAGAGCCTAATTGCTTTTCTCAGCCAAGACAAAGACTTTCATGAAGAACTCTTTGAAGAGTCTTTGTTTCACTCAGCCGTGCAGTGGTAATTCTTTATCCTAAATTCATGAAATATGTAAAACCAGGAAGGAAAATTTTCCTAAAATGAACAGAGATCATGAGAATAATGGGATGGGAATTCCTGGAGACTTGGGAATTGTGCATTAGGTTGAGTTTATCCAGGTTATTTCCTTCTCTCATCTAAGCCACTCTTATCTTTCTTATAGGGCTGGTTGCTCAAAATGATGAGAATAGTCTTATCTATTTTAAGGAGTTACCGTAATCTGTGCAGTGTATTTAATGAGGTTCCTGAGTGAGATTTTAGGAATTCACTCTATTGCACCAAATGTTCACATACTTTTTTTGTTGATACAGTAACAAAGTATAGCAGCTTCAAATGTGTGGCACTGAAGAGCATCTGTAATTACAGCCATTTCAGCTTTCTGGTATTATTCAAAGTTTACCTTTTGTCTTATCTCATTTAGTGAACTGACATAAAGTAGGTGCTTTATGTCAGTTCAGTACAAGAAGCTGTTATATCATTAATATGTACAGGGAGGATTGCGTTGTAGCAGTAGAGAGCAGGTAGCACTGCTTGCGTTCTAGGAATCCTGTAGAATTAATGTTGTTTTAAAAAAAAAAAACAGCCAAAACCAACCAAACAACAAACTTGAAGAACCATTTTTCTGTCATGATTAGAACTGCTAGCTTGTGTTCTTTCAGTGCCTGACAGATTTTGCGTGGTTTTAACTGCATAGGCTGTCATGTAGGTTAGACTTTTAATATACTTAATGGCATAGGTTACCAGTGCTTTGCCCACCTTCAGTTTGATTTGGTTCAAATGAAGAATATTCCTCACAGTCCTATCATGATACATTTTTGCTTCTTTTTTTAATTTTAATATGCTTACATGAGTGGGAAAGGTGGGGAAAAAAAAAAAGTAGTCCAATTTTAGTTGTAAGATCAAAATGTATCTCCATAAATATTTCCTGGAAACTATTTTCTTAAGAATTTTTGAGTCCTTGAATCCTTTCTTTGTATTCTTTGTCTTGAGCACTTCCTGAAGAATTCACAGCTCAGTGTCTTTCATTGTTTGTTGAGGATCAACTTCTGCATAGGAGAGTGTTCAGTTTAAGAAAGCTTTGGTCTAGGCCTATGAACACATTTTCACCCCTTCTTGCTGTTTCAACATTGATTTAATTTTCTGGTGATACATATTTTTCAGAAAAGCAGATTGTGAGAGCAATTGAGACCTCAGACTTCCACTGGGGAAACAGGTGCTTTAAATTGTTCTGAACGGCAGTGCCTGCACCTCATGGTACTGAAACAGCAGAATTCTCCAGGAGTCTTGTGTGGACTAATTTCAGTGAGCTATAATTGGGCTTTATCCAAAGCCTTAATGACTGACCCAGGTGTATGATAAATGTGTGCTTATGTATCTGTATCCACGTATGTAATATATGATAGCTATAATAGGCTGCAGGTGGAAAAATCTAAAGCAGTAGTCTTTGTTCTTACAGTGGATTGTTTTCTCACAGAAGTTTAAGCTCAGAAGTGAAAAATGAGATACGGATATTGAATTGCATTTAACTGTTGGCATTGGGGGTGTTTTTTTGTGTTGGTTGGTTGTGGGTGTTTTGGATTTTTTTTTTGTTAAAGGATGCTATGACTGTTGGATGATCTGTAAAAGAAGAGACATGAGAAGCTGTTTGATCTCAGGAAAGGTGGGGAAGATAGTGATAAGATTCATGGTCTTCTAGAGATATTTAAAATCTGTTCTTTAGTGGTTTTGTTTAGATTTGTCATTTGCATTTTCTCAGGTTTCCTATGGTTTATCTTTTACCAATTCCTACATTTGCATGGTATTGATTCAGGCAGGCCTTTTATTAATATTTATGGAATATATAAATGACAACATTTTAACTGAATAATTCAGGACAAGTACTGTCTTGTTTATTTGCATGTTTCCTACTCACAGGTCCCTGATTAAGACCTATTATAGTAGTACTAAAACAAATTCTAAAAACCCTGGTGCTTCCATAGTAAGAGTTAATTGACAATCCAAATGTGGTGGTGCAAAGGGTGTGTGTGAATCAGATTTTCTTCCAATTCCCTGTGTGTGTCATAAGGAGACAAATAAGGATATTATGCCTTAGAATAGCTTTATAACAAACATGCTTATTAAAAGCAGTGCATAAGCTTATCTTCATCAGGAGGAAAGGGCTATTGTCAAGAATTTTTTTCCCACATCTTAGTGAAAGAAAGTATTTTGTATTTTTTCATGCAAGGCGGCAGTCTATGGTCCATGTTAACTTTTCTTTGTTCTTTAACTTGGCCTACAAATTTTTCTTTCAAATGCCAAATGTTTTCTCAGTAGAGTTTAACTTTATGTCTTAGCTTGAGTGAATACAGCTTTTTCCTAATGAAGACATCATCAATGCGGTGTTGGGTGCAGGAAGTGTGGAAAACACCATAGAATGCAAAGGTATGATAACAGAACCGCTCTGGAAGTGAGACCTGTCTCAGTAGAAAATGTCAGTGTCATCAGTGTAGTTAAAATGGGAAAATAAAGCTTGTCAGAAGACCTGTAATGTTTCGGTTTGTGTTACATGAAGCTGGCTTCACATCTCTAGGAAAACCCTGCTGGATGTTGCTTGTGGAACCTTGTTCATACTTACATGCTTTTTAAAATACTGCTATTAACTAGGGTTCTCTGAAAGACTGATCAGTGTTTGTTGTAACAGAGACGGTCAGATATTCCAAATGTATTTAATAACAGATACATGTCCTGTTGGAGGTATTAGAGTAGTAATTTAGAGAACTTGCTTAAATTCTAAAATAATTAAACTTTCCTTTTATTTGAAGGGCAACTACTTTGCTACTTAAAGGTAGTAACAAGTAGGAAGAGGTTTTTTTCAATTGGTACCAGCTTTAATTTATAGATACAGAGGGATTCCCTGACTGTTCAGTACATCTTAACACTGTGACTTTTTCCGTTCGCTGTAGAGCAGATAAATCTATTTTAAGTGGACTCGAAATACCAAATTTGAAAACTTGCTGGACAGATTTTGCTAACTATTTTTTTTTTAAATATTCAGTTTTTGTTAGAGCATCAGTGATTATAGTCTCATGAGATATTATGGTCTGTCACCTAACTCTTTTTACCTGTCTGACAGTAATAGCCATTTAGTCACGACTTCTTTTAACATACCCTCTACTGTAACTGACTAGTTCAATCACAAAATAAACAGCAGTAGTCAAAATACTTAACTCTGACTTCTCACTGCCCTTCAGAGCTGAACTTTTTGTCTAAGAAAATATTCCAAAGTGAATACATCTGCACTAAAATGTGAATAAATAAAGGGATGGTAAACTTCAGCACAAAATTGGTGAAGCTGCTAAGTAAGCAGTGCCTTATTTCCTTCCCTGAAAAACAGGAAATACAGGTTAAGGCTTTGCCTCCTAATACGGCCTCGTGGGTTTCTCTTTGGTTGATGCCTTCTGTCTGTAACAGCGATGCACTGTTAAATCTGCTTCAGTTTGTAGAGACAAACACTGGCATTGGGTTCACAGTTTGTGTGTTTAGAGAGAGGATGCAAAGGGAGACTTTTGTATCGGAGAGAACACAGTTTGCTTTGTGGGATGGGCACGATCCGGTGTTTCAAACAAAGCCCCATTTGCCCCAGAGTACTGTACTGTGTCTAAATACCAGGGTCCAAATATTGTTTTGTCTTGTGTTTTGTCTCGTGTGGAAAGAAGAGGAGCCAATTCCTCAACCACATAATGTGGCAGCTTTTTGACTGCTTTATTCAGATTACTGAAGGGGCGTCATTTCACTATCGTAACCATTTACTGGAGTCTTTCCCCTAACTAATGCCGATCATGCTCATAAATCCATAAGTAGGCAAGCTGCTGTTCTAGAGTGCTTAGAAATTGCTGCTTTATTTTATTCATGATGCTGAATTTAAAGGCGCCTCAGGCAAGCATGTTTATCATGTGTGTTCTCTGCCACTCCTGAAAGTGGTTCAGGTTCAGTGATCACATTATGCTATGTTAAGTCACCTTCTTGATACCACTCTGCCCTGGCACAAGGTGATTTAAAGACGTTTAACTTGCTGCATATGTACACTTCAGTCTGGTAGGTATGTTGATGTTAATTTTGACCAGATACAAATTTTGTCTGTTGCTTCAACTTTTCTTTCCCTCCACCAACTAGTGCTGGCAACTGGCACCAACTGAAACAAATCCCAACTGGCTGAAGTTTTTATGGGAACATTAGTTTCATAGCTCAAACATTGGGCTTATATGAGATGTTTGAAGAGTAGTGTTGTAAATAGCTCTTTTTAAATTTTTTTTTTTTCCCCTCTCCACATTTCTCTGAACTGTATCTCTGAAATCCTTTGTTTAAAGGACTGCAACCTGTTCCCTTTTACAGCCCAGCAAATACCAAGACAATGGGTTGGCATTTTATGTTAACATATTTAAAACACTAGGTTAACTAAATCTTAATCTTAATTAAAACAGGAATCCCCATTCTGCATAACAGTAAAGCAGTAAATTTTAATTCTCCACAATCAAAATATTGTAAGAACATATGCATCTTCTCCAACTAAATTTTGATTGTGTAGATGTTATGATACATTAATGAAAAATATTACACAGTTTTCCTAGCAGATTAGGGGAGATATTCCAGATATTGAAAGTTCCTTTAAAAAGAGATCTGTGATGCTTCTCTTCAGTGACAGGGAAGGAGGACAGAGAGGCATATACTTAGAATTAAAATTCACTACTAATAACTACTAATGAGCAAGCAAAACCAGCAATATGTTAGTGTCCTTCAAAATCTTTGCAACATTTCATTCTTTGGTTTCCACTGGTATATATCTTATTTCTATGTGTGTTTAGTATTCTGTTGCAACTCACTTCATAGTTATTTTTGGCATTTAAATATTTTATTTTTCTTAAGCAAGTATCTGGAGGATTAAATGTCAAGTAGTTGGTAATAAAAATCACTTGGAGCCTGACTTTGCTGTAGGAGGGGAACTTATGTGCTAATGGTTTACTAATATTACTTTAATATTTCTTAGGGGGCTGCAGCAGGGATGAGTTTTATGTTAGTGGTATATGGAAGGCATTAGAGGTGATGATCAAAAGCTACATATTACAGTATAATTTCTCAAACTTATTTTTCTCTTGCTCAGGGACATCATGATAACATATTTTGAACCTTCCATCTCATTCGAGGGACTGTGCAGTGAAGTTCGAGATATGTGCTCCTTTGACAATGAACAGCTTTTCACCATGAAATGGATTGATGAAGAAGGTAAATCGATGCTTGGTTCTTGGTCTCATAATAAATATTTGATCAATATGTTCTTTAACTGTCTAGCTCTCCTTTCCCTTTCATCTTTTCCTTTCCCTCTGCCTTCATAAGATAAGCTTATCAAACATACTTCATAGGTATGTTTTTAGAAATAGTAAATATGACTAAAAAAAAGGTTATCCAGTGCCTTTGTACGTATATCTTAATGGAAAAGTTGCTGTTTCAAATAACTTAGTGTGGAGAGCTCTTTTTTTACCAAATAAATAAAAACTGATTCATTATCAAAATATGAATTCAATGTTGCATTTATTAGGAAGGGAATGGAAAGTATTCCCTTATACTGCTGAAGAATCTCATGGTTCCCTTAAGTCTTAAATCTTTGAGAGTTAAAGTAACATTAAATGATACATATTACAGTACTTATCTACCATATCGATATAAGTTTATAGTTGAATTGTATGTGTAACCAAAACCATTATATTTTGAGTGTTTGTATCAGCTGTTACTTTAGCAATCTGAATTCTGTTAACACATAACTATTAGTAAAACTTCTTCTATTAAAAGAGAAATTGCTTGTCCAAGTAGCTTTTGATCAAAGTGTAGTAGTAACAACCTTGGCTCATCTCTAGCACTTATGTTATCCATGTTAAAGTTTTCCTTGGATGAAAAAAGTTCAGTCTGTTCTCCCTTTTCCTTAACAGATGTAGTCCAGTTGAGCTGTATGTATATATTAGTAGTTTTTTGGAAAAGGTTATTTGTAGTTTCTGTTTTCTTTGTGGAATTGGTGTATTCTACACATAGGTTTTGAGCTACACCAAAGATAAGTCTGAATTATGAAATATCTGCTGAGTTATTTTAGCATGCTAAGTACTTGATGCAGTACATAAAAGGCCATAATGTGCAGTGATTTGTCGGCAGTGATTAGTATTTGTATGCAGTGATTAGCATAAATGATGCTTATAGAAGTGTTTCCTCCCCTTCTCACAGCTTTCCCATTCAAAATTGGGCAAGTGCCAGTTTATTCACAGTTTAAAGCTAAACATGGACCAAAGCTGATTTTTGGGAGTGCTGTATGGGACAGGTGTGTTTAGGGCTGTGGTTTTGGGAATCTGAGCAGGTTTTTGTTCTTTTTTTTTTCTTCCTCTCACCATTCATAAGTTATTTGCACCAGACAGACTCAGTAGAGTAAAACGAACAATGTTTATGACCAGACTTCTGTGCAGAGTTGCACGTTTACTTCATAGTAAGCTTGCTGTTTTGTTTTATTTTGAGGAGCATAATAGTCTTCTCACTGAAGAGGGAGAGTCAGTCATAGTAAGAAGTGCATATCTTTTTAATGAAATATTTGTAGAAATTTTTGTGCAAGTTCAGTGGTTTACTTGAAGGAACAGTTCTGTCTCAATTTCTGCTCTTTAGAGACAAGTTTTTAAAAAGAATGATGCAGTTTGACTTAATTTTCTTTTCATGTATTCACATAGGATTCAATTTTCCCAAGCAATCTGTTTGCTTTAATCATTGACTTCCAGTTTCATATAAGTAGTGAAAAAGTTAATCTGGTGATAAGGAGTGTGTTTAATAAAAAACCCCCCTGTCTCTGAGTAAATCTTGCATCTACAATGTGTGGCTTCTTGCCAAGACCCCAGACTCCTCTTTTCCTCTCTCCACCAATTTTTCGTGTTTTCAGTTGGTATTCTTTTCAGAACAATCATAATTTGTTTTCTTTGAGAATTCCTGTATCACATACTTTTCACTAAAACCATAGGTCACTCTTTAATAGTAGCGTGAGGAAATGTGTGTACAGTGGACTGATTTTTGTTATATTACTATCCATGCTTCTTGTAGTAAAAGACAGGATATGGTATCTAGGCCAGCCTTTCACTACTTACTGAATTGCTTGATCAGATGTGTCACTAAACTGGATTTATTTACTCACTGAAATTTTTATTTGTCATTTACTAAATGTCTTTTTAGCCTTTGCAAGATGTGAAGTGTCTTGTATAATCACTTCCGTTTCACAGAGTAGTGGCACACAAAGGCAGACCTAATTTAGTTGAGTGGAATCACTTTAAAAAAATGGTTGATTCCACTGGAAAATAGAATTAACATGATTTTAGACAATTTTCTATTTTATCTGTATGTGGTCAGTTCCTCTTACCTCTGTCTTGTGAAATGTACTTACTATGGGATGAAATGTGTTTGTCTTCAGTCTGTTTCTTGCTATGTAATTCAAAAGCATTTCCTTGACACTATCTCAGCTTTCTTTAGATGGCTGCGAAATTCTTACTAGTCTGATCTTGTGGAAAGAGCTCATCTGTTTTATATACCTAGTCACCACTGAAAACCCTTAATGGATTAAGACTTCTGCTATCCCCTTTAGATTTTGAAATGAAATTGTGAATCTGAGGGCAGTGTTGGAAAGGATCAGTTCTGTGCTATTGCCATTGTCAGCTAAATTGTGATCACCAGTAACAAACTAATGTGCAAGTCAGATTTAATTCTGCAGCTTCCTACTGATGTCTATAAACCATCTGATCCTAGTTTGACGAATGGTGTATGTTCTTGAGCCTCCTTTTCTTCTGCCAAAGAGAAACACAAAACTGTTTGCACAGGTGTCAGAAACAAATGAAGAAAAACTGGTTTGTTGATTGTCATAGTGAGTCTGAATAAATGTAGTTGTTCCTTCTCCTCCTGCCATGCTCTGTACTGTGTGAGCTTGTGCAGTGAGTTGGCAGTGTGATGTCCAGATAGGTGATACGGTGAAAAATAACTACAGCTGGCTTCAAATAGTAGTTTTGAGGATTATGACATGCAGAAAAGAATAAAGACAGAATGTTGCAAATGGACAGTTTACATTTATTACTAATATTTTAGCAATAGAAAATAATGGATACATTAGAAACAAAACAAATTAACTGGGAAAACTTTTGCAGGGTGAGTTTTAAATATCCCCCTGCCTGCTAGGTGTGTGGTTCTAATGAAAAGCAACACCTGTATTAATTTCGGTATCTTGTAGTACAAAACAAAAAGCAAATAGTTAATAGACTGTTGCTAGTTCACTTTCAAACCATAGTATTGACTGAAGACTCAAAGCAGTAAAACTTCAGATTTGATCCAGTTCAGCTGAGATGGAAATTGTTCTGCCTTCTTCAATTCAGTTACCCACAACCAGTTGACCACTTAAGGGTGTGGGAAGTTGTATTTCTGTTAAAAATTGGAAATGGTATATGACAGTAGACTTGCTGCATGGGGTTTTGACTAGAAAGAAGCTTGTTCTGCTCACATGCTGGAGTGCGAGCAGGCAGAGATAAATCCTGTGTTCTTGCACAGGACATCTTATATAGGTGGAGGGGAAAAAAAAGAAAGTTGAACTAATAACCAGACATATTTTCTTTCTTTGGGGTGGTGATGATTCAGATTCAGCATTGCTTTGAAAATGTTTCAGTTGTAGTATTATTTTGAACAAGGTTTTGTCTTTTGGGGAGATAATTTTTTTATAATGTTACTAATCTGCATTGGACACCGAAGAAAATGTTTTATTACATGGCTGTTCTTTTCAGTCCTTATAGCAGTTTCGAAACACTAACAGACACAGGAGGTCAGTTAAAATATCATGAAGTCTTCAGATGAATTTTGAGAAACAGGTAAAGTTCAGGCTGTGTGTCTGACAGAGTATGAACCAAGTCTAGAATTTAAGGTCCTTCTCGCTCCTGATCCTGAATACAGCAGATCTTTAGCTTGATCTCCTTTGTTCTCCCTCACATCCCACTGTCCCTAGGTTTTAAACCTACCTATGTGCCAAAATTGCCCTGATATATTTAAGTGTTGTTTAATGATTCTGAAATACCTTTGTGGATACAGGTTAGTTCTTTAGAAACATGAAGTAGATATCTACAAAGAGACCTTAGTCAGTCCTAAACTGTTACTTCTGAAACACAGATATGTTAAAGCAATCCAATGCAGTCTTGTCAGAGAAACTTTTATCATACAAGCATTTGGCATGTATTTTAATCTGTTCCATCTCAGATAGTCAACAAAAGTTGCAACTGTTTTATGAAAAATAAAAAAAACCCACCAAACAACCCACACTTTTTTTTTTTCCTGCCTTGGTGCCCTTTCTTTAAGGGATTTTACTTCAAATAGTCCTGAGAGTGTGAAACTAGTAGTTAAAAATCAGAAAAACGGGGTGTTTTCACTTAGGTTACATGATTTGTCCAATGTCTTGATTGAGGTTTGAGGAAAGACTAGAGGTCTAACCTGGTTAAAGTTTTGGCAGTGTTGAAGCAGCTGTGAATATAGAATTGACTCAGTTCTAATTAAAAATCCATGAAACAAAATGGAATCTTAGAAGGATTTTAGGTGCAGGAAGATAACCTGCACCTCCTGTACTGAAATGATGTGTAACCATGCTTGTAGCAGACCAGACCAATGATGTTTTGTGATTATGATCTGCTTGCCTCTTGGGAATAGCTCATATTTTTATTTTGCCTGAAAGCATTCAATATGACTATATTTTCAGATGTACTCTCTGAACAGTGTTAAAAATAAATACTACCACACGACACTATTGTTCTGGTTTGCTACAGTAATTATCTTAGAACCGACTGTGAGGGAACTGTTGAATGGCACAGAACTAATTGGATTGTGTTTTGGATTGTTCTCTTTTCTTTCTACAGGAGATCCATGTACAGTTTCTTCTCAGCTGGAGTTAGAAGAGGCCTTTCGGTTGTACGAACTAAACAAGGATTCAGAGCTTCTAATTCATGGTACGGTGAAATTTACTGTATTCTCACATTTGTACCTGTGAAGTGGAATTTTTACCTTGTGTTATCTGTCTCTTCTGCACTGTTCCAGCCTCCTCAGTTAAAGCCTGTTGTAGCATTCTGTCAAGAGGATGCTGAAGACCATGCACCGTACTTTTTAGCTGTCAGCACTTTGTCAGTGTTCTTTATTAAATTAAGGGAGGAAAAAATACTTTGCTGTTAGTTTATTGATGAAAGACAGCCCCTGTCTCTTTCATTCATTCATCCCAAGTGTCTTCCTGTGCTTGCTGGCAATGAGTGGTAGAAGATACATAGTACAGTGTCTTACACTTTGATAAGTGCTTTAGAGCAGCATCTATATTGGGGGAATAAAAGCTGATGAGCTCCATTTGTGATGCCAGATTAGTCAAAAGTGTGACTTTTCTGAAATTAAGTACTTTAGACCGGTTTTGAGCCTAATAATATTGTGCCCTTGTTTGATATGTAATTGTTCAATTTTTATTTTTCAGGGTTATATGCCCATTTTGGTAGCTTCTGCAGTATATTTTTCTTACTGTTTGTAACTTTTTACAAGTAGAAGATAGATTTCAGTTTAACAGAGATTCTAGCAGAAAAGCAGGGGATCTCTGTAACGAATGTTACTGGGTGTGTTATATGGTCCTTCTGTAAAAGGATGCAAAAAATCTAATTCACCATCAGCTCATTGGGAAGGAAGAGACAGCTTTTCAGTTAAAAAGTGTAAGCATGTGATCTGTTTCCATATATAATATGTATATATATCTGTTTCTGTATATATGTTTCAGTATGCTGTTTGATCTACCCTTTCTCCATTTAGTTTTGTGTTTGATAAAATTCTGATTAAACCAGTGCCAGGGCTCTCTCCCCACTTATACTTCTTCTTGTTGACAGTTACTGAAGCTAAATAAACTGGAAAAAATGACTACTGTAGACAAGATCATATGTAGCTGTTAGGACACCATAATACCGTACATTTATATTAAAGATTTCCAAATTTTGACTGCGATTGGTCACATGAGAAACCAGAATCGTTACTTTTTTCTAGTTACTTTCTTTAGGAAATAACTTGGTTTATTCTGCTTTTTGCTTGTATTTCTCATGTATATTGCTGTTACATCCAGTAAAGGGTTTTGTGGCAGCTTTTCAGCTCACCTGCTCTTGCACAAGGTTTTGTTAAAACGCAGTCTGTGCTGTCTTCCTAAATGGTTGAGTGCCTTTCAAAAGTATTGTGTAAAATCTGTATTTTCTCTGAAATAAAAATTAATCAGAAGTCAATGTCCTTCTTGCAGTATTTCCCTGCGTACCAGAACGGCCTGGCATGCCTTGTCCAGGAGAAGACAGTAAGTAGGCATTTCAGTTAAGACGTACAGAAAATCAGGAATTCAGATTTCCTGTTTTAGATCTTGATGTTATATGGTTTGGCATCCTACACTTATGAATATTAATAATGCAAATCTCTGCAAATTAAATATTTAAAAGGAATAGAAAGTCTTGCTAAACTTAAATGTTGTTTGTCACTTCTGAATCATTGTTAATAAACATTTCACACTCCTGTTAACTATCCATGTCACTCTGCTTTCCTTGCTTTTGCCTCTTCTATTGTGACAGTTTTTTTATCCTATTCCTGTCTTTTTGGTAGTTGCCAGATTGCTGGCTGACTAATGTGAACAAAGGCTTGTAACCAATGGTAATGACTTCTATCACCATTTAGAGACCTGTGGTTAATTCATTTTAAATTGATGTTTAGAGGTTTTGGAGAATACTCCTGATAGTACCTAAGTTATGGTAGCTAATGTACTAGACATTAAAGAGGTAATTTTTCTCTCTGTCTTAAAGTTTTGTAAGAGATCATGTGTATGTTATGCACACACACACATCTGTCAGCTTGATATCCAAGTCTCTGACAAATGAAAATGTGCGTGTTTAAAAGTTAACTTTGATGGTATGGATAATGCTGCTTTTCTGAAAAAATGAGGCTGCAAGCTGAATCAGAAATAGATTTGCGACGCAGTGTAGTTTCGTATATTGTTTTCAATTTTGGTTCCTGACATGTCTCTAGTAATAAAAAATAAAAATTAAAAAATCCAAACAGTGTCAGCTGTGGATATAAAACACTGGAGGATTTGCGCAAACAATCTTATAAACCAGGGCATGCTCCTGAAATTCACCTTCTTTCCTCCTTCCCCTTCCCCACAGCTCCTCCCCAAGTTTAGGTAAGGTAGTGCATACTTTGCTCACAAGTGTTTGTATTGTTAGGGCAGTTTTCCTTCTCTTGACTCACTATTCCTTTTAACTTTGGAAGAGCAGAATTAACTTTGAGTTGATCAGGATATTCTGCTTAAAATTTTCTCCAAAACTTAAGAAAAAAAGATACTTGGAACATTACTCTGTGTTTCTGGAAGCTGCAAGAGTGAAACTGCTCTGCAAATCATTCTACACAGAAACGTCCATGACAAGATGTTATAGTTCTGTGTTTATATTTTTATGGATATAATCATATGTTTTTCCTCTTAGAATCCATTTATCGCCGAGGCGCCCGCCGGTGGCGAAAGCTCTATTGTGCAAATGGTCACACTTTCCAAGCCAAACGATTTAACAGGGTGAGACTCTTGTTGGGTACTTAAAACCACCGTACAGGGATGTCTTACTTTCGTAATTACAATGTCACTGCCTTGAAAAATCATAAGGTAGTTTCATTCTCATTTTTGTTGTTTGTCTATAGCATTTAGACTTTTGGTAACCATGTAGTTTTGGGAAACCTGTTATTAAATTATGAGGAACTTAGGAAAAAAAAAAAATGGTTGCAATTCACTTTACATATACTCTGAAACCATTATATCAATCATATAAAAGTTCCCTTAAAATCTTCCCAGAGGGCAAACTTGAACACTGGCATTACGTGACTGTGAACTGAAAGTACATTTTCAGTTCTTTAACTTCTGGGAGTAAAAAGGTCTGAACTTGCTTACGCTGCATGGACTTTGCTTTCATGACTTTTAAATGAGAAAACGGAGATGTTTCTCCAAACGGCCTGCTTATTATGGCATGTAATCAACTGAAAATAACAAGCTATTTGTAATATTTTCAAGAAGCAATGTCAAATATAATTAGCTAAGGACCAAGAAGGCTATCTGCTGTATTTAGAAAAAGCAACAGCAAAAACCAAACCCAAGATATTTGAATAAGCCAGGTTCCTTGACAGCTTCAATAATCTCTCCTTCTTTTCTAAGCTTAGTGTATTGTGTGCTTAATGCTTGAGATTGTCTCCACTAAACTTCATCTTGAGCATCCTTCATACCTAACTTCTGCTTTTTTTTTTTTTTGACCTTCCTGGTCAAAGGCTGTCAAGGCACCATAGTTTAACTTTCCACTTTTGCTTTCATAGGCACCATGTTTTCATGGTTCGTTTGAGTTGTTTTGTGACTGTCCTTCAGTGAGTGGTGATCTTTCCAATTCCTGTTATCTGGTGATTTAATGTTTTGAAGCTTTTGCTCTGCTGCCTTCCTCTGTACAAATGTAGGACTCATCTACACAGAGAGATGACAAGATACAGAGCAAATTAGCTTGATCACAGCAGCCTGCTGGTTCAGCTGCAATGCTTTGGCCTGGAGTTGGCTCATGCCTCTCTGGGTCTGTGTGCAGCAGAAGAGGCTGCCTCTGCCTGCACCTTTCCATGTAGATGCACAATTTCTGTACAGCAGTTGCTGCGTATTGTTCAGTTGTATTTGGGAGCTCCTCTGTATTGTATCTGCCTGTTCGTTCTTAAACTTTTCACATAGAGACTCTTGGTATAGTGGCAAGTTCAGTAGGGATCTCTCTGATCTCCTATCCTATGTTTTTTTGTTAATGAAAATGTAGCTGAATAGTTTTTCATTTTGGTCTTTAATCGGTTTTGTTGATTTGTTGTTCTAGAGAGCTCATTGTGCCATCTGCACTGACCGAATATGGGGCCTGGGTCGCCAGGGATATAAATGCATCAACTGCAAACTCCTCGTTCACAAGAAGTGTCACAAACTTGTCAATACTGAATGTGGCCGTCATACACTACAACCAGTAAGTAAAACTCATCTGATTGGTTGTCTTGAAAAAACAACCACCAACCAATCAGTCAAAAACCCCTGTTTTATACTAATGGCTTTCAAACTATGGTCTGCAAATGATCACAGTAGATGAAACATCTTTCTTTATGTTTACTGTGACACTTTGCAAGAAAGTTTGGGATTCATTTAGCAGAATGGCAATTTAGTGGCAAGTCAGGAGTCTAATTTTCACATCTGATATTTTTTCCTGTGTCAAATATGAACATATAACTGATATTTATCTCATCCTTCATGATGTTGTTACATAGCACGCGTATATATACATACGCACACGTGTTAATTGACATCTTCAAAGTGAAGCACAGGTAAACCAAATTCTCTAAATATCTGTTAGATTATTAGGCTATTTCCCATTTTACAGAAAAGGAAGATGAAGTGCAGAAGTTTTGACTTTTCTTCCAAAAAATTCAAGTCCCCAGAAAAATTCAGATGATTACTGCTCCTGGTTTAACATTAAAAGCAGACAGCTACAAGTCTACATTTTGTGAGTTCATGGGACTGATATATGTACTGCTGAAGTACTTGAGCTTTTCTGTCTCATTTGTCATCTGCTATAGTTCTTTATTCTGTTGTACTACATTATCACTTCAACAGCTTCTGGAAATGTGTCATAACTTCCAGAAAATAGGTAAAATAAGGACTGCAGTGGTTTCTTTTATTGTGTAGGGATTAGAGTAGTAACTATGATTAATCAAGTTAAAAAGTAGCTAGGTTATATTCCTCAGGGATCATTTATTTCATTTATTCTGTCTAAAATAATGTGTCTCACACTTGGACAGTTTATTACAAAAACCCTGTGCATATTTGCAGGAACCAATAATGCCTATGGATCCATCATCAGTGCATCCAGATAATGTAGAATCGGGTAAGATGAATAATTTTTTTCTTTAAATTACTCTTTAAGTTGCTTAAACATGAATTTGGGTTTTAAAAATGAAGCGAAATAACTTTAAGTAAAATTACTTTAAAACCCCTTCATTACTTTTTTTCATAGGACAACAAAAATAGGACGACTTCTTAATGTGAAGTGGGATATAAATACAAAAATTCCTTAGTTTTCCATATTTATCAGTTTAAGAAACTTGGCTAAAAAGGAAGAATTTAGGCTGTCAGTTATGCTTTTCCATCAGTAAGCTGTGTACTTTAAATGTCCTGATCAAACAAACAAAAAAAACCCTTAACAGGGGGCTTTCTACTGAATCGTAGCCAAAGAAGTTAATTCTTGCAGCAGAGTGATGGTCCTCACACTTGAATTTGGATATAGATGATGAACAGGTTAAACACCAAACAAACCACTGTTCTGCACAAGATTGTCTGTGCATGGAGTCAAATTTAATCTGAAGAGAACTCCAAACATAATTACAGGGTTTTATATTAGCCACATCTGCTTATTAATGCAGTATTGCAAAAAAAATAATTCTGGTGGTTTAAAAAAGAAACAGCACCGAATCAAACAGTTTTGAATACTTAGATGCATTTAAATTGTGTATCTCTCTGAGCTCTTGTGTGTGGAAATTTTAAGACAAAAGAAAACACTGCTGTATCGCTTCAGTCTAATCGTTTTTCTTGCACCTCTAGTGATTCCGTACAATCCCTCAAGTCACGAGAGCTTGGACCACGTTGGTGAAGAAAAAGAGGTAAAGTATCGTAACCATGGTAGCTGTATTCAGAGATTAAAGCCTTTGTCTCTCAGTTTCAAGATGTTAGTAATTTAACTTGTCACAAACTGAACACTAGTACATAAAGCACATTTGGATTGCTCACTCAGGTGTATGCACATATGGCTTGCAAGCTGTTTTATTTTGAGCCTTGACTTGAGATGTGCTTTGATTTTGAAAGTATAGAAGTGCTTTGACTTAGAAGGTATTCCAAACTCCTCCAGTTTAATTTGTTTCTTATCTGTCAAGTCTCCTCTGCCTCCTTTCTTTCCCCTCATGTTCCTTTCCAGGACAGTCCAGTTTTAAGAAAAACAAGTGTTAATTGAATCAGTTGTTTATATTAATTTTGCTGTTTGGTTTGAAATGCTAGATTTTGCAGTTGTTAAAATTGGCAAGCCTGCTTACTAATTTCAAATTATCTTCATCAATAGGCAATGAGCATTAGAGAAAGTGGCAAAGCTTCCTCCAGCCTGGGTCTTCAGGATTTTGATTTGCTCCGAGTTATAGGAAGAGGCAGTTATGCTAAAGTACTGCTTGTTCGATTGAAGAAAACTGAACGCATTTATGCGATGAAAGTGGTGAAGAAAGAGCTCGTCAATGACGATGAGGTAGGCAAGCTTTTTATCAGTAAATCGGGCAGCTCTTCAAAAGAGCTTCAGTATCTACCACAAAACGGGAGCCAGGCTTCTGGGTCTGCAACACTAATTGAAAATTATATGTGCGTTTCTTATACACACTATACTATAGAAGGTTCACAATAGAGATAACCAATTTTGAGGTCGTTATTGACAGACTGATAGCTCACAGCTGCCCTCCTGTGCCAGTGATTTCTGTCATGAGCCTCATTGCCTCTATTGTCAGCGTCTCCTTTTGTGATCAGGACCATCTGCAACAGTGCTCCTGCAGAATTCAAGTTAATAAGCCTGGCTTGCTTCATTATTTTGGAGCAGTATTCCCTATCTCTCCTATTATGTTGGCTTGCTGGGCTGAAAAAGAAAGGGGTGGAGTCTGGTGTTCATATGTTCAGGTTTGGTTTTTTGTCACAAAGGAGAACTCACAATGTTATTTTAATTGCTCTTTAAATTGGACGTCCATCTTAACAATTTGTTTGTAGGTCATACAGTGATTAGTAGAAACTAACAGAATTGCACTATTAAACTGCTAAACACCTCTTTTTGCTGAAGATTTCCCTTGTGTTTCTTTGAGCTACTCTGAAAAGACTCGAGTGACTGTGGTTTGCTATCCAAGAGCTTTTGCATTTATTTTTCCATCTACCATTTATTTCTTCTGCATTTCCTGATGCTACTTTACATTTGTGTGCATCAGTTTATCTTTTATAGATGAGTGTTTTTTCAGTCCTAAGTAGTTACACAACAAAGCTAAAAGTACAGGACACTCAAGACAGGAAAAAAAATAGTATGCTAAATTGTATTACTTCACATTGCAGAACTATATAATATTTAACTTCTTACAGTTAAAACAAGGATGGTAAAACACTTGAATATCTTTCTGCTAATTGTCATTAATACTTGACCTAAGAAGTGCAACAATCCTTTTCTGAATGTCATTTTTCTTAAATGAATAGGATATTGATTGGGTTCAGACAGAGAAACACGTCTTTGAGCAGGCTTCAAATCATCCCTTTCTTGTTGGACTACACTCTTGCTTCCAGACAGAAAGCAGGTAAAGGTCATAAGATAATAAGAAGATAGTCTGATTCAAAAAATATTTCATACTGCTAGGCACCACAAAGGCCCATTTAATACGTTAAGTGTTAGGTAGGCAGCAAAAGTCAATGTACTGTAAATCATTGTAGCATTTTATGAGCAAAAGGCCATGTTCGTCATCTAAGCTTTTCATATTGGTGAGATGGAGAAGAATGTAAAGTACTGGTAGGTACGATGGGAAGGATTCTGGACATGAGGAGAGGTGCAGCTGGTAGGAAAAAAGGCTTAATGATATGAGGTAGGAGACAGAACCTAGAATGGGAGGAAAAAAAGGTTTAGGGAGAGAGAAATTAGAAGTACAAAAAATGAGGAAACTTATCTGACACTTTCATGGACTCTCTGAAGATGAGTCTCTGAGGAAGACTTGGAAAATAGAATCTGAATTTTAAAAAGGAAAACAGTAATAGAGAAGAAAATTATTATTTTCCTCTGTTATAGAAGAGATTGTAGTAGACTAATAAATTACTATTCTATACAGTAATAATTTTCAGTATATATACATTTTTCAGTATACATAAATTATAGTTATTGTATATTTAAACAACATCCTTGCTGTTTGAATAGGTGACAAACTAGTGGAGGGAAGTCAGAAGAAAGAGTATTCGTAATATGCTAATAGCATTAACCAGAAACAAAGGAGATTAAAGGGATCAGGAAGGAAAATGAGAAGAAAAAAGAAAATACTTTTTTTCCCCTCGTTTGTCATAGAATCTGATGTGAATCTATTTATATAGTCACATACATAGTAATGACAAGCAGTAGCTGTAATGGTTTATTTCTTTTAGCAATAAAGGAACTATGTAGAGAAACTTTGTATACTTGATTTTTAACTTTGGGAATTTATTCAAAGTGAAGGAAAATAGCGAAACCGGCGATATTACCAGAGAGATGGGAGGAGTTGAATTGACATTGTTTGATAACAGACCTGTAACATCTCAGACCTCTTTCAGCCTTGTATACAATCATTTGTAACAAACTCCTGTGTGTTTCAGGTTATTCTTTGTTATAGAGTATGTAAATGGAGGAGATCTAATGTTTCATATGCAGAGGCAGAGAAAGCTGCCAGAGGAGCATGCCAGGTATGTCTAATTCAAGATTTCTTGCATCAGAACAGTTGGTTTTCTGATACTGTGCAGTAGTGCAGAGATAATGATGATGAGCTAGAAAATCCTGTCCAGATGTTAAGGATTTAAGAAATGTAAAACTGCATACTCATTTTAATGCTGCAAGCTACCATATTTTTATTTCAAGGAGGAACTGTAATAGGAAGCACTTAGGTGGTGTTTGCATTAGCATTACCCTAGATGACTTCAGTCTGATATTTTTTTTTCTAGAAAAACACTTTTGTGTGTTGGGTTTTTTGTTTTTGTTTTTGGGGTTTTTTTTAAAGGTCTAATGATATCAATGTGTTTCTCTTACAACAACCACTACCAGCTGTCCAGGCAAATGCTGAGTTCTTGGTGCATATGCTTCATCTCAGATGGTGAGATGAAAGGGATGATTTCAGTAGACATTAATATTAATTAAAAATAATTTTTGAAATGACTGTGGATAGAAACATTTGTATGATTATAAATAACTTACCCATTTCTCTGATGAAAAATATGAGCATACATAGGTTTATATTTAGATGTGTCATATTGCCAAGACTGTTGTTGTGGTTTGGGTTTTGATTACCTGAGTAATCAATATCTCTTTCTACACTAGGTTTTATTCTGCTGAAATCAGTCTAGCGTTGAACTATTTACATGAACGAGGGATAATCTACAGAGATTTAAAGCTGGATAATGTGCTACTAGATTCTGAAGGGCATATTAAACTCACAGATTATGGCATGTGCAAGGTAAGATCTAGTTCCTTGTTAATCAGTAAAATCAACAATTAAGAAATTGTAATGAATTAAAAGATGCAGAGGCTTAAAAATGTGAAATGTCAAGGTATTCATTTATACACAGTGCGGACAGGCTGTGTACTCATTTCATTTCTGTAAATAGAGAAAAAAATGCTGAAGTGCACAGACTACATATATATAATGATTATGTTTTTATAAAGCTGCTGTATCAACCTGATGGGAGGGGTAGGCTGAAATAGTCAAGATAACTTGATTCCAAAAAGAGCAAGAGGTTGAAATATATCAGTCACGCTTGCTCCCATTTGGATTCTATGACACTTCCCATTTTCTGTAGAAAAACGCTGTCACTACAAAGACACTGGAGTACAGTTTGACTTTGCCATCGAATTGCCATTATGCTGATCTATTAGAAGTATTTTAAATGCTGTAATTTTGGCTAAGCAACTGAAAAGCATAATCTAATACAGGTTGGAAAGGGCCGCAGGAAGTCTAATCCATCCTCCTGCTCAGAGGGTGCAGGCCAGGTTGCTAAGGGCTTTATTCAATTTGATCTTGAAAACTTCCAAGGATGAAGACTGCACAACTTCTTTGGGTTACACCCCCCAACCCCACCATTCTGCATCCCATGCTCTTCTCTGAAAAGCTTGTTGTCTGTCCATTGCAACACCCCAGTCATGTAAGCTGTTCCACCATGCCTCGCTTATTCCCATTTGCCTCTCGCTGGAGATGTGGTGGAACTTACTGACTAAAACCTCAACAGATGTTGTCATCATGTAGGTACGTGCCATCCTCTTGAGACTCTAGATGCAACCTACTTGGTTTCTTCTGAAACAAGCGGTGATTTGTGTTCATTTACATACAGATTTAAGTATAGTTTTACTAAAACGAAAGCGGTTTATTCAGGATGCTTAATTCAAAACTAAGTTCTTAGCAGAGGGGGAGTGTGGGATCTTTGGCTAACTGAAGTATTTTCTTCCCATCTTTTCTTAAAGGAGGGTCTGAGGCCTGGTGACACAACCAGCACATTCTGTGGGACTCCAAACTATATTGCGCCTGAAATTCTCCGGGGAGAGGATTATGGTAAATGGGATTTCTCACTGCTGCCATATAACTTTCACCTTGTCTATTACTCCTTACTTGAGTTGTTTAGCAGTAGAAAGTATAAATCTCCATTAGACATGAAGTCACTCTTAATTCAGCATCCTGTCTGAAAAAGTAAATAAACCCTTCAAAGGAAGGACAGAAAACATCACACCAAGCAAATAAGATACCATGCCTTCCACATCTTAATTTTTTTTATCAGTCTTGAAGAATAGCTTGAGTCTTCCAAATTTATTATTGTTAATAACTATTTTAAATACTACTGATGATATACTTGCTGTCTTGAATTGTGTTCAGGTCTGGAGCTTGTATTTGGCAGTAGTGATAGTATTAGATACTGCAAAGGGCCTAGATAGTAGATCTCTCTTTCACAAATCTCAGTGTTAAAAATAAAATTGTCTGTGCAACTGCTTGTTCAGGAAGTCCACAAGATTCCTGAAGCAAGAGATGTGAGAGAGTATAGAGGGCTTGCTGTGTGTGTTTCCTATTACTTTTTCCCCCTAAGCTTCCAATACTGTGCCAAGCAGATCTTTGATCGGTTTTCTTCCATTAAGATTTTAACAAGTTCTACAATTAGTTCCAATTTTTTTAAAAAAGTACGTGTAACTTTTAAATGTACTATCTTATTTCAGTTGAATGTCTCTTTCAGACTGGCTTCACCTCTTCCTTCCTTACCACAAACCTTCTAAGCCAACCAGACTTTATCAGCCCCAGCCTAGCTGTTAGAATTTTTTTCTTTAGCAGCAAATAGTACCACAGATATGCTTAGCTCCATAAATGACTGTCGTGCTACTATTAAGAATCACATACTTCCTCCTTGTCCTTATTCCCTGCTCTGAATAACCAATCCCATGTTAGTTAGTAATGACTAGGTTTAAATATTATCTAAATCTTTGTTAAGGTCTTGACACCAACCTTTAAGCTTTTTGCATTTCCTTTTCTTTGTACAGCATTTCCTTCCATTGTGCACATAATGAGCCAAGTAATGTCTAGTACAACTGTTACCTCTCCTTTGTTCAGATAATCAGAAAGACTGGCAGTACTTGTATCTTTGAATTAATTCTTTCTTCTCAAAACATGCCTGTCTGTAGCCCCAAAAGTGTTGGTATTTTTGCTCCAAAATATCTGCAGTAGTGTTTTCTCCTCTGAATTCTAGGCTTCAGCGTAGATTGGTGGGCACTTGGTGTGCTTATGTTTGAAATGATGGCGGGCCGGTCGCCCTTTGATATCGTTGGGAGTTCTGACAATCCTGATCAGAACACAGAAGATTATCTTTTCCAAGGTAAGTACCATGAGTGTTCCTACACTTCAGTGCTTTGTTTCTATGTACTTTTAATCTAACTTTAAAGATGCAAAGGCTGATATGAACCTTGTTTTTTTGCAGTAATTTTGGAAAAACAGATCCGAATTCCTCGATCCCTTTCTGTTAAAGCAGCAGGTGTTCTAAAGAGTTTCCTTAATAAGGTAAGAGCTAAAAGGGACTATTTAAGACTTCTTAAGAGCAGCTGTTTTTTTAAAAGCATGTTGACTAGTTGATGTGTAATAGACATACTTTATCTGCCATAAACAGGGTACAAAAAGTGTGAGGCTAAAGCAGAATTCCAGTGGGGCTGGGAGACCTATTCTAGATACTTATCTTAAAACCCAAGGCTTCAGATTCTGAGGCTGGGATCATGAATAAATTTCAAATTCAAAGGCTTAGAAATGCTCAGAGCGATTTCTTTAACCTGGGGAATTGGACAAACTTACCAGATTTATTTTGGTTCTTGAAGAGAAGCAGCTTAGCAAATCACTCTGACAACTGCTGATGATTTCATCGAGGGAAATGCAGAGGCAGTATGTGCTCACTGCTGGTAGCCAACCAGCCAGAGAGTCAAATGTGTGTGTGTGGTAGTGGACTAGTCCGAGCACATGCTGGCCTTTACTTAGTGAGTGTTAGATGAGTGGAGAGGAAGAGGTACAGGAGAAAACAGATTTGATTAAATTGTTCTAAGAAAGTAATACTGTTCAAGAGCACTGCTTCTTGGTTGTGTGTGCATGTGTGCATACACGTACATGGAGATGGAATTGTATTGTTAAAATAACCTTCTTTCCACTGTATTTATCGGTAACCCGCAGTTACTATCCCAGTGTGATTGCCTGGCATAGTCAGTCTGCTCAGGGAGGGGCGGGCAGGGAGAAGAATCAAATTCACTAACCAAGATGAATCAAATTCATCTAACCAAGTTTGCTCTGAAACATATGATATGTTTAAACAGGTTTTGAATACAAGTGAAGAAAGCTGGCATGGTTGTTTATATAAAATTCCATTAAAGGCTTCCATATATTCATGCCTATTTCAGACAGTAAATTGGAACAGTTGCCAAAATAAAAAATGCTTAGTTCTTCAGTATCCCTTGTAACTGTGGTGTTTCATTTCTCATGGAATTTGTAACACTTGTATTTTATTCATGTGTAGGCCATGGCACCCATTTAGAAATATTTTCTTCCTTGTACAGGATCCAAAGGAACGTTTAGGCTGCCATCCTCAAACAGGATTTGCAGATATCCAGGGACATCCATTCTTTCGCAATGTTGATTGGGATCTGGTATGTGAATGCCCACTTATTTTCTTTGTATACATTATATTTTGGCTTATTTTCTTTGTATACAATGCTGGCTTGACAACGTTTTTTTTAGCATGAGAGATGATGTAAAAACTTCAAAAACTTTTACCCTTTTTACACACAATGAGTACGGTAGATTAATGAAATACTTGTAGAAAGTATACAAATGAAACTTAATAGTAACTTCCAGCCTTGTTTAAAAATAATTCAATAGCTTGTAACTCGTTCTTGGTTTCACTAAGTGCACTTATTCTTAGATGGAGCAAAAGCAAGTGGTGCCTCCATTTAAACCAAATATATCTGGAGAATTTGGTCTGGATAACTTTGATTCCCAATTCACCAATGAACCTGTGCAGCTCACTCCAGATGATGAGTAAGTAATGTAGAATTTAAGAAGTTCTCATAAGTCAGTGGAGTTATAAAACTTCATCTAATAGCTGTAGTTGTAGTCCATAGAAGATACGTAAAGCAGTAAATAACATTTTCTTGTGGTAGTTTGGAGAAAATCGTTATGTGTCCTCATAGTAGACTTCATATGGCTGGATTAAGTATTGTCTTCTGGCATGCTGTTAAAATCAACTAACAGTGGGAAAGTTGCTATAAAGAATCTTAGTTCAGGGAAAGATGAATAAGTGCTATTTTACAAGTTTTAGTGGTATCATCTGCAAGAAATGAACGTGTGAAGGAAAAGACCTGTTTTGTCAAGTGGTTTATTTTAGCTTTAAGCCATGAGATTTCTAGAATGTTAGGTTTAAATTGAATTTATCTTGGGTGTTCTGAGCAAGAGAAGATGCTTTGTTTGGCTTGTTTGGGTATTTTAAATTGTTAGTAGTCAAAAGAGATTATCCTGGATGAAAAGCCTTGCTAATATCCATGGTAATGCATTTGGGTTTGGTAGTGGATTTGTGGTTACTTACTCCTGAGGGACCCTGATTTGAAATGAGGAGGGAAGGGCCTTTCCAGTTTGACTGAGCTACTGCTATTCGCATTTCAAGAATTTTTCTAGGGTTTTGTATATTGTTCATGTATAGGTAAGCACAAACAGTGAATGATAACTGTTACCTATGCACCTTAATTAGGTCTGAGATCCAATGTCCTTCATCCCTTTGTATGTGCATAATGTACAAATAAAGTTTAGAAAAGTTGCTCATGCAGGTTGCAGTATTTATCACATCCTAATATTTTCAGTTTTTTACAAAATTGACTGTTTTGGGCAAGTTTTAAAACTGCAAACCTTGCAGATTGCTTTGTGGGGAGAATATGTGCGTGCGAGCAGCTCAGTCACTGCTCCTGAGTGGTTTTATTTTTTGTTACTGTTATAGGGGCTAAAAAAAAAACCCAGCAGTAACTGTAAGGATGGAATGGGACAAAAGAGAGAAGGGAAATGTTCTCAATTGCAATCCATTGTACAGGTCTAAATTTTAAGACAAACTATAAGTTAATATTGTTACCTTTTTAATTTTGCTGAACTAATGGCTGTTTTTTAATCTTAATAGTGATATTGTGAAGAAGATTGATCAATCTGAATTTGAAGGCTTTGAATATATAAATCCTCTCTTGATGTCAGCTGAGGAATGTGTCTGAATTCTCCATTTCTGGACTGTGCCAATTGTTACTCTGTTTGTTTCTGCATGGATAAACATCTCTTCATTTGGATGCACTTGCATAAAATGAGTAACTGAACATCTTACCCTTTGCCACCTAGTGTGAATTCCTCACGAATTTTCTTTTTTGTTAATTGTCGTCCAGGACAGTTGTTATGCTTGAACCTTCGGCTGCCAGATTTAAAATGTTAAACTTTCCAACAGTCTTGCCAAACTTGAATTTTAATATAGAAGTTGGTCTCTGGGGCTCCTGACTGAACAATGGGGTCTGGCTGTATAATCTGCCAATACAGCATTCTGATAAAACAAAGTTTTCTTACTGCTTTAAGAATACAAATTGCATTAAGGGATATAATAAAATACCATTGAAGGACTTCCATTTTTCCAGCGAGACAAGTAAGACCTTATGACTTCTGTAGCTCGAAATCTTTTCTTTCTAAACATCCAATTTCCCTATTCTCCTTAGACTTAGAGCTATGTTATTCTCTTCAGATTGAAATGACAGGAAGGAGAGCAGATTTTTAAACTGAAGAGGCCAAGAATGGCTGCTTTCATAGGCTATAT
Organism: Strix uralensis; assembly: GCF_047716275.1. NCBI lineage: Eukaryota > Metazoa > Chordata > Aves > Strigiformes > Strigidae > Strix > Strix uralensis. The sequence goes on from NC_133980.1 coordinate 6,143,990, forward strand.
TGATCTATTCAAACGGAGATAATGATATCTCAATAATGCTCTGAAATTAGACACTAGGAATTGTACACTGATACATGGAGAGTGCCTTTCTGAGCCTGTCCCTTTCCGTGAGGGTTGCACATGGTATAAAGTGTCAGTTTAAATAAATGGAATTCAGTTAATACTTTGAAAAGTTAAAATCTGCAGAGTGTAATTTAGCAGTAACGGGCAGCTAATACTGACGGATGTAGAACATCATTCTATTATTTATTGCTTTTACACTTGCTGTCTTAACTGTATCAGAACTGCATATGTTACAGCTATGGCCTAGATGAGGGCATTTGTTTCCTTTTTTTTAATCTTATTGCCATACTGTTGGAAATGCATTTGACTTTGCCAGTGGAAAAAGCACATCTAGGAAGAAATAGGTGCTGTCCACAATGACTCCCTTAACTTCCTCACCTGTAGATGGTGATTTGTAATCACAATCGAACCCTACATGTTGGTAGTAGACTCAAAGTTAATAGTAAAGTGATTGGAATGAATTGAAAGAATGGTTCAAACTAGGACTTTTGGGAGGTGTGATTCTTACATTTCATGTTAGTAAACAGTGTAATATACAGCACAGATAATTCTTATTTTTAATGTTTAAGAAACAGTTTTGAATGTCTAAGGCTGAAGAAATGCCAAATGTACCACTTTTTTTTTATTATTATTCTGGGGAAAAGGGATTAAGAGACATTGAAGAAAAGAATCTGTGTTATGTAAGTATGAGCTATAAGGCAAGCTAAGCGTTACTGAAAGCAGATCTAAGTATCTGTAAGCACAAGTTAGCAAACCTTATCTGAAGCTTTTAATAAGACTTCTGCTTGGTCAGTGTCTCTCCTTGAAAATCCTTGTATGGCGACACTGTAAATTCATAGCACAAATCTTCTGGTGTATGTTTTTTTCACTTACATGTTAGCTTCAAGGAGAGAGATTGCACAAACACACAGCAGTGTCGTGGTGTGGTATTTTAGTTCATGTTTTTCTTTGCAACGTGAATGGGAAACTCTTGAGGTATTGGGCTGAGTTTTCAGAACTGGGAAGTGATTGAAGAGGCCTCAATTTCAGGGAAGCATTGAACCTCCGCACTGTTAAAAAACAGGTTCCCTTAAACTCAAGTTATATATTTTCAAATGTTAAAATATCAGAGTAGACCTACTTTTCAAGTGCAGCTAGTAACTTCAGCATGTTTAGTTCATGTCAAGTGAACTGCTTGCATGCAGTTTTAAAATTGTGATTAATTGCTTAGCCTCTAACTTCTACACCTGCATGACTAGTTTAGACATCAGGACTTAACTGATATTAGACTTGGAAATTATCTAAAGCAAACAAGAAAAGCCTTGTCTCTGCAGTGGCTTAACTTCATATGAGGTGTTAAATAAAATGGCTTTAGGTAAGGAAGGGCATTTCTGCTGTTCATCACAGAAGAGTAATGGAATAAAACACTGTCTTTGCTTAAAGCAAAAGTTATTTTTTTTATAGATAATGTCACAGAAAAGGTAACTTTTTCTATTTACATATCTAACCATTAAGAATGTCTCTAAGTGACAAACGTCTTAAATAACTGTAAATCCATTTTTAAACCTTTTCTTCAAAGTGCCATGATATTAACAGTTATTTTTTTCATTGTTAAGCATATAGCAACTGTCATAAATATTCAGAAGGGACATTGGGTGTAAACAGTCCAGTGCAGTAGGCTTTGTCTTTTGGAGAAAGTGTCTGCATCAGAAGCATGATGTATTTATGTGGAGCAACCTCCTTTTTGTATGCAAGTTGGATTCTTATGGGTGCTCTGCTAGTTAATATTGTCACTACTGTTTTCCTGTTTCATACGGAATATGGTCTTGAATGTTGTTGTGTAATCATTCCCTTTATTTGTGCACACTTTTTACTTTAAATAAAACATTTATATTAGGCCTCTGTGTGTTTAAACTCTAAAACAAATACTGCAAAATGCTGGGCTTTGCTTGGGGTGGTTGTCTGACCTTTAAATATCCAGGTCCCACGGGAGTGTTGTTCTAATGTTATAACTTCTTCTAGAAGATAGCGGTGTGATAGACCACAGCAACCTGAGAAATACCTCCCTCGGCCTGTGTTCCCTGAGCATGTCTGAGAATGCAGGGCCCTCTCCAGCGTGGTTTGCCAGCCTTGCATTCATTGTGCCCTCTGGAGAAAAAGCACCCCTGTAGGTTCTGTCTTTCGTTCCAAAAGTAAGTAGTGAGGCTTCGGTCAGCTGCGCAGATACAGAAAGCTTCAAGTAAACTATGAAATGCAATTCTAGCTTGCTTGACCCAAGGACCTCTTTCAGCTGGAACTTCTAAGACGTCATCTCGGCTGCCAGAGCTGGGGATTTGGAGTTTAGAGCAACACTCTCATCTGCTGCGCTTACTTCTGCATGATTTCTTTCTTTGTTTCTTCAACTCCTCCCCCGCATTCTCGCAGATTTCTGACACGGAGGGCAAGGGCTCTTACCTCATACCCTGCTGCAGATGCAGTGTTTTAATAGATCTCTACTTCGATATCTGTTATCTATATTTTTAAAAGAGATTTCCTCTTGCAATCTGGCTTGTTATTAAAAGTATGTATCGGCAGTCCTAGGCAAATGCTGCAGATGGTTGCATATTTTAAATGCTTAACCTCCCCCCACGCACACTTCTTGTTTCTGTTCAGTTTGGTGGCCAACTGCTCTCGGCTCAGTCTGAGCAATTGTTTATGTTAGGATACTCTATAAAAGAAATTAATAGCTTGTATAATCTATATATACTTGATACCTTAACTGCTCAGCACGCATCCTCACTTCATGATGCATAAGCAGTTTAAACAAAGGTGTCTGAAATTGCCTATAGATTAACGGTGTTTTCCTGGGAAGAGGGAGGTGGGGATTGGAGCCCCTTTCAGAAAAAGGGGATTTTATCATATCTTGCATTTTCTTGAGAAGAGTTTGTGGTGGTGCAATTCTTAACACACACACACACACACACACACACACACACCCTGCCTCTCTTTGTTGGGCTGCTTGGCGCTACATGCGATTCCACCCACATCCCCCGAGCTATACACCAGTCTGCAGAGATAAGGACTGATAACGTTAACGAGCCTGGCTCCTGCCCCCTGCCGATTGCTCGGAAACGGCTATAACGGCCCATCATCTCCTAAGGGCCTGGCACACCTGTGCCTGGGATGGGGTCAGATGGGAACAATAACAGAGTTGCACATTCATGAAGTTCTTGTGCAACTGCTGGAAGGCACCAGATGGTATCTGACAAAAGTCAATTACCTTGGACCCTATAAACTGCGACCATCAGGGAGACCCTCGGAGCTCTCCTGGATCGCAGCGGGCCTGTGACCAGAACCTCCCCTGAGCTGGGACGCCTCTCAGGTACCAAATCCGTAAGGTGTCGTCTGCTCCAGACGGAAGGCCAGGGCGAAGTCCCCCGCTCGAGTCTCAATTATCGCCCGTTGAGGAATGCCAAGGCATTGTGAGTATTTGCTCTAAACTCAAGAGGGAAATTTTCTTTGAGCTAGCTTCTCTTTCACCCGTCCTTTCTCTGTTTATTGGGGGGGGGGTACGTATACTTGTTTCTGTGTGTGTTTGTCTGTTTTGTGTTTATTCTACTGAATCCAAATACCTTTTTCCGTGTGTTTGTCCATTTTGTGTATGCGCATATATATATATAAATTAAGGTACTGTTAAGTAAGTTAGTGTGAGTCTTGTCATTTTAGAATCTGTGAATAAGTCCCTTTTCTTTCAGTATTTCTGAATTATTTTATAATAATAAATTGCTGTTAGTTATTAATAAACCTAGATTTCTTACTAAATCATTACCGTGTCAATACTTTCATCTGCGACAGAGTTCTGTTAGGGTTTAAGACTTTTTTTTTTTCCTGTTTATGATAAAGGGATCTAAACTGTGTACTTGAAATGCATGATCTTACCATTTAATCACCAACAATTAAAGGCAGAGAAGCATCTCCATCCTGGATGTGTTTGCAGGAGGTGGGCTTTTTCAGGCATAAATAGAACCAGAAATCTGTTGCGTCCGCATTTGACTTCTAAGCTTGAACAAAGTGTCTGGGCTTATATCCCTCTTGCATTGGGTGGTGAAGCATCTGGCTGAACAGCTGAGTTTTGACCTTGATTTTAGATGTAGAAATTAAGTCATAGCTCAGGTTCTTCATTAGCTGTTGTGTATTTTACAGAACAGCTTCCAAAGTAACTCATCCTGTAAGATGTGATGGATGCTAAAATCTATCAACTTTTTGTGCTTTACCCAATTACAGATCTTATAGTATCTCTAATACAGTATCTTGTCTGTGTTAATCTGTCATAGCAGGTTTCACAAGAGTGGTCTTAAGTATTACAATTTAGCATTAAAAATCACTAATTTTTTTTTTTTCTTTAAAATGCTCAAGCTAATATCTTCAGAGGAGAAAATGCACAATTTTTTTTCTCTGTTCAGTGTTAAATTGCGTTCTTTAGCATCTTCAGAGACTGTATATGGAAACAGTTTTTTTAAAAAATGCCTCTTTCTGCAGAAAACCCCCTTTGTTCATAAATATGCAACTTGAATCTTACTCGTAAAACTGTGACAAAGTTCTTTACACGCTTAGCAGTTTGATGAACAACTTTGTATCTATGTTAACCAGCTCAACTGAAAGATAATTTTATTTTGTTTTAATATGATATTTGGCACTTCACTTTATAGGCAGTAGTTTAAAGGATTTATTTTTATTTGCACTTAGAAATGCAGATTAGTTTGTCTCACTTGCCCTTCTTCCTAGTGTGCGAGTGGAAGAGGTATCAACCCCAGCGACTGTCAAAGGTGGCCTGCGAGGAATTCAGAGGAGCATGTGTGGGGAGGATGGGACTTACTCTTTTTTTTTTAAACACCCTTTTTTTTGCTTCATGATATCTTGGAGGTTTGTGGTTTTGAGTATGTCCTGCTTGGTATTATCTTAGAAATATATGAAATAAAAATTACGCACTTTCCAGGGAGCCGCTTGGTTTCCCATTTATTATTATATATCCCCCATTTTTAATTTTAACTGAAAATGAAACTTTCATAGTCACTATTTCATTGCAAAGTAAAAATTTCTTTTTTAAATAATATTTTTCTTTTTTTTTCCTTAGAGCTGACTTAAAAGATGAAAGACAAAAATTCTGTACAGGCTGCCTTGGTGTTAAACCTATGGTGTTGAAACCAAGCAGTGAAGGTGCTATTTGTGAACTGCATTTTAAGATAACCTTAAATGTTAATTGTGTAAGCTTCCACAGAGCTTTGGCACTTCTTGAAAATTCAGAGACCTTAATAATAAAAGGAAGATTCCTCCTATGCTCTGTTAGGGCAATTTATTGCATCTTGCAGAGGTCTGTAACTCGGCTTTTAGTTGCACAGTGCCTTTGGAACTGCTTTTCACAGTCTACAGTAGAAGTTGTAGGCAGAGTTAACATCTTTTTTTAGATAATCCTCTACCTACAAACTTTTGTCTTACATTGCCTGATTATTGTAGCTCTATAGCAACACTATCATTACAGCACAATAGTTACCAGGATTTGCAACCTGAAATGGAAAATGTGCAGCAGAACTTGAGAAACCCACATTAAACAATGGCACTGAATTCCTAAGCTTCCATGACATCAGTAGGTCTAATAAAAGATGTAATATCTGCCTACAGACATTGCTTTCCTTGCATCCATAGATCAGTCCCGCTGTGGTGTTATAAATATTGTATTTTCTTCAGTAAATTTAAAATGGAAATATGGCATAGTGTGTTTCACTGATTGGTACTTGAAGAGAATTATTTTTTATCGGATCCTAAACTCCTAGAGGGTGGAGAAGACGGGAATGTCCAGAATGTCTGGACAATTGTATCACAGGCCCATGTCTTTCAGGATCAGCTCCAAAAGCTGGTAGATTCAGAAATCTTGTTTTAATCTGCTATATTGTTGTGGCTTTTAAGCAAACCTTGTATCTGCTTAATAAGTACGTACAGAGCGTTAGTATTCTTCACAAATGTGCTTACTTTTCCATAAAGCTATTTCTTGTCTTACCCTCAGATGTTTTATTGCAGAAGAATGAAGAATTAAACTGAATTTAAGCAGACAATTGACATCAAACACGAATGCACTTTTGCATGTTCTCCATCCCTTTCCTCAGTCTCCCTGCCCTGCACAAACGCAGTTCACATTTTTGTGTAAGGTTTAGCACTTGTACTCCAGCAGCTGCTTTGCCTCTCGTTGTTTGCTTAACTGTAAATGGAGGAAAAATACCAATATTTATAAAATCCTTCTGCAGAATCATTACATGAAGCAATGCTCTTTTCTGTCGAAGGCTGGAAGTGCTGCAGAAGCATTTGATGTAGCAGCCAGAGTGAGACGATGCTTGCAGAGTCCTGTGTAATTGTGTTGCTGCAGGCTAAAGAACAGCATTTATGAAAAGCACCAGGGTACTACTCCACACTGCTGCACAATGCTGGAATTCATTTAAACATGTTTAAAACACTTCCCTGCTTTGAAAAGTACAGACAACAAGCGGAGATATAAAACTGCACATTGAGGTGGAATGGCTGATGTTTATTAACCACTGTGTGCTGCTAAACTGCATCAAATGCTGTTGGATGCAAAGATGAGCCAAGAGTAGGTTTATGGTCCAACATCCATGAAATTTCCTTAAATACACAGATCCTATTTGTGATGAAGCTCAAGTGGCTGGAAGGTACCCAAGTGCCAGTCCTGATAATCCTTCAGTTCCTGAAGCTCAAATAACGCATAAAGCCTGATATTTTTATACCTATGTGTTTCAGCTGAGATTCTGCTGCTATGAGGAGTGACACAGATGAACTCTGGCAAAAGGAGATGGAAAGTAGCAGGGTAAATGTAAGTAAGGAAAAGTGCCCTTCCCATAACAGTAGTAGTTATGATGATAAATGCTTCCTGAGGAAAGACTGAGTCAATCTTTAGTGATTTACAGTAAAAATAGAGAAAATGAGGATGGAAGAGGACAAATGGAGTATTAAGGGGGGGGGGGGAATAGCATTTCTCCGATACTTGTGTTCTTCCCAGTACTAAATCTTGGTTCCAGTTTTTGGGAAGCTTTTATCTCTGCTTTGGCCTACATGGAATGGAAGGAATTTATATCTTCCTTCTGTTTTCTCTAGCCTGTGGAAAGTTAGGTTTTTCTATAGGCATTCTATGAAATGTCTTTTTCAAGCAGCCGCAAAAAAGAGCAAACTTGATTTCAAGTAATTTGGAGGTTTACGTCCCTCGATAAAATTAAGGCTTCTTTTGATACCCCTTCATTTGTAGGAAAGCCTTCTGCTTGAGTGCTGCAATATGGCAACAGTAAAACAATGATCCTTGTTACAACACCTTCTGCTGAATATAAAAATTGAGGTCATGCTCTACTTCAGTTTTATGATTCCTTCATCTATACCTAAATTCTTTAATAATAGAAAGGTCAAGTGGTTTTCTTTAGGTTTTAAAAAATAAATATAACCATTATTGTCTGTGTCATCAGAGTTACCATTAAAAGCCCAGGCACTGCTATTTATATGGTTATTCTAAACCCTGTTCTACTACTTAAACTGTCAGCAAGTTATTATTTTTGCAATATAAAGCACCACAGGTCCCAGAGTTTGTACTAGCTGCTGTGCAAACACAGAGTAGGATGGCTCCTACCTACAGCTGTGACCATCTAAGGTTAGCAACAAGGGCAAAACCTGTGTACAGGGTAACATCAGCAATCCCAGATCACTCCTTGCGCAGCCATTGTCAGAAGGAAATGTTGTAGATATTGTTGTAGGTACTGCAACTGATGTGGTGTTTTTAAAACAAGTTAAGAGGTGACTCACGGAGCAGCTTCGCAGTGATTCTCAAGGGCTCCTCCATCAGTGAGCGCTGTCACCCCGAGGAAATCTGAGCGTATCAGAGGTGTGAAGTCAAGGATTAAAGTGTAGCAAACCCCTCTGTTGATCAGCAACGAGGCAGGTTTTGTTTGCCCTGTACTAATCCTTCTGGTGTGGTAGGAAGTGACACGGGCCGCTCGCTGTGGGCAGTGCTGGATGATGTTAAGCAGTGCCCGGTGCTTGTACAACTGCCCCGTTTTCATGTGCTATGCTTTTATACTCACGTTGCATCAAAATAGGTAACTGTACAGGATGAAAAGCAACAGCAAATTGGATTGTGCCTTAATCTCAGCTGAAGTGCAGTCTTTACAAAGAAGATGTAAACCAAAAAGCTTTAGGCTTCTGGCAGACAGAGGAAACTTGTAATACATAAACTACTTGTACAAAGACTAAGCCGCCCCTGAAGAGCATCTTCCCCTTCCAGCGACAAGCCTGAAGCAGGAGCAGCCCCTCGCATAAATGTGTCTCCACAGAGATGATCATACCACTTCCCAGCCGGGCACAGTGACCATCTTTGGTACCTTTTGTGCTTCAGCATCTCCTCGCTCCCGGTGCCCCACAATGAACCTGCGCCTGGAAGGAGAGGTCTGTGAAACCGCTTTGGGGACAACCACTGTCCCACTCACCTTCCCCACGTCTCCCTGTCCCCCAGTAGTGGGGTGTCAGAGCAGAGCCCACCTTGTGTGGAGACCCCTGCTGAGGGACAGTTACTGAGGGACAGTCATGGAGGGACAATTGCTGAGGAACAGTGGCTGAGGGACTCTTGCTCAGGGACCCTCCCTGAGGGACAATCGCTGAGGGGCCCTTCCTGAGGGACAGTTGTGGAGGGACCCTCCCTGAGGGACAGTCGCAGAGGGGCCCTCGCTGAGGGACGCTGGCTGCTGCCCCTCAGGGGAGCCGTACGCCTGACAGCTCCCTCTCAGAGTCGGGGCCCGCTCCCTTCTCTCCCGCCGCGGCTGCTGCCTGCGCTCCCGCTTGGCTCCTTTCTGCCATGGCTGCTCTCACCCGCCCCAGCTCCCGCTCCGGGCCCCCCCTTCAGCTCCTCGCCGACCCCAGCAGCGGCGCCGCCTGGGCGCTCCCCGCCGCTGCGGGCCGCCTCTCCCAGCCCCTCGCGCTCTAACGGCGGCGGGTCTGACCCGTGTGGGCTGAGGAGAGGCGGCGAGAGGACGACCAGAAATTTTTTTTTTCCCCCTGTGGGTTTCTGTCTTCCCCCCCCCCGCTCCCTTTTCCGGGGGGGCTGGGGGAGGGTTTCCCGGCGCTGAGGCGGCGGGGGAGGGGCGGCCGCTCCCGCCGCTGCCCCAGACAGTGGGCGGGGCTGCGGCGGCGGCAGCGGCGGCGGGAGGGGGCGGGGGCGGCGCGCGCCGCCGGCGGGTTCGTGCCCGCGCGCCGCCGCCGCCGTCTCCGTGGCTGCCTCCGCCGCCGCCGCCGTCTCCGCAGTGAGGTCACGGGTGGGCGGTGCGTGCGCGGAGCCTGTTCCGCTCCCCAGGCTGCCGGAGCCCCCGCGGCGCCGGGTGAGGAGCCGGGGTACCGGGGGGGGGGGGAGGGGGGGGGTTACCGGGAGGGAGCCTGTGGGGGAGGGGACGCGGCCGTCCCCACGGCGGGGGAGGGGCGGGAGCGCCTGAGGGGGGGATGGGGCTGAGGCGGGGGAGGGGCGCGCCGTCCCCGGGGGCAGGGAGCGGCGGCGGGGCTGGGAGAATGGGGGTGCGGGCTGGCGGAGCGCGGAGGCGGCGGTGGGGGGGCGGCGGGGTGAGGCCCCGGGCAGCCGGGCAGGGCGGAGGGGCGAGCCAGGCGGTGAGGGGGGGAGGGGAGGGGGCGAGCCCTGCCCGGAGCGGTGCCGGCGGGGTGAGGTGAGTCACGGGCGCGGGAGGGAGGGTGCGAGCGGCGGGTTGCGGCGTCCCGGGCCCTTCCGGGAAGAGGCTGCGGGGCGAGGGGCCGGTTCCCGGGCGGAGGGGCTGGGCAGCGGCCCTCGTCTCTCTCTTCCCGGAGAGCCCGTCCTTGCCGGGTGCGCACGCCGCGGGAGAGCCGCTCCGGTGCCGCCCCCCGCCCGCCCGCGGCTCGCCGGGCGGTGGATGCGGCGCTTCGGGAGTTGCCCGCTGCTGCCAGCTTCACCCATCTGCCAGGGCTTGTCGTGGGGCTTACGGTTCTAAAGGAGAGCGCCCTGCGCGCTGCTGTTTCGTAATTAATGGGGAAACGCATCCCTCCTTCGGCACAGCAAACTCACGTTTCGGCATTGCATAGGACTGACCTCTTTCTCTTCTCGCAGGTTATCTGGAAAGACTCTGTGTTAGCACAAGACATGAATTTAGCCGGTGGCCTGGATCTTACCTCTATTACTAATAACTCGGGGTGGGAAAATTCTGACACACACCAGTGACATCTGTGCGAAAGGTGACTCTCTAGGGACGTTCTAGGGTGATCTGGATCAGCCTTTAATTTGGGGATTTATTTGTGAACTGCCATAGTAACTCTCACGGTGGTGGTGAAATCATAAAGTTGGCAGCACAGTAAAGCAAGCCCTTAAGATTGTGTTTGATCTCCAAGAACTGAAAGTGCTGAATAAAATTTTCATACGACTTAAAGCTGCGTTTTGGATCAGTTGCGTTAAGATCCGTGTTCTTCAAACTGAGGCCATTTTTCTATTTTAATATTTAAATAGAGACTTATTTGAAAAGACAGTCTATTTTTTAAAGGAAAAAAAATGGTCAAGGAATGGACGCTCTTGCATCAATGCATTGTTTTTTACTAAATGGCTGTACGAGACTACTGTATAAAATAGTGGGTAGGGTATGAAGAAGAGCCTTTTGTATACATATTGCAGTGGGTTTTTTATATTGGAAAACTGAAAAAACTATAAAACAAAAATTTGTGGGACCTCTGTTATTAATTTTATGGTATTACATGCAAAATGGGTTACAGTTTTTCCTGTTGGAGGCTGAAGAAGTAACATTTTACTGAAAGGAGTGCAAAGCTTGGTGTAGCCAAGGTAGTCAAGATCACTCAGAATTGTTTTTTATATGAACAAGCAGGAAAATGCACATTCAAGACTTAGTTAATTAAAGTTCTGGTGTTTAGCAATGGAAAGCCCACAAATAAACTTCCCTCTAGGTCTAGTTTCAGACCAAAAAAGGAGTGGGATCCAAGAGGATGGGAGTCCTCCGTTAAAAAAAGCAATGACAGAAATGCATGTAAATAGCAAAGTACGAGTTGTAATAAATAAATTGCCAACAATAAAGAAGGAAAACTTGGACGAATATGACGAAACTCCTGCGGAGGCTGACGGGGAAACTGCCAAGCCAAACAGTACTTCCCTATCTGAGCCTTTGAATTTAAATCCAGGTTTGAAGCACACGTTGGCACAGTTCCACCTAAGCAGCCAGAGTTCACTGGGTGGACCGGCAGCTTTTTCAGCTCGTTATTCCCAGGAAAGTATGTCACCCTCTGTCTTCTTGCCTCTTCCATCACCACAAATACTTTCTGGTCCGCTGCTCATTCCTCCGGACAGCTCAACAGAACTCACCCAGACTATGCTGGAGGGGGAATCTATCTCCTGTTTCAAAGTCGGAGGAGAAAAGAGACTCTGCCTGCCTCAAGTGTTGAATTCAGTGCTTCGAGACTTTTCACTGCAACAGATCAATACGGTGTGTGACGAACTGTATATATACTGCTCGAGGTGCACTTCCGACCAGCTTCACATTCTGAAGGTTTTGGGAATTCTTCCATTTAACGCTCCGTCCTGTGGGCTAATTACACTGACCGATGCTCAGAGACTATGCAATGCTTTACTACGTCCTCGCACTTTTCCACAAAACGGCAGTTTTCTCCCTGGTAAGAACACCTTGGCCCAGTTGAAAGAGACTGGCAGTGCCTTTGAAGTAGAGCATGAGTGCCTGGGCAAGTGCCAGGGGTTGTTTGCGCCTCAGTTCTACCTTGCGCCGGATGACCCGTGTATCCAGTGTTTGGAGTGCTACGGGATGTTCTCGCCCCAGACGTTTGTGATGCATTCGCACAGATCCCCGGACAAGAGGACCTGCCACTGGGGATTTGAATCGGCCAAGTGGCACTGCTACCTGCATATTAACCAAAAATACTTAGGGACGTCGGAGGAGCGGGAGCTGAAGCATCTCTTGGAGGAAATGAAGGAGAAATTTAGCGAGAAAAATCAGAAAAGAACTCGGTCCAAAGTAAGTTCACCTACTCTTGTAAAACTCCCAAATATCTTTCTGCTCACACGCAGATACTTGTTTTGGAAGTGCGTTGCTTGCCTTTTGTAAGTGAGAATGCTTGTCAAATCAAGCCTGAGTTAAATTTGTGAGAGAGCTTCACCATGGAAATACTTTTCTCATCAAAAGGTGCAGTAATTTCTTTCCTCTTTGGGCTGCAAGTAACTTCATTCGAGCTGGTTTGGCTTTGTTGGTTCTTGTTCAGTTCTAAAGTATGCAGTCTCTGGAAAATTCAGAGCTATTGTGGAAATTTTCATTCTCCCATTTGACCTCTGAGTATGTTTTATGCGGCGTGTGTTGCAGCAGCTGAGCAAAGCAGAAAGGAGCTTGAAAATCAAGTATTGCAAATTAATTCTTCATTTGTTGTTTTTACTCCCGCACACACACGTGCGCTATGTGGCAACCTGGCTTGCTAACCACCCAGCTCATGACTTTGCATGTAGGATAATGGTGCATTGATAAGTTGCTGTTTAGAAGCCCAAAGTCTGCTTGTTCAGCAATAGCTCTCTGTTTAAACCAGTTGTATAAATATGCCAAAAAGGGGGTTTTAAGCAGCCCAAGTAATGAGCTGTAGGCCGGTATCTTGACAATGGTTAATAATAGATGTTGTATTTTTTCCTAAAATACTGCTGCAAGTCTGCGCTGTGGTTCAAAAATACAGAGCTTATTTTTCCCTTAGAGGGCTGCTTCTTTAAATAATAAGACAAGCATCAGATAAATACCGAACATCATAGAAGTTTCCATTCATAGAAGGTACAATTTTTTGGATATAATTTAAACCTAAACAGTTTTTAAATGGTTCCTACCCCACCATTACGTTTCTTTTCAGTGTATTTGGCATTTACATGTCTGTTTGGCTACTGGTTTGATTATATATCCATTTTGCTTGTTGGATGTTCTGTGGTGGATTTCAAAATAGCAGCAAGAGCAGGCCAGATGGTTGAGCCCAAAAAGGTATATGCTGCAAGTTGACACCTTTCAGCATAAACTTCTGAATAGTTCGTATTGCAGAAAGGCTTACTGTAGTAACAGGTATTTTTACAGTTATGAGAGCCTACAGTGAGGGATTTTAGCAGAAAATTTCCGTGAAAGTCTACAATATGGCGTGCTTCCATGTGCTGAGTTAGTTGAAGATGCAGGTGAGTTCATAGCACGGACACTTTGCTTTTCATCTGATAAAGGCAGTCTTCATTACCTGCACTGGCATTGCAAGGATAAACTATAGTATGGTGGATGCATCAGTGGAAATAGTCTTCCATATTCATACCTATCATACTGCTTCCCTTTTCACAGTAGCAGCTTTCAGACCATGAGATCTTTCAGTTTCATGTGTACAGCTGAAAAAAACAGCTGAAAATAGCAGTAACAGTAATTTGGACTGGACTGGTGCCAATGAAATACAAAAACTTTCTGGAGTCTTCCGTTGCAGACCTGTATAGTTCTTTCTTACAGAGCAGCATATGAAATGAGAACGAGAGAGAAACTGTGAAAACTTGAACAAAGATAAAATGGTGGGGGAGGGTGCTTTTTTTGTTGTTGTTGTCTCATGGATATTCATCTGGGAAGTACAAAAGAGTATAAGAGTTTAGTAATAGGGGATTGTTGGAGCACGGCCTCTGTTTCCTTGTCCTGGGGAAGCTTGGGCTGCTTCTGTCATCTTTTTCCCTCATTTCTGTGGTGTGAGAGAGGTGTTAGGTGTAACGTGTAGACATTACCTTTTGTTATGCTCCTAGGGAAATTTATTTGCAGGATTTTCCATTTGTTTCTTACCGCCTTTGCTGAGTCAGTCCTCGGAAGTGCTGGCGCATCTTTGAGGTTATCTTGGATGGCCCACAAAGAACAGTTGCCCTTGGCTAGGTGTTAGTCCATCCAGTAATAATAAATGATGAATTAAATCCCATAGTCTTTAGAGCATCCTAGATCCTGTGCCTTGCCTTTCTCCTTAGCGTTTCACTCTGAGTTTATTCACCTCACAGTGCAAATACTTTTGCTTTCCGTATTTTAAGAGCAGACAGTGTACTCCCAAGGTTAATTCTTTTCTGTTCTTTCTGCTAGTAAGAAAGCTGTAAGCTGTATATTTGATTGTCACCGAGTTTTTCATTTTCTGTTGAGTTCTAGACTGCAGTGTAACATCCACCTGCTCCTCATGGAACAGCTGTCGCTAAGTCTGTGCTGATCTCTGCGCCATCGAATCCTCATTCCCTTTGACTTTGTGACGGTTTCTGATAATCGCTCTGCGCTAAAACTTTGCCTTGTTTCTCAGACTAATTCCTTGAGATGGTCACGGTGTGTGGGGAAAAGCTCGCAATGTGGAGTGTTAACATTTCGTAAATCCCATCTATGCTAAAACTACTGGCTTAATGATTAGGCTGAAACCACTACTTATCTATATTTTTTTTTCCTTAAACAACAGCTTTGTACAACTAGCTTAGAAGAAAAATAAGACATTTTTCATGTAGCCCTTTCAAACAGTTTAGGTGAAAGTCATTCAATTCAACTTGGATATATTGTGTTTACAGAATTACTTATGAGAATCTAAACTAAACAGATTGTTAGGTAATGAAATGTACAGATATATATTGAAGTAGATTCTTTATCTCTATTTTATTAACCTGGATGATGAGGGAAGAATCACGTTAGAAAAAGACTTCATGTTTATTTATGGCTACTGTTCATTTTCTTTCCTAAGTAAAAATTTGATTGCATGTTATGAAATTCATTTGCAAAATGCACACTAATGGATAGACAGTAAAGTCAGTTTCCATTTGAAATAGGTGGGAATGTAAAAATCTGACCTAATAACTTGAAAATAGAGATTACCTGATAGATAATTTCATATGTAAATTTAAAATGTGAGTTCTAAAACATGGACAAGATGTGATTCAGAAGTTAAAAAGGGATTACTGTATACTAGCTGCAGTATAAGTAGAAGAATATATGTACATTATTTAAATTACTAGAATGATCTGAGTAAGTAGAAGAAATTTGACAAGTGTAAGGATGAGGCAATTTTTCTAGGGATTATTCGCTGTATTTCAAATCTTTATTATTTAAAGGCTTGGTTATGAATTCACTGTTCTGGAGCTTAGCTTACTTGCGCCCTCCCTCCTTTCTATCTGCGTTGGAACTGATCTGAGGAACTGCAGGGGTGGAGTTAAATTTCAGTTTAATCTCTAGAGCTGAATTTAGGGAGCTGGAAGTTTTGACCAGAATATTGTAGGTGGGATTTGGTCTTTCTCATGGCCAAGTGGCATTTGATTCTGCAGACCTTGGTACAAGCCACATGTGTGTAACTGGGTACTCTCTTAACTGCCAGAGATGAAGTTGTGTGACGTTTATTTTAGGGTGTGTAAATATAAACTTTTCTTATACTATATCTTGTACACAAAGAATTGTGAAGATGTTAGAATGAGATGAAGCTGTCGGTACAGTAGGGTGTATGCTCAGCAATAAAAAATTAAAATAGAAGGAGAAGGAAGGGGGTTTGGGCATCCAAGGTGGATGTTGTTTGGAGACTGACTGGGCATCAGTGTGCCTGTGGGAGGTGGTGAGCAACATCCTTTGCTTCACTTGGGGTTTTTTTTGTGTTCTTTCACCTATTAAACTGTCTTTCCTTTGACCCAAAAGTTTTCTTGCTTTGTCCCCATCCCCCTGGGGGTGGTGGTGAGGGAGCGGCTGTGTAGGTGCTTGGCTGCTGGCTGGGGTCAACCAACCACACCTTACCCAAAAACCCACTTCCCAAGGCTATTTTAATACAATGAAATTAAGAACCAATTTCTTAGCCATGAGTCTTGTTTAAATGCATGACAAGACACCTTTCACTTGAAATTAATAGTAACTTTGCAGTGGTGCATGAAGTATCACCAGTAACTTTGACTAAAGAGTAATTCCAAAAATATTACTTGAGACAACAAACAGAACAAGAATTGCTATCCAAATACAGAATAACAGAAGTTTTTTAAGATTATATATTCTGATGCACTTGAATTAATTTTGTTTGTTACTGCAAAGGGAATGGAGTTGTCATGTTACTGCAGCAGCTTTGCACACTCCTGTAATAAAACTTCGTGACAACTGAAGAAAGTTCTGTGTCTGGCACACCAGTAATTGTTCCAATTTATTCAGTTTTTGTTTTGTAATAAAGTACCTGGTAGGTGCTGTGGATACTTTATTGCAAGAGGCTCCTACAACCTTTTGAGAATCCTAGTTTCTGCTTTCTGTGTCTCCCATTTCTAGTATGCCTCTGGCAGAGTTCTGGAAACTCAGCAGAGCTTTTATATAGGTTTGTAAAGAGATTTTCTTTTCATTTCATTGCTACTTTGCCCGTAATGGGAAATTGGAGACCGAAGAAACTTCTGTGGCTTGCATCACCCTGCATCTCTGCTAAAGAGACCCTATTTTTCACTACCCCACTTTCTCTGGTGTGTATGTATTAACAGTGTAAATGCAGTTCCACAGGGGAGCTTTTATGAAAATGTAAATAGCTTTTATCCATCTTCCAATTAGCAATTTACTTTTTTTCCTTTAGGCAGATTCACAGCAGAGCCTGGACTTATCGCAGTGGTATCCAGTTATAAAGCAAGAAGCAGAAACTGATCCTCAACCACCCTCCTTTTTCCATCCCAGGTAACTGAATTTCCTGTGTAGATCTCTAAGCACTGTATGTACAGGTATTTATATACTTTTGGATATTTAAAAATAATTCAAACTGAAAAAAACATACTTGCAACATGAACTGTTAGGAGAACTCTCAGGGATAGCAGAGCAATAATTGAACCCTAACTTTTTATGCATTTTTTCGTGTAAATATTAATGAACTGCTTGTGAGTGGTTTTTGGTACAGGACTCAAGCTGTGATCTATGAGTGTTCTTCAGTAGGCAATACAATTGAAATGTAATTACAATTTCCCTTTTCAGAGTAGAAATGACAGAAGATAATTTTTAATCTTTCATATTATAATACAATGCATGCATGTGGAAAGCTGCATAGGGCCTATTTACTATGAGTGCAACTTAATTTCCTTTCAAAAAAGACTTTTAAAAGGTGTTTGAAGGCTTTCTTCCACACCGGAGTAATGGCTACAGACGAATTGTCTGTTGATTAGTTTCCTGGGTTTAGAAACCAAGTGCGTTTCCTCAACACAGTACAGAGTTTGTCATCTGCATCAACAAGGGAAACAATTTTTCTTGACGTACCTCTTACCCTCATCCCCGAGTGGTTCTGCATTTACTGTAGATGGGTGAGATCAGACTCAAAGCAACACACACACATCAAACTAGTTCCCACACAAACACGTGAATGGTGGAACTTCTGTGATGGGCCCTCAGTTTGCTGTTTCTGTTGGTGCCTTCCTTCAGAACTGTGAGAAGGGAAAGTATTGAAGACAGCAATGTTAACTCTGGCATTGCGACACTGATTCTCTTGGCACTGACCTTAACACATTTGGCAGTCTTTTCCCTCTGTACTAGACAAAAGCTGAGTGGCTAGGTTAGGGCGGTACAGAAGGATGCTCCCAGGAGTCCAGGAGCTCTGAAAATCCAGAGGGATCTCTCAGTATATGTGGGAAAGAAGGTCCATCACTGGTGTCAGACATGCCCCAGCGCTGTCAGTGCACAGCTTTGCTATTTAAAGAGTGATAGGCTCATTCCCACTACACTGATCGCTTCCCCCATCCTCCACTGCTAATATAAGGATTATGGAAATGCTAGAGAGTCTGGATTCAGGAGCATTCTAATTTCACTCTTTGCATTTAAATGAAGATTTCATATGATTTTCTATATGATTTTTTTAATCAGCCATGTTTGGAAAGTCCTCTTGTTAGCCTCAAAACCTTATCTAGATACATCTACTCAGTAAAGATTATTAAGTGGATCGTTAGGATTTCTTTTGCATAGGAAAAATATAAAAAGGGCATGCTTATTTTTCACTGAAGCTTTTACAGTTTGAAATCACATTAAATTAAACTGCTCTCTACCAGTCATCATTTATTATGCCTTACCTTTCATTCTTAATTTTACTGTTTCAGTTACTACCTTTATATGTGTGATAAAGTGGTGGCCCCAAATGTATCTCTTGCATCACAATATAAGGATGTTGCAAAAACAACAGTCAAAGCTTCAGAAGTAATTAAATCCTCACCTGGACAGTCAGAGAAGAAGCTCAGTAGTGGAAAGCACAAAAAAGCTGCTTCCTATCCAGAGCTTTCTCTCGAAGAACAGGAAAAAATTGACTTGAAAACTGGCGTGGAGCAGCATAAACGTTTAGGTGAGTAGTGAAAATGACGTTGAAGTCTTTTCATTTTTTATACCATATCATTTTGGAAAGCTCAACACCAAGCTAGTATTTTGTGATGTCACTTCAGTTTTCCAAAAATTCTTTGGATCTTTTTCTAATCTTCAGTTTTCTTTGCATTTTTTTCACTCTGGAAGTTTAATTTTCTGTGATTATTATGCTGTGTTCTTTTTTTCTCTATAGATCCACCTGTGTCAACTCGTTCTTCAAGAGGTGGAAAATCTGAACGTGTTTCTTCCAAAATCCCTAGAGACTCTAGCCGTGTTGAAGTAGGTAGTGATGTGCGAACCTTGTCCCCCACTCTCATGAAGGACATCAGTTGTGAAGATGACAAGGGAAGGATCATGGAAGAAGTAATGAAAACCTACATCAAACAGCAAGAAAAACTAAATATTATTTTGCGGAGGAAACAGCAGCTTCAAATGGTACAGTGCCAATCTGAGTGCATTTCAATTTTGACATCAGTTAGCGTGTTGGTTCTAGAATCAGTATCACAGATTACATTCATTTAGAAACACCAAAACACACTTGTCCCCCTAGCTTGAATCCAGCACCAACTCTTTAATATCCCTTATGCTCATTAGGTTCAAGTCCACTAATAATTGGTGAATTTTCAGTTTGCAACTACTGTGTTCAAGCAGCTGCTTCTTTTCTTTTATCCAAATTAAAACGACTTATTTCAGTTCAAAGTGTTTTCCAAAAATTTAAGTATTTTGGCAAATATAGTTTAAGTCCTCCAAAATTTCGCAGTTTTCAGGCTTTTAGAGATGCAGACATCAATATGCTAGGAGTGGTCTTATCACTGCCCTGTATAAAAGAAGAATACCACCTTCCTATTTCTGTTTGATAAGCTCTTGTTTTTAGGGGGATTTTATTAGTCTTTTAGTAATGGATGACATTAAAAGCTGGTGTTCACTTACACTCATTTCTATTTTCTTAATTAAGGTAAATACTGGTTTTGCTTCTTACATTCATAGACCAGATATTTTATTGTAGTTTATTTAATGTTAAGCTCAGAATCTATGAGCTCAGATAGGGCCTTAGAGCTGCTACTTTTAAGTTATTCTCCTGTTGGAGGTAAAGCTTGTAGATAAGTTAAAAAAATTTAAGACTTTAAAAAATGCCAAAATGCTAGTGGAAAAAGAAATCAAACACATTTATTTTGTTTTCTGATGATACACTTCTTGCATCTTCAAAGTATATTTTAGTAAATCAGTGCTGCTGCTTTCTGAGGTTCAGTGCTGGAAGTTGTGAATCTGTTTCTGGAAGCTCCATGTACTTGCAAGTATAAACAATTTCTTAAAAATTAAAATGCTTGCTGCAGAATTTCAGGCTGTCATTGATAAGTAGATAAATACCATTATCAGGCTGTTGTTATCAGTAGATAAATGTGCTCTTTTTCACCTCACTGTTTCTAGATACACATTTAAATTCAGTTTTTTACTTTTCTGGTCTTAGAACCAAGGTGTATGTGATCCTGATTTTTCTTGACAGGAAGTGGAAATGTTAAGCAACTCTAAAGCTATGAAGGAGCTAACTGAAGAGCAGCAGAATTTACAAAAAGAACTTGAATGTTTGCAAACAGAGCATGCTCAAAGGATGGAAGAATTTTATTTTGAGCAGAGAGACTTGGAGAAGAAACTGGACCAAGTGATGAAGCAAAAGTGTAGCTGTGACTCCAATTTAGAAAAAGACAAAGAAGCTGAATATGCAGCACAGGTGAGAAGGGAAAGTTCATTTCAAACCAAACCATATTTGGTGTATCAGGAAATTGTGAAGCTATTGCTCAGCCACCTTAAAGTTTCATCTTCTCTGTCTGTTCTGATACCATAGACAAATATAAAAACAGGTCACAGTGACAGCGATATTTATTTCCCTGTTCCTTGATTGAGACTGAGGTAGAATGCAACTTACAGGAACAAATGATATTATTTATGAAATACTAATCTTGAACATAAGGTCTGCTACATCCCCATTTAAAACAAATTGTGTTTTTAATGTGTATAAGCTTGCCCATGTTACAGAATTAAACATTCTCATTTTAGTTACAGAAATAAGCTATTCCTCTTTTTCTTCCTTTTATGTTAAAAAAAAAAATCTGAACCTCTCAACCCTCTATTTGTCAGATTAGTAGCATACCTTGCTTCTCTGTTTCTTGGTGTAGAATCCTCTGTGCTATCTGATTGAGACCCCTTCTGTGCTCTATCAAAACAGTTGATCAAGAGTTCTCTTGGAAATGAAAATCATATTTTTGTCTCATTCCTGCCTCTTGGGTTCATATGTCAAAACCTGTGGAGATTTTTTCTTTCACTTTCCTTTTAACTTTGACTATTGCTTCTTTATGTTGGAGGTTATTCGTGCATTCCAGTGGGAAAAATATAGTTAAGGCCAAAGGGAGCCTTGGAATGTCCCTTTACAAAGTCAGTTGCAGTTATGATTAAATGTATAGTTGATGTCTTTTGTACTGTGTCACAGAAAACTAGTCTTCACAGGTTTTTTTAAAGTAAACAAAATCTAAAACTTAAGCTCGGTAAAGCTTTGTGGTCATTTGATCATAGCTGTGTATATTTCCTGTTCTCACTGTCTCAAACTAAGAAACAGGCAGTACTTGAGAGACAGGTTTTGGTATTTTTGGGGAGTAGGGCAGAGACTAGTATCATAAATCCTTCTCATGAATTTAATTTCATGACATCCCACTCCACAGATTCCTAGCCTTTGCTGCCAGAAATAATCCTCTCTGACTAAGGCCTGATTTACTAAACATCTGGTACAAGCCCTATTACTGCAAGTAACAACATGTTCTAATTTATGAAGATAATCATGTATAACATGTTTTATATGGCTTGTGTGGTTTACTTTCTTTAGAGGGTAAAAACCATAGATTGTTCCCCAAGCAAACTGGTTGATACTTTTGAAGTTAGACTTTGAAAACTAAATATGTCCCTTGCATGAAAATTTACTCTGTTATTACCTGTGTGGTGGAGCTATTCGCAACACATAATTTGAACCTTTTTCTCTATTTATCACATCTTAGAATAGATTTTGGACCCTAGGTTCCAAGCAGTTGTCAGAAGTACCCGAGTTAAACAGAGGTCCTGGCAACAGGTAACTTCCCCAAGCTGTGTATACAGCATTTAAAAAAAGCTTTAATGCGATGTCTTCTTGAAGCAGTTGCCCAGGCTGCCCTTTCTGTCTGAGAACTGTGGACAGGGAGGAACCCTCTTTGTACATTAAACAAAATTAATAATTTGGGATTTGCAACTTGCTTAAATGTCTGTTCTTCTTTCTAGGCCTGTCTGAAGATGCACTAAGTATCTCCCTCTTTTTGACTTCTTTATTGAATTGTGTAGTTTTAATTGTTGCTTTACCCCGTCAATCCCAATAGGGCAGTATAACCAGTACTGGAATCTTTCCTTAGAGCTGGAAATCAAAACTCAGCCAGGGATGTGCTTATGTAGTACGTGCTGCAACATGCAGGCAGTGAGCATTATTGTACTGCAACAGTTCACTTAAAGTAGTGGAGTCAGAAGACTTTCATTAATAGCCTCGTGCTGTCTAAGAACTGCTGAAATATTTCTGATTATAAAAAGAACTGTTTAAATATTTCTGATTATGCAAGTGGAGATGAAGGTCCAGTGAACGTGATGTTTCTGTAAAACCAGCACAGCAGTTCCTTTGCCCTTTATAGCAATTGGCCAACGCTTGCAATCCTCTATGCTCCTGCTTCTTTCATTCTCATGTCTTCCTCATTTTCAGTGAGATGTATGCTCAGTGATGGTTTAGATCAGATAGATACCTATCATTATAAAGGCAGATGAATTTTTTAGATTCAGTAAGGTCTTTTTGTAAGAAATAACTCCTTAAATCAATGGTAGAGAAGATAACTGGTTTCTAGTCTCCTCCCTGGTTTAACTGCTGGTAGTATATCTATAAGCAATTTGACAGTAACTTTTCCACACTTGAAAAATTAATCAGAAGTTTCCAGATTTCACTGTAAATAAGTTTTGATGACGCTCTAGCAAGTCTGGGTTTTACTGCACTTCAAAGATGAAAAGATATTTAATTTTTGTGTTTAAACACAAAATACTTCACAAAAACATTTGGGACTTATGTTTGTATTTGAACACACCCATAAATGAACAGGTGGTTATGTTCAAGATTTTCTGAATGTCATTTCTGGTAATTCTGTTTCATTTTTACTAAAGGGTATCAGAAAACAGTGTTGATGGTTTTGTTTGTTCTAGAAATGCGTTCAAGCTTTGAAATAAGTAATATTTTGTCAGGTAAGAGAAATAAACCCGGGAAATAAAAAAGTGCTATTTATTCTGGGCTTTGTGAAACGTCTGATGCAGACACGATCACAATCTTCCTGACGGATTTATGGATTATTGACATGGTCTTGTGCGACAGTTCATATAACTGCAATTTACATGTATTTAGAAATAAGCATTTCCCTTTTTTTTTTTAATTACAGTGTGATGTTTATGCAACTTTGCATATTGATGTCGTTTACTAATGGTGTGGTAGGTAACTGCATAATTCTTGATAACTGTAGATGATGAGCTGATAAATACTGATCAACTGAAACACTTCTATCTGATGCATAGGGCAGTCATCAGTGGTATCTTGAAGTGAATAGTTGACATTTACAAGTAAGTTTGCTAAAATTTGCTCTGCCTCTATGTCTTCCCTCTCTGTTTTACAGCTAGCAGAATTGCGACTGAGATTGGATCACGCAGAGGCAGATAGACAAGAGCTTCAAGACGAACTGAGACAAGAACGAGAGGCAAGGGAAAAGTTAGAGATGATGATAAAGGAATTGAAGCTACAGATCTTGAAATCTTCAAAAAATGGGAAGGGAAAATAGAAATTGGAAGAGGAAGCATGACTGCGTCCTTCAAACAGGGTGTTTTGGTTTTTAATGAATTGTGAGCAGTTTCTGTGTGATAAGAAAAAGTATTCTCTACAGATTTCTATTTCCCAGACAAGTCCAGATGAAGATATACATATATATAAATAAATAGAGATAGGTATGCATTTTTAGATTTTCCTAACCAATGAAAATCTGCATTTCTTTGTATTGGTGTTTTTCTCAAACAATGAAAAATACGAAACTCTTGATTTAGAGTGACCAGTTTGTCTATTTCTAATGCAGTCTTGAGGACTCTATACCTTTTAACATTGTCTGTTAAAATATATGTGGTGACCTTTATTTTGCTATCAATTGCACAATCAGTTGTAAAAGTACATGAAAACCATTCTGAATTCTTCAAGGTCAAAAATAGGTTGGGTTTCAGTGAGAATTATGTGTTCTCGAACTGGGGAAAGTAAAGGCAGCTTTTCATCTGTAAGGTAATACTCAAAATTGCCACAATGATAGATGATTGATCATCAAAAGTGATTTACCAGCGTGAGTTTTTCCCATAATTTCATTGTGTGAAGTCAAGCTGATCTTTTCAGTATTTTCTATTTAACAACTCATTATCAATCTAAAGAGTTTTAGAGCCAGCATTTGCTTGCCGTGCTGGAAGAAGAAAACATTAGGGGTTTCTTGTAAATTAAAAAATTTACAATTACAGTGGAATCTTTGGAAATGAAAAATTCACATATTTTCGTTTGTTCTATATAGTAGATATGAAAGAAACATCAAGAAAAGGCTTAAAGGTGGGGCTTTTCCTTCTAGAAACCGAGAAAGCTTGGCTTAACTGGCTTTCAGATACTAATGCTTTCAAGAAGCATTTATTAAAAAATGTGTAGTCATTTCTTTAGTACCCTAAGCCTCCACACTTTGAGCCTCTTGCCAACTTGTGGATTTTTCTTTCATTTACATATAACAAGCCTTAACTGACATTGTGGTAATAGCTTAAAAAATAAAATTCTGAGATACGGCACTTTGAAAATCATTTTGATAGTCTCTGTATTTGAATGGCATGGTAATGTTACCATGGATTAAGAAATACAGCATGTTTGTTAAGCTATAACATTTGAAAATGTGTAATTGTACAGAATTACTGTTTTATGTATATATAATGTTTGAGTACTTCAGAAGTCTGGTTCCTAGTGGATTAAGCGCATGACTACAAAGTTGGATGAAGAAATAATTTTTTGCACTTCTCTCCAAAAAGTTTGATACAGCTGACAGATGTTAGCTGATTATGTCAGTGACTAGGAATATTTTAGTAGTTCTAGTATTTCACTACATAATTTTAACCTGGGCTTTAGCTTCTGGTTTTGAGGTACTTAGGTTTATTATTTTCTTAATAATTCAGTTAATTTTGGATGAAACCACTAGTAAAAGCCTACAATGATTTTTTTTTTCCCTGAAGTAGTAGAACTGAAACTTTTGAGGGTTTTTTTGTTTCTCTTTTAGTGGTATAACAGGACTGAGTATCACAGAGAAAGATAAAATTGCACATATCTTTGAATGAGGAATGAGGTGGTAAATGTCATGGAGTCACAGGATGATTCTTTTATAGCTGTGTACAATTTTGTTTATGAACTCTGTGTCGTATTTACACTGACGATTAAAGCAAGTTAGATGAAAAAATGCCAAACAATTTTCTTTGTCAGTGTTGATCAGAAAAGAAGACCCAGATTACATTTTTCCCTTCTTCAACTCCATCTGCAAATTTTTGCTTTAAAAACAATGAAAAGGAAAAAGCCTCTCTTTGCAGCGTGGTTTGGAAGGAAAGGTGCTGACTGTAAATGGTTCTGGTTGTATATGCAGCACTTGCTTTAAAAACAGAATGAATGTTTTATTGTAACCACCACCAAATACATGGCTGTAGGGAGAGTAGGCAAGAATGTTGATAGAAGTGTGATTATTAGGGAATGGAGCTTGAAGTAGTCCGGCTTGATTGACAGAACCTGCATTGGGTTAGCTAGATGAGCAAATAAGAAAACACCGTCCTGGGAAACTGAGAAGTTTCATCCGGGTATTGTTAAAGGATCAAAAGATATCGTTTCTAGTTGCTTTTCAGTATCAGTGTTTTGAACCAGACTTGTTCGATTGCCAGTGTAGATAAGGCCATACAGACTCGTTTAATACAGCTGCAGTAACTAATTTACCACAGTATTTATAGCTTAGCTGTTGAATGTATGGAATCCTCATGGGATTATTATATTAGAATACTGTATATTCCGTTTCCATTTGGGTCTTGTCTATGTTACGTGACTTCTGCTCAAATTTCCCCTCATGCCACCGGTTGATTTTCAGCAGTGGCAATTGCAGCGGAGTACTAGTATAGCCCGGGTTCCTGTGCCTCAGCCAGCTCTCAACCAGCTGTTAACTGGCCTATGCTGTAGACTATTCAAATGCTGGCGGCCATAGTTTGTACTGATATTTTCACTGTTGCAAGAACTCAAGCAGCTATATGAAGTTTTAGCGATTCCAGCTGCAGATAAGGCCTTCTAATCGTTTTAAAACATCTGGCTGAAAAAGCTGATGGAACATTTATTAAAATGACTTTAAAAGTAGCTTTGTAAATATTCCATTTAGTTAATCTGAAGTTAGAATGCATTTTAAATTATTGTAATCCTCTTAAAATTCTTAAATATTACTTTCAGGCTCTTTACATAACAAATAATTTTCATATGTGTAGACTTAATTTTATACTGATTTTAAGTAATAATGTATACATAAATGTGCCATAGATTTTGTGTGTTCACAGTCTTTGAAAGATAGTTTTTTAGTAAATTGTAAATAATACCGTATCAGTTCTAGAACAAATATATGTTGACCTTTTTTCACTACCTTATGCTAGTTATATTGAATGGTTTATTTTACAGCCTAATATAGGAACTTGGAATGCACACTTAAGGGCCCTCACTTCAGTGCACACTTAATGGTAGAAACTAATTCTGTCATTAGGTCCTCGCTTTTAGCCATAGCATGCTTGTTTTGTTTATTATTATTTGTTTTGCCTTCAGTTATTGCTTGCTGATCTTTCAGGCAGGAAGTCATTTTCCCAGATAGTTGTGACACAAAGCCTGTAGGAAAAAATCCTAAAATTGTCCATAATTTTGAAAGTTGCATTATTAAATACCTAGACCAAGATCGGAGTTGCCTAGTGCACCTTTTGGAACAAAGTCAGTAGGATTCAAGGTGAGTATCTAGTTTGCTCCTATACTTTTTTAAAAGAGAACTTTCACATGCTTTGTGTACTTCAGTCAACAAGAAAAAAATCGCTTAGAGAGTAAAACTCTTGTAATTATGGCAGTCTGAAAGCACCCTTGTTCGCGGTGTAGCCATGCATCCCTAGACGAAAGAGATTTTTACCTAAATCTCCAAACTTAACTAAGTCTGTGTTTTAGTTTTTGTAAAGCGTATCGTTTAGTTTGAGTATTTAGATAAATGTAGTTACGTTTCACATTCTTAAACTAATTTTATTCTATATTTAATATATTGATAGCTTAGGTGTAAAATCATTTGTATATAGTAAAGGCATAATGCAATTAGTGAAGTAGGAAAGGTTGAGTGGGAGCATAAAGCTACTGGTGGCCTGAAAAAATAAGTCTTGGCCCATATTTTAGAAGTCACAATGTTTTATTCATACATTCTTGTTTTATATTGGGGGAGGGGATAGCTAGAATGTGTTATGAAATTTTTGGAAAACTTACCTAGCATTAGTCATGAAGTTGGCCTTGAAATGTTGTCATGGTCAGCTTCCTAGGATTCACTTGTTTGTAGAGTATATATTTTGATTGTTAGTAAAGATAACAAGTTTGTATTTTTTCTGCACTTAATTCGTGTAATTAATCCACACAACAGAGTTTTCTATAACCTGGCGAAGTCGACAAAAGACGTAATTACACCTACCTGTTAATCTGTGCTTGCAATACTTTAGTAATTTTATTTAAGCTGTCAGTAGTAAGCAGCAGAAAGCTGCAAATTTCAGTTTTCATTTTGCTTATTACATTTGTAGTGAGTATTCATCAGTTTTCATTACAAAAAGCTTGTAGAATTTTGTTTGTTGCATATTTCTATTTCAAAAAGACATCCATTTTTTAGCTTTTGTGAAAGCTTTTATTGCTTACAAAATGCATGAGAATTTTGGGGTGTGTCTCCATTACTTAGAAAATTGTTTTTTTCAGGGTTAGTGATTCAGTTGGAAAATGCTTGAAAAATTAGTTTTAAGCACTTCATCAAGCACAGCAAACAAATGGTATAAAATTTTGCTATTTGAAAAATGGTTAAATGTAACAAGATCAATTGATTTTTTTTTTTCCTTCGAATATAGATACCTCACTTAAAGGAAAGCACAGCTGTACTGTATTTAATTCTAGGAAATAATAAAAGGCTGGTCTAAAATATTTTGTTGCCATTATGTTGCTTTCTGTGATTGACAAAATCTGTTCTTAGTGTTTTCATACTCTCTCTCGAAAGTATTGATGTTGACATGCCAGTATAATTCTCTCAAATTACAGAAAGTAGCTGCAAAACCAGAGTCTGTGTTAGCTCAAGGCAACAGGTTGAATGACTATTCTGAAACCATTGTAAAAGCCTGTGAAAAACGATCAGTGCATTCAACAATTTTTAATACTTTGCCAATGATGTACAGTCTTATTGTTAAGAGTTGCTGTGGTTGCATTACATGACACACAAAACTGTCCTCTACCTCACGTGAGATTTAACAGATATTTTATATGGTTTTAGTAAACAAGATGCATCTATCTGGTCACTTAGTTTACAAATTTTGAATTATATTTATTGAAACATGACATACTGTGCTCTTAGCTTATACCTCAATTGTATTTTGTGCTGTTATCCATTTTCATGCCTTGTAAATACTTGTATAGATTGTGGATTCAAAAACAAATAAAGAACTGTAATGGCATAACACTCGTCTTTGTAATATTTTTGAACACCGACTTCTAAACTTGACTTTTTGGAAGATGATTAGCAACAGTGCTTTTCTAAGGAGGCCTGATTTACTTTGATTACAAAAAATTAAAACCTGGTCATGCTGAAACTTGTTAGCACAACTCCTTAGGAGGTCCCCAGTTTTCTAAAGGGCATTTTTAGCAAAATCTACAAGATCAAGAGCCCTCCCTCACCATGAGCCCATTTCCTAAAGCTCTGTGAAGATACTGACACTAAGATTTCTGTGTATCTTGATATAAACTTGGTATTTGTATGTGTAAATACAACCACTTGTGTATTTGGCATGCTCTCTGGTGCACAGCTTTTGTTGCTACTTGACCACTCGAGCAACGTTTGAGTTGTTCACATCTCTCCTTAGTAGCTTAGTAATGAACAAGATGAAAGTCACATATCACCATATAAAATGCTGAGATTTATAAAAAAGTCAGAAATGAGAATTGCACTTTGTTTGCTGATGGAAAATATGCCCTCCAGTGATGCTCAGGGGTTCTTAGTTTGTTATATGGTCATGTTGTGTAACTTTTTTGTCTACCATCAGGGAACTTAAACAGGAGAAAATTCAGAATGGAATAAAGAGGCAGGAGGCAAGGAGAAAAGAGGGAGCTGTTCCTGTAAGCCACGTGTGAATGGGTCTTCCATTTAGGTTGAGCTTCCCCCACTTATAACAGTAGACTATGTTCGGTGAGTCACTTAAAAAAATCTAGATTGTAGTAAAAAATTATAACTTGTACTACAAATAATACTTTGGAGATTTTCTAGGTGATTTTATTGATACTAAGGATTTGGGGTTTTTTGACAGGTAAGCAAGTGCAGTCACATACATGTACTTGGATTCCTTCCCCTCAAATCAGAGCAAAAATGCTTTGTCCTTGTTTGAAGGTACTGGTATTCCATATAGAAAATCCTGATTATATTTCAGATTATTGCAAACCCTTAATGCTACCATGTACTTGCCTGTATTTTACAGTTGAAGAGAGAAATGATCAGGATTAACCAGGATGAAGTTGAAACTGGTAATGTTTTGATGAGCTCAGCCTTTAGTATGGAAGAAAATTAACAACTAGCTGTACCACTTAAAGAGTTAACCCTGTTTATTTCTGGATCCCATGTTATATTTTTATACTGCTGTATTTCCAAGTGAGGGAGAAGCTATCGGACTGAAAACCTGCAAAGAAAAAGTTCAAGGTGAGTCATTTGTATGAGGAAAAAGTCATAGGGTGTTAGCTTGTGTAAGTATGACTAATGGCAACGCATGTCATTTGTCAGAAAAAACAATGCTGATCAAGGAAAAACTGCTTGGGTGACAGGCTAAAAAGACTGATTTTTAAGGTGTTCACACCTGCTGAAATAAATGCATGTGTAGCACTTGCTTTAAAAATGGCAAATTTTAAGAATATTGCCTTAAGTGTATCAGTTTAGTATATAGCTGGGAAGTCGTTCTTTGTTTCTTATTTTATTGTAGTTGTGAATCATTGTTCACTTGTAGCATACTACCTTATATTCACTTAACTATTGGTGGTATTTGTAACACTGACCAAATAGTAAATGTTTCCTGTCTCTATTGACATGAATGAAATAATTCAAATGGTGCCCCATGGGCACCAGATCGAGTACTGCTGAGTAGTACTAGTTACTGAAGTGTAAAATCTACTTCTTGCCTGTTGAGTTGCTGCACACTCTTTGACAAGTTTGTGAAGGAAGATGTGGCAGTGTAAGGAGCTTTTGTGGTTAAGGAAACTGTAACTTTAGGAGACTGAGCTACAGGAGGATGTGTCCACAGCCTGAGAATTCGTATCCTAAAAGTTGGGGTTTGTGCATTAGGACGTGCCTGCGCTGTCACCATGTAAAATGCTTCTAATCTCAGCCTTGGGATGAAATGGGATATCAAGATATTGCAAAATCTTCTGGTATTTTGAAGAAAAATGAAATACTTTGAAGTACATTAAGTATTAGCGTGATTTAGAGAATATGCATGGTTTTAAAACTCCAAAGGACTGTGGTGACAGTATCATTAGATGATACAGGGTGGGATCAGTCATCCCAAAGCTGTTAAGTAGCCTTATGTCTGGTATTGATCAAAAAGCAGTATTAAGCTATATGCATTTGTACTTGATGCAAACAGATCAGCTATTTAATTTGCAGGAATGCTATAAATGGAGGAAATGCTAGACTGAAAAACTGCAAACTGAGCCAGCAAAGGGGAGAGGCAGGAATGTGTTCATTTGTCAGCTTGTCTCCCAAATTCAGGAGCTGGCGTGTGATCTGTCCAAGGCAATTGTGTGGTCCAAGAAGTGGAACAACATTAGTTTCACTTGAGAGATGACAAGTTTATCTCCTGAAAAATAAACAAGCAGAAATATTTTGGGGGGAAAGATTAAACCCATCTAGAATCGAACCCTAGACAACATGAAAATGGTGGTTGGATATAAGTAACAGCTTGCTCCACCTGAAGTGGGTGCAGTAGAAGAATAAGCTATGTAGAAAGGTGGAATCACATCAGGAAAGTCAATGACATCATGGCTTCACAAAAATCCTGTAAACCGGGTATAGAAAAAAACCCCAAGGAGTAACCAACAATATAAACCAAATGTGAAAACAACTATTAAATTTCCATTTATTATAAAAACTCCTCTTCAAAGATAATTTTCAACTATTTATGTAGTAACTCCAGTGTTCAGATGAAGCTTTGACAAAGCAGAACTGTGGCCTCGTGCCCTTGAATTTTGAATCTAAGGAATATGTGACAAATGAAACTTAGGATGGTCTTGTTCATGTTTTTCACTTCATTTCCTACAGAATGAGAAAAAATACCGCTGGATGAAGAGCAGGATATATTTCATTCCTGGCACCTTAATCCTGGAGTGTAGTTTCCAGTATTTCTTTCTCACTAACAGCTCCAGGAATGAATCAAACTCATTGTTGTGTCATGTTCTTGCCCGTTTTTCCTCCCCCCATGCAATGTGGATGGCTCCCCACTAGTGGTCTCTCCAGGCATGTTTTATCTGCATAGATCCAAACTCTCCCTTTGCAAAATCAGAAGCACTGGAGGACGCACAACGCTGAAATTTCACCAGGGATGTGTTGGCACCCGCTAACATATATACGTGTTTGTGAAAATACAAAGTAAAGTTAGGAAAATATCCTGCCTGCCTATTTCTCCTGATGCAGAACGGGCGGTGAAGTTTCCCTTCTCTTGACATTTTGCAGTGGGCTGTTCCTTGCTCTATCAAGTAGACTAAAACTTACACCCATAATGAATCTGAGTAAAAGCTGCTCATTCTAATGTTAGTATTCAAAAGTAGGAATAAGGTGCTGTCAAACACATATTTAAGACTCTGTGAGTGTTAGTTAATACTTCTGAAAAGCCAGGCACAGAGACTGCAGTGGTGAGCCTCTCGTGTTTTTGCAGTTACTGAAAACATCAGGAAAGACCCAAGACTGATTTTGTCTTTTTACTGCAGCTGTGCTGATAGCTTTGATGATATGATTGATTCCACCTCTTCAGTAACTCTGTCCACCACGTTTCTTGCCCTGTCTTTTCATGAAGAGGTACCAGTGTGGTCATTGTCTTCAGTGTGAAAACACTGCCTCAATTTTTCTCCCTTGATGCTAAATTTTGAATAGTCAGGCTGTTTGCATTTGAATAAAGCAGTCTGGTTTGTTTTTCAAGCACGGGTGGGTGTAATTCTGCATCTCCTCCTCTCCACACCCTCCTTCCCCTCCGACTCTCTTGATGAACTGGCAGAAGTTGGGGCTCCCCGCTTGCTCCTCCCATGCGTTATAGGGCTGGAGGCAGCTCTAACCCCTCCCTGGGAGGGAGTTGGGCAGAGGCAGCAGAGTGCCTGCAGCAGTGCCTGAGCAGGGACCTGGTCCTACCAAACCCCCGTCCCTCCTGCTCGCAGCTCGCAGAAGGTCCCAGCAGCCGGGATCTGCAGCAGGGAGCTCACCGGCTGGCTCTGCTGAACCCCTGCGGGTGCTCTCCTGTCCAGCTTGTCCCACCAAGGGAGCGACATGGTGGCCACCTGCCTGCACCTGGCCGGATTTGTCTGCAGTTTTATTGGGTGGATCGGGGTGGTCGTGGCAACGGCCACCAATGACTGGGTGGTGACTTGCGGCTACACCATTACCACCTGCAGGAAAATGGATGAGCTGGGATCCAAGGGGCTGTGGGCAGACTGTGTCATGGCGACAGGTCTCTATCACTGCAAGCCCCTCGTGGACATCCTCATCCTGCCAGGTACGTGCACCCCGTCCTCCCCCTTCCCACCCATAGGTGAGGAGTGAAGCCTTGCTCTGAGTGGGGCAGGTCCTGCCCAGGATGAATCGATGGCAAAGCTCCTTCAACTTCATCAGTGCAGGAGATGGTCCATTAAATATGCTAAAGAATGTGAATGATAGCTCTTAACGTGATTCTAATTGAATTATACCTGGTTTTAATCGTACCCAGGTATTGTGATATCTGTGTCTACTGAAGTCCAGTTAATGTTTAATCACCGCTCTTAGTAAACGCTCGCTGTTCCTTTCATATCTTGTACCTCGATTGCATTGCAAAACATACATAGTGTATTGAGGTAAATTAGAGTACTTTGAGCTATAATAGAGTATTTCAAGTTTTACTTTGAGATGATGATGAACTATTACAAATGTTAAGGTTCTATTCGTTAAAATGATTTTGAGTATAATGAATCTTTCAGCATCTATTATTAATGCTGTTATGGCTTTTAATCTTTTGGAAGATCATGATTAGTCTTGATGGTCTTGAGCTTCCCGCATGTTCTAAGGCAAGACAGAACTTTTACACAGCAAAGAGATGTAACTATATTTAGCTTGTCTTCATCTTTTCTAATTATATAGTAATTTTCATCTAGTTTACTGCAAAGCAAAAATTAAGCAAGATGTTTCATCAGTATTAATACATCTTTTGAGCTAATTAAACCTGCCCAAGTCTTGTGTGGTCTTGTCCCTGTAAGTTTAATGATCTTACCTGTTTCAATCACTGTTAACTCTGTAGCGCTTCTTTGTTCTGCTGTGTTTTAGATTACACCTTCTCTAGCATGTCAGAGATGCCTCTTCCAAAGCTGGCAGGGTAGAAATTACCATCCCTTGTAGTTTTCTTTCATGTTTCCTTATTTATTTGTTTAAACTATTGTGAAACGAATTTCACAGGAGGTTAGAAATATTATTCCCAAGTTTCTCTCTGTTACAGAGCCTAGTCTGTATCACATAGTACTTAGCAATGTTGAATTTCTCAGACTAGCTCCTATTCTCCCTTTCTCTGTGTGTATATACTTTTATTTCAGTTGATTTACCTTCCTTATTGCTACTATTGTTCAATATGATCCAGCACAGAAGAGAGAGAAAAAGATTGCCCTGAAGAAACATTATTGAATAAAATGTAATAAATAGGTAAATAGGTCTTTCAGCAGCAGAAAGCAGTGCTTCTCTCCAGCAGAAACAAATCACAAAACAAGATGCTTCTGCTTGTAACCTATTTGACACCCACAGCTTTCCATGAGAGGGAAGTTCACCCTGGTGTGTCCGATAGCTGAAATGTATTTAGAGTCTTTTGTTGTCTGCAACAAGTCTTTAAAATGAATGTATTCTCATTTAATTGGGATTGATTGCACAGAAACTACACTGGGCACTGCCATCTCCTTTGTTTAGGGTCTCATTTTTTGCCCCGAACTCCTCAGGTAACTTTTTTTTAAGTTCCCTCTTGAAAAAATCAAGCAAATATTCAATATACACGGAGTCTGCATTTCCAGGAAAAGTAAAATCCTCATTTCTGGTGACTTACCTGTATGTCAGCGGTACCTGCTTGAGGGAAGACCCTGTTCACTGATACTGTTTGAGGCATCACAAAACTCCATGACTGCACGTGGCAGCTTCATTGTGTTAGTAAGAGGGGAAAGAGAGCCAGCATACTAGCTGTGTTGTGACTGTCCTGAGAGCTGGTGGGGAGACTCACCAGGCTCTGGAGCAAATCTGACACTTGTTCTTTTTCTTTTGCATGCAAGTAATGACCTGGTTTTATTTATTTATATATAAATTTTATATAGTATATAAAAATTTTATATAGTATATGTGAATTTTACATATGAAAATATATTAAAATGAATTATATATATATAAAATATATATGAATATAAAAATTTGATACATTATTATACAGAGACTCCCACAGAGTGGTAGAAATGTCACAGCCCTGCCCAGCACACCCACAGTCCCTGGCCCCTGTTCTTCCTCGCTGCCTTGTGTTAGGCTGCTGCTGCACAGGGGCAGGCAGGAGAGGGGTGGGAACCTGTAAAATGCCAGGGAATCCCGTGGTGTCCGTAGGGACCCAGAGGAATAACGTGGTTACGGCAACTCAAGCTGCTTTGCAAAGTGCAGTTATTTCTTCTCCCTGAGGAAGAGCCATGCCAGTGGTCAGCTCGAGCCTCAGGTCTCCTCTGAAACCCCGTTACCCGCTGGGCTCCTGAGGTGCAGCATCGGGCCGTGGCTGTGGGTGGTGTGTGTCCCTCATCCTCCCAGGTCAACAGTTCTCAGCTCCTCAGGGCAGCGGGTGGTGGTATCTCATGGACCTGCATGTTTCAGTAATGGGCCTTCAACTATTCAGCCCTCCTCTGGGTGTCTGTGGACCTCCTCTGCTCACAGCAAGCTGCTCTTTAAGGCTTTAAATTCTTGTTATTTAATCAAGACTCTTTGTGAAGATATAGTGAAACACATTCCTAGCTGTTTCTCTGATTTTCCCTACCCATATTTCTCAGCTCTGTGATTCCTCAGTGTCTTGCTGGGAAGAGCTCGTGTTTTCCAGGCAGTTCTGCTTGTTCATTGGAAAATTTTGAGCTTGCACATCCCGTGTTCATGCACTAACCACCGTACTGTAGTCTCACTGCCTTAATTGTTTACACAAAGGATTGAACCTGTCTCCCATACTCCATGCGAGCGTTGGGAGCTAATCAAACAGGAGCCTTTGTCCAAAGGTCTCCTTCTCTTGTGCCAAATAATTAAAATCCTCTTTCCTTGCCTTGCCAACAGGGTACGTCCAAGCATGTCGAGCACTGATGATCGCCGCCTCTGTTCTGGGTCTTCCTGCTATCTTCTTGCTGATAACGGTCTTGCCCTGCATCCGGATGGGCCACGAGCCTGGAGCTGCCAAGTACCGGCGGTCCCAGCTGGGAGGGATCCTCATCATCCTCCTGGGTAAGGCCCCCGCCGCGCGTGGAGAGCTGGAGGTCTTCCTCTGCTCCAGGACGACACGGTGCAAGCTGGTTGAGCACGTTCAACTGAAAGGATGGTTGTCTGGGCTAGGCCGACTCCGAAGCTCTCCAGCACTGCTGCAGTCTGTGGGGTGAACAAAAGGCATGAACAGGAGTGGGAGGACAAGGACAGAAAGCCAGGAGCGAAGCAGGGTGAAGAGGGGAGGGCTGCAAACCTTGCTGTGCATTGTCTTGTGGAGTCCTCAGGCGTGACCACTGCCTGTGTCTGTGGAAGGGTGATAGTGGTCACACACAGGCAGCTGTTTTTGCTGGTTTGCTGTGGAAGCAATCCTATTTTTGGAAAAGGGTCTAAACCTCCAAGCTGCAGATGCAGCCAGGTCAAAGTAAGCTGAGGCATTTGGGAAGGCAAGCCCGTGGCTGAGGGGATGCTGGTCCTGTGGGGACAGCAGGGGAGGGAGCAAGGAGGTGACATGGACCTGGGAAGAGGGCTGGCATGTCCCCTGTGCCTCCCAACCCCCTCTGCCCAGCCTTGCCCTTGGCCTCCAAGTTTCCCTGGGAATTTCTTCCTCTCCTCAGTGCATGCGGAGGAGATTGTTTTGAGCAGCGCAGACTGTGGAGCTCATTGTCCTCAATGCAACACCTGCATGTTCTTGAATCCTCGTCATCTCAGCAACAGGCTGCAGTGCCTTGTTTTTACCCGTCTGTGTGGCAGAGGAGGAGGGGTGAGGGAAAGTGGCCTCTTTGTATGGCTCTGCTCGTAGCTGGCGGCCAGCGCTGACATCATGCCCGTCTT
The DNA here is from genome assembly GCF_047716275.1 of Strix uralensis. NCBI lineage: Eukaryota > Metazoa > Chordata > Aves > Strigiformes > Strigidae > Strix > Strix uralensis. Next base: position 6,180,327 of record NC_133980.1, read on the forward strand.
CTTTCTTCTTCTCCTTATTTTTTTTCAAGTAGGCACTGGATATAGCTGCATGCTCAGAGGGGTTGTCCTCTAGATGCTCCTTCCCTGCAAACAATCCCTCGTCTGGTACCTTGGTGAGAAGCAGTTAGTAGGAGTCGGTATATCTGAAATCTAAGGGACTGAGATCAAGGGGCCCTTTCAATGCCTGTGGGGTTTAAGGTCACATTGCCACAGCTGGAAATCCTAAAATCAGCTTTATAGGGTCTGTTTAGGACATCCCAGTCATGAACAGTCACATTAGAAAGCTGTTGGAATGTGACCTTCATCCCTGTCCCAAAACCTGAGTCATGTATTTGGGCTTGGCAAAGTGAAAGAAAAAGTGGGTTTTTCTGCCCATGAATGAAATTTTAGTGTCGGAGGAGTCTGCTCTGCCGGATTTCCCCTGCCCAGGATGGGGGAGGCCGGGCAGAGCTGCACTCTTTGGCAAACACACACGAGTTTTTGGTTCCAGTCAAGAAGAACTGTGCTGTAGATCAGGCCCGTTTGTGTGGCTGCAGACGTGGAGGTGAGAGAATTGCCCTTAAATCTGCTTTGCCGAAGGGCAGCAGCATTACAGGACCAGCACACGTGGCAAACAAATTGCAGTGGCAGTATTGGGTAACACTGCATTAGGACAAGTGAAATCCCATATCTTGCAGCGTTGCACCAGGGTTTGGGATCTCGTGTGCCACTCTCAGATCCTGGTCTTGCTGCGGTGTAACTCCAGGGAGGAGAATAGATGTAAGAGGATGGAGGAGAGGAGTTGCAGCGCTCCATAAGCCAGGCTCCTCTCAGCCTCAGAACATGGTTTTCCCACTAAGTAGATCCTGTGAGGGAGGGAGATGTGTATTTACAGAGACATTGGCAGGTGTCTCTTTGCGTCAGATTTGGACTTCTTACTGATTTTTACCCCTGTGAGTTCTGAAGTATCTGCAAGTGAAGTGGTTTGCTCATGTCGGTGATATCCTGAATGATCTGGGCTGGGAACAGCAGCCTGGTCACAATGTTTTAGTCACAACTACAATAATGCTCTTTTTGTCAGATCACAAATGAAGAATAAATAAGCTCCTTTTTTTAAAAAAAGACAAACCAACCCACATTTATTTTTACAAAACCCAAATTTCTCCAGGCTGATGAGCAAGACAGTCCCTTTGGAAGGAGAATAATGTACAGAGCTTGAGACTTTGACATTATTTAACCTTATTAATGAGGTGTTATTTGCAAAATAATGTGTTACCATTCCAGAGCATTTAATAAGCATGAATCGCATACTGAAAGACATAATACTGACTTAAAATTCATTATATTCTAGAAGTAATATGTGCTGGACTGTTCTTATTTACTCTCTGGCCACTGAACTCTCATTTGTGGTTTTCATCAACCGCACGGGCTCCAGCCTTTTCCTCTAAGTGGAGACCAACTCCCAGAGCTCTGGTTAAAAGAAAACAAACCCCAAAACATTCACTAACAGAGCAGAAATAGAGAGTGGAGATATGATCAGGGGAGCTGGCCCCATGGCAAACTTCACTTGTTGCTTGGGGAAGGGATGACAGTTTGTCATTGTAATTTATTAAAAAGGAAAACAGGGGTTGAAACACAGCGTGGAGCCAAAAGAAAAAAAAAGAAAAAGTTGAAAACTTGCCAGGAAAACAATGGGCTCAGATATTCCATTGATTTTTCTGTCCACTGGTAATAGCGGGCTGCAGAGTGCAACCTGTGTGCACACCCTCTTATCCTGCCTGCTGATGTATTTATGTCTTTGCTTGATCCTATCTGTCCAAGAGAACTGATTTATTGCTGAAAACAACCATCAGCAGAGGTTTGCTCTGAGCCAGTAGGAAAACATTTCATACGCTCGTGTTGATGGAAAAACCCTGGCCCATCCTGTGTTGTTGATACTAATTTGGGGGACCCCGTGCTGGTAACGAAACAGGCATTTTCCTAATGGAGGTGAGGGACTCGAGACACTGGAAAACACAGATGAAAAATATGTTAGTTATTGGGAATTACTACTGCAAAATGACCATATTAGCTATTGTATACTAAATAAAGGACATTAATAAGTTTTTCTGGACACTGCATGAGATTTACTTGTAAAACCATAGATATCAAGATAAAAAGATTGCCTTGAACATAGAAAAAAAAATCACGGATATCTACTATTTCAATCAAATGCTTTGAAAGAGAAATCTGTGTGACTTTGAGTCAGCAACTCAGAATAATTAAATTTAGCTGTGAAAGAAAAGTATTCTTTCCTCTGCAGAAAGCTTTTAACTTACTGTTAAGGAATTTGGCAGGGACTCACTGTCCCTTGAGTTAGAGCAATTCTGCTCCATCTCCCCCACCTCCCCAAGCACCTTCCGTGCTTCTTGTCTATGTGTAGTTCCATCTGATTAAATTACGCCTGTAATGTAGAATATGTAGAATAATGCAGAATTAAATTATGCCTGTAATGAGTTTCGGCTCAAAGGATTGAGCTACTGCAAGTCCCTGGTCCAAAAGGACTTAGAAATGCTGGGAGCCTGGGATGTGTCCCTGTGGATTTACAGTGATATGTACTGAGTATTACTGAGACAACTTTTGCAGGACTGCCTACATTAGCTGCAAAAAGCAGGCAAGCTTTCCAGCACGTGTGTGCCCTAAAACATGCCTGTTTTTCCAGCTAACATTGTTGGTCTAATAGAAAATATTCCTTCTGTTTGCAGACTTTCTTTTACTTTTCTGCTAGACCATATTGACTACAGCAACTCTACTATCTAAAGACATTCATATTTAGGGAGAGGCAAAGAGTCTCTTGGCATCAGCACAAAAGAGAAGGGGTAATAATTTCTATTCAAAGAGTTTTTCTTTGTAGGCAGCTATTTTAGTGCTTGAAACTTGCCCTAAAATGCTTTCTCCAATCCCTTTGGGTTTCTTGGCAAATCAACTTTTTTCCAGCTTTCCTCTGTGACACAGCTAAACCAAAATTTGAGTTCACCAAGAAATATTGCAGTCGCAGACCATCCTTTTCAAATCATCTCAGAGGATTTACAATCCAATCTAATCTATGCACAGCAATGAAATCCAGTCCTGTCTCGGGGCATTCCTCTTGCTGAGCAGCGGGGTCACTGGTGACTGACGGCAGCTGGTAGCCTCCGAAGACAGAGAGGTCAAACTAACCCGTGCAAAGTCCTTGGCTTGTGCTTCACAGCTTTCTAGTATTGTCAGCATTAAAATAAGGTGGTTTTACATGTAGTTGAGCCACATGCACAAGAGATGCCGTTGTGTTAATGTCCCTGAGAGCTCTTCTCACCCCAGTGCAAGTGTTTTCTTTGGTCCTGTGTTGTGGGGGAGGGTCTGGATAGATAAGGGTCTTATAGTCTATGGACATAAATATATATATATATATTTACTGCTAACAGAAAAAGAAAAGATGATTGTGTCTTTTCGGACAACAAAGAAGCTTTTTATCCAGAGCCCATTAGAATGCTTTGTGGATTCCCAACTGATACATTTTTGTTTCAAAGCATTAGGGGCTCATGAGCTGTTTGCAGGACTGCTCCACACGCAGGAGAAATGCTGTTCTCCCCTCCCTGCCTTCTTCAAAAATTCCTTTCAAAGCCGCAGGGCCCTTGCTTTGAGGAGACCCAAAATTATTACTGGCTTTATTAGCATCCTTCAAATGTTCTTCTCTTTTCCATAAGAAAATATTTTCTCTCACAATAACTGCAGCTATTGGGGATGGGTTTTCTGCTATACTGGCCAGGAGCTATGGTTTGTTCTTCACTTTAACTAAACAATCTTATTTTTAATCTCACCCCCTTTTTTTTCCCTCTTGCAACCTTAACTTCTTGACACTGCCTCCAGATACCTTTTAACACGGTCGGTGGAAATCTGTAATGCTGCCATGGTCCTGTTATTGTTTTGCTCTGATTCTCTGATAGCCACAAGGATGGAGTCCTGCACAGCTTGTCCTAGAGGCAAGTAAATATTGACAGATTAATTCTTCTCAGATGTACAGGCCGTAAAGGAGTATTGTTTTAGGACCTGCTCCTGTGAGGTGATTAACACCACCAACTCCTGTTGCCCTTGGTGCATGTGAGGACTTTGGGGGATGGAGGTAGGACCCTTAGTGAGGGTAGCGAGTGTGACCTTGTGTAGCACAAGGAGAGTGCAGGGCACGTGTTTTCTCCCTGCTTGGAGTAAACCGTGCATGTGTGCTTGGAGCAAACCATGCGTGTGTGCTGCACGCTGAAAGCACTGTGGTCCCTAGCCTGGCTGCCTGCAAAGTGCTGAATTTGAACCCGCTTTACTGTCCTGAGGGTATCTACTTCACATGTCAACTGCCTAGCAGTCCTCACAGCACCACTGTGGCAGCCTTCCTGCTTTTCATGGAGAGAAACTATGGAATTTCAAGCAAAATTTTAAGCCCTCAGTCATATTTTGACCCACTGTAGACTCTAGGTAAAATACTGTTTTCCCTTCAGATAAGGTCCCCTTTCTATTCCATTCAATAGGTTTCTGGAGAGCCTTGCTGAGTTTGTCCACATCAACTGACACAGAGAAATTTTCCGTAGGGAAGTGGAATCTGCTTTCCAGAGTTGTGAGACATTTCCTTCTCCATAAAAAAACCCCAACAATGACGTAGTACTGCTTATTGTGTCCTTGCCCGTTTTCTGCTTCTCTTTTATGAACCCTACTCTGTCTTGCTAAGTGCTGGGATATTCTGTTAATGTTTATGTAACCATTCAGTAGAGCAACTGCAGTGATGCTGATTGATGTGGGCTGAGGACGTAGCATGAGAGTTCATGCAGAAATTGTGATTTAAAGCAGTTGACTCTGGGCCACCAATTTTACTGTCTCACCGATGGATATGGCTTTCATGCTCTTGCTTCATATCTAATCTATTCCTAATTCTGTAGCCCTCCAGAGCATCAATTTCAGGGATGATTTTCATTCTTCCCCCTTAAAGATATTTCTAGGGAACAAATTTGTTTTCCTTGTAATAAATATATCAGATTGTGTCAAGCAGTACTTGTTTTTTCTTCTTGTTTGTTGGTGCCTGTGAGAGATGGCTGTTCTCTCTTGATCTCTCCCCCCATGAGGCTCCCACACTGCCTCCTGCTCAGAGATCTCTTGGACCAAGCCCTGATGCTGATGCTCCTGGGTCCCACCGTGGGACTGCAAGAGAGGAGGAATGGGTTTCCTCTCTGTTCCCCGTCCTGCAGAGCCTTCTCTCCGTTGGCATGCTTTGTGTCCCCGCAGTGGGGCTGCATGCTGGACTTACCTTTCCTTTCCATCTCTCCCCAGCCATGTGCGGCGTTGTTGCAACCATCTGGTTTCCCGTGTGTGCCCACCGCGAGACCACCATTATGAGCTTCGGCTACTCCCTGTACACAGGCTGGATCGGCTCTGCCCTCTGCCTCTTCGGTGGCTGCGTCATCGTCTGCTGCTCGGGAGATGCCCAGACGTTTGGTGAAAACCGTTTCTACTATGCCTCGGGATCCAGCTCCCCTACCCACGCGAAGAGCGCTCACGTGTAAGGTCCTGGGGATGTCCCACGGCTGCCGTCGGATGCTTTGGCTGGTGGGTTTGTGTGCCCTGGGTTTGCTTCTACTGACACACACTGCTGTCAGGCTCCCAGGGGAAGATTTAGAAAAGCAGCACAACTGTCTGGTAGTTTGAAGCATTATTTTCCCCATCTGTTCCCCTCTTCTCTAGAAACGAAAGCTCCAGCCAGCCCTAGCTCTTGCTCCTTCCTATTTTGTCCCGTCCACCTGCCCCATCTTCTTGCAGCCAGGATGACTCAGATGGATTGGGGCTGTCATGTGGGTTTTAGGGTTTTTATTTTATTTTCCAGCTCCCCTGATTATAGGAGAGTTTAAAGCAATAAAACAGAAATGAGAGAGACACTTTCCCGTTGTTAGAAGGACTCTGACAGCTTCTCCCACCATGTCACTGTTTGCTTTCCCCTGTTCAAGGTCACCGCTTTGGCATGGTTTGGGCAAGAGGGTAGGGAGGAAGGCTGTATTCTCCAACCAGGCAAATGTTTCTCTTTTGGAACAAGAGTAGGGGAATTTTTTTCTGCCTTTCCCTGTAAATACTTTTGTATGAGTTTGATCATTTTAGTAACAGTATTTCCCCCACCCCGCCCCAGTCATCAGTATGAAGGAAACAGAACCAAAAGGTCCTAATTACATGGTAGATAACAGTGCCTTTTTATATATTTTTAAATGACTTTGGGGGCTCTAATCCCCGCACTCTCTTTTTTTTTTTATTTTGTTTTGTTTTCCTTTGTACAGATCAGTTACTAAAAATGTATTTTTACATTTTTTTAAAATCCTTGCTTTCTTCCTCTAAATTTGTGTTCTGTCTTGCATCATTAAAGTAGCACATTTTAACACGCAGTATAACGTACCTGTTACAATACAATTCTGGTGAATACTGATGATGCCTTTGTACTTTCAGTGAAATACTGTACAATAAATAACAGTACCTGCAACCGTTGGCTTCTTTTTTTCCTTCCTTCCTGTGTGTTTCCATAGCTAGCTTTTCCATGACAGAGGTTTCCCAGTGATTTTGAAGATATTATTTTTTATAGCAGTTCAGGATGAGAGACTCTGCTCTGCTGTAGAATTAAGCGGGCCTTTTGTGGTTTTTTGAGAATATTTAAAATATGAGTAATCTTCCTGCATGGTACTGACTGCTGTCTTATCCATTTGTTCTTTCAATGTTGCTGATAGCAGCTTGCACCAGTGGTACCGACTCACGGTACTCTGCACATCGGGGAGGCTTAGGAACGCACTGAGGCTGTGGAGACATACCCCCAGCACTGCCTGGGCGTGCTGAAGTTGAGAAGTCATGTTGCTGGAAGTGCTCTCTACTAAAATATGAGTCTGATCCGGGGTCATCGCTCTGATTAAAACCGTATAAGATCAAGATCTAACTCTGTCCTTACCAGAGGCTGTAGCAATTTAATTATGTTGATACAAAATCCCATCTGTTCCTGGAGATGTTAGCTCAGTTCAAATAATTTGTGTAAGCCAGGCTTCAAGAACAGGGAAAGAGGAATAGCCGCTCTTCAGGCATGGATGAGGGGAAGAGCCCAGGTGTTTGTGTAGGAGGAGAGGGGATTGAGCAAGCAGAGAAGAGAACCAACCAAATTGTTTGGGATGATGGAGAAGAATTTGAAAACAAGGCTGCTAGTCAAGCCTCAGTGGATTAGGGACTGTCCTTACATCTTGGTCTACTTCAGCTGGAGAATCCAAACTGGGCGACACAGCCATGGGCAAGGATGCTGCAGCTCACACCCCTCGCCTCCTCCTTGCGGGAAGCTGAGGCCAGAGCATTTAAAAGGAGTCAAAAGGAGGACGGCTGTACTCCGCAATGACCCTTTGCATGGACAAGAGATGGAAGCAGCCCTAGCATCTGCCTTTAATACCGTGCGATCTCTGTTGTGTGAACTTTGCATCGCTGTCGTCCTATACAATGTACCCGAGGCGGGCAACAGCGCGGGGCTGGCGGCAGGACACTTGTGCCCATTACATCACAGGCAGGGCACAGGCAGTTGTTGTACGCGCTGGAGAGACGCTATAAGTGCTGCCATTGATGTGCGGGTGCCACGGGCGAAGGGGTGGCGCACAGACGTGCCAGCTTGTGCAGGCTGCCTGGGGATTGTGGATTGTGCTGCCCATGGCTTTAGCCGAGCAGCAGTTCTGCTGGTTAACCCCGGGACCGATGGCGGCGTGGGAGACCTCAGAGCAGAAAGCTGCTGGAACACTGCCCTGCAAATGGCCCTGAAGCAAGTTGGGAGGGAAAAGCACAGGAAAAGCTGTTCGAGATGCCTGAGGGGGTTTTTTGGCAAGGTGTTGGTGCTGCTGGGGGGCCCCCGGGCAGCAGTGCGTGACCCAATGGAGAATGAGCCCTGCCAGGCAGCACTTACGGGTTTTTTTGCTGCCCACACTCTTGACCTGCACCTTGGCACCTTCAGGCATGTGGGGCTGGGGACCTTTGGCAGGGGCTGGGGCTGGGGTTCTGCTTGCTCTGCCCGCTCTGCCCGTGGTCACAGGTTACCAGCAGCCAATCCCAAATCCAACCCTTAAAAGGCCCTGGACAAGCTACTCAGAGGAAGGAAGAAGCTTTATTTCAGGGAAGAGAAGAAAAAAACAAACAAAGCAAAACAACCCCAGAGCAGCCACGGCGAAAACAGACATCTGCAACTGTGGAGTGAAAGGAGATGGGGCCAAGAATGGGACAGGATATTAGTGCTGGCACTGCAGAGGGGAAGCGTTTGGAGGAAGCACAAAGGACATTAAACTTATCTAATTTTTAAAGGATCAAAGCTGAAATACCAGCTTTGTGCCCTCCCAAAACACTCTACTCCCCCCACTCCCCTGTGGGGTTCTCCTGGGCTGGGTTGGCTGTGGTGCTGTTGGCTCTTGAAGGCTTCTGGTGCTCGTTTGCTGTCCCAAAGCCTCAAAATAGAGTCAAATATAGTTCTTCTGAATGGAAAAACTGCTCCAGGCCGTGCCTAATAGCAGCTGTGGAGTGGTGGGTGTGAGCTCTGGTGGTCACCCTGGCGTGGAGGTGGTAGTCTCCGATGGCCCAGCAGAGCCCTCCCCAGCTCCACCAGCTCCAGGACCAGCTACAGTTCCCTGTCACAGGGAATGTGCCTGGAAGCCTCCCAGTTTCTCAAATAACAGGAGGGACCCCATGGGTGGACACTGGTGGCCCTGAGCACCCCGAAGGGGAGAGGCAGCGGTGGCCCTGAGAGCAATACTTGCCTCCCTGTGGCCCCAGTGCCTGTGCGAGGGGGGTTGATGGTGCCATGACACCCATTACCCAGGGGAAAGTTGGGTGCCAGCAGCACCGTGAGCAGATGGGAGGATGTTGGTGCTCCCTGGGGCTTCGCACTGCAATAGTCAACCTGCGGTCATTGGCTTTAGGTTTTTTCTTTTTTTTTTTTATTGTGTAAACTGATAACCATTTTTTTTCACAACAGTGCAAGTAAATACCAAAGTCAGCCCATTGAAATGTATCTTCCACAAAGGAAATTTTGAAGCACTTAAGGCAAGATTTGTTCATCTCTAGCTTCAGTTTAGCATTGAAAAAGTACCAGACCTTCAGGTACTGATTGGCTTAACAAAATTTATATGGGGTTTCTTTTTTTTATTTTTTCGGTTTAGTCTTTCATTTAAAAGATTTACATTACTATGGAAACTGATACTAAGACACATTTGTCTCTGACTTTCTTTAAAAATCCCTTAGTTCCTGTTTGATTTTTAAATGTAAAGGCACACAATAAAGCTTTATGCATTTATTAAAATATACAGATTTTGGTAAATTTAGATTTTTTTCTTAGTATCTTGATTATATATATATTATATATATAGTTGTCAACAACACAATCATTTGAAAATAAAAATCACCCCATAACACATCTGCATATTTTTTTTCTTTCTTATTACACGCTACAAGATCCCATTGTACAATGCACCAATGGGCTTTTGGAAACCACAAAAAAAAATCAATAGAACAAACTTTTTTAAACAAATACATCAATTTCATACCAGAACTGCAGAGAATTGTTACACCAGAAAGTACCATCTGCCAAAAAAGCAAGATATACATCAGAAAGACCGAACAAAACGAAGTGAAGATCATTTACAAGCTGGATTTACAACATCCCATGTCTTTTGGGGCGTGATTTCTCTGCCGTGTGGAGGATGCCGGCGTGCTGGGCCTCATAACTGAGTGGTCACAACCATGCAGAGTGGATTTGTGGAGTGACTGAGATCCTATAGAGTCGGTCTGGAAGATTTGAGGTATTTATGCTCCATCCATATCATGCGTTGGGCCCCCCCGGGGTGCGTGCCGCGTGGAGGGCGGTGGTGGGAGCAGGGTGGTACTGCTCTGCCTGTGTCCTCCTGATGGGTCAGGGGTGTGAGAACCTCCCTGAGGGCACCCAGGGGGAAAGGCTGGATTTTGGGGTTTCAGGAAAACAAGCACTTGCACCTCCTCCCAGCATCTGGAACTGCTCCCGGGGCCAGCGATGCCCAGAGGTGATGGACGCACCTGAACATTTGGGCCTTTGCAGCTTTTGCTTGTGCCCAGTGAAGACCCCAATGCCTGCTACAAGGGAAAGCACGTGAGCTCCCAAATGGAGGCAGGACCCGTGTGTCCCCCAGGCACTGCCTCCCAGAGCAGGGTGGGGGGACCCTGCTGCAAACCGGCCTGCCTGGGCACCATCTACTTGGCTGCTGGCAAACCCAGGTAAGACCCAACCTGTTGCTCGGCCGCCTTCTCTTTACAGCCCTCCGTTAGGTGGGATGTGGTGGGCTAGGGAGGAGGGTACAGCTCCTACCCCCAACACGGCGAGGGCTGACAGCAGCCCATCCACATTAGATGGTGCTGTGGCATCAAATGCCATTTCCTGGCAGTCCTGTGACTATCCTGCCCCAGCGCTTCCCTGGGAATGGGAAGGAGGATGAGTGAACACGAACAAGAGCAGCTGAAGGGCTTCACTCAATGCATGGATCCAATGGAGAGGTTCCTAAAGACACCAAAGAGCAAGGGATCAAGCCCTCATCAAATTATACGGCATAACTAGAGCGGACATGACAACAGACACTGGTACTGGTAACTGCTCTGTAGCAAGAGATTAAGGCTGCAAAAGGAATAACAGGCTTTGATTCAACAGGGTACTTGGGCATGAGTTTGCGATTCAGCAGATGCCTAAATACCATGCGGAAGCAGGACGAAGACGACTACCTTGGATATGGTACAGTACAAGAGCTGGTAGGAAAATAGCATCAATCTTTCTCCCTGAAAATGTAAAGCCAGACCTGCGAGGTGCCATCTCTCCTGGGTACTTCTAAGGCATCGAGGACGAGAGCAGCCAAGCGTGAGTGAGAGGTGACCTTTGTGAGAGGCGCTCGGCACTGCTGGAAAGGTTTCCCGAGCTGGCCTGTGAACGGTGTGCACATTGCAAACAGCTTTTCCTTGGGACACACTTGGGTTTTTTGTTTGTAGAAGCATGGTAGGGGCAGGCAGCGTGAAGAGATGCCAGAGCAAAGCTTACGGGTCCTTTTGCCAAATCCTCGCTCCCATCCTGAAGCCCTTGCAGAGGCCAAACTTCCCTTGGCTTGCCTGGGGCACTCTGGGTTCAGATATGCAGAATTGGATGCTCTTCCCCACTGAGAAAAGGACTGTAGTTTGTGACCGTTTGGGACAGGAGCTGCAGGGAAATTTTTGCAGCCATGGGCAGAGCGTCTCATCGAGCCCGTGAGCCCCAGGAGCAATGGGGAAGGGTGCAGGTCCAGGCACCCTCTACACCCAGCAGCCCTCTTGCCCACAGAGGGTGCCAGGCAGGCTCTGCACTGCGTTTCAGGGCGCTGAGCCTCATCCAGTGAACTAAAGTGTTAATGGTTCTCAGCATCATATGTTGGAAATCCTGCCTCACGCTCCTGTCAATGTTAAATTATACCCTGGGATGCCAGCAGCAGCCCCTGGTACTGGGGGTTGGTCTGGGCAGCTCCAGGGGAGCCCTGGGGATGGATCCAGCTGCAGCCTTCGGTAGCCGGGAGGAGGATGAGTGTCACTGATGGGGTGCTTCCTTAGCTATAATTTTTTCAAAGATGTTCCTCCGTTGCAGTGTTTTAAACTAAGAACTTGGTGATGGGCTCCAGAACTGGACCTGGTGCTAATCACTGACTCAGCAGTGCAGCTGCTGTCTGTGCTGGGGGAGACGGTGGCTGTGACCAAACCCCGTCACCGCTGATGCTGGCGGCAGGGAACCTGATGGCACTGCTGGGGGTCATGGCCATGCTGGCCAGGGCTGTACTGGAGGATTTAACTGTGAGAAACATCCACCTGCTGACCACCTCTGCCATGCGAGCCACCAGCTCTGTTTGGTTTCAAATTGAAATATGTTCACCTACAAAACGAGCAGCTTTTCAGTGTTTTTTCATACAGCATCACCAAGCCAGGGTCAGAAACAGAGGAAATGGTACAAGGTGGAGATGGCAGCAGGGATATTTCAGCAGCTCAGTCCTCTCCGCTTGCCATGCGTGGCCCAGCCCTGCCAAGATGTGGCTGACCCACAGACATTGCTATTTTGCTGGGGCACAGATGCGTTCCTGAAGCACTGAGGCCAGAGTGAGCACTGAAATGTGCCCACCACAGTGAGGAATTATGGCGCAGTCGTTTTTGTAAGAGACACAATATGGTGGAAAGAACTCCCAGCCTCTGACCAGTGATGCTCAGAGAAATGGTGTGTGGACCTTGCTGACCATTCATACAAGGTGGGTTGAGCCAAGAGCGGGTCACAGCCCTCACTGTGACCAGTGCAGATTTAGAATGTTTGGCCATGCTGGGACTTCAAGGTTTGATTGAGACACGGACTAATTTTGAATCACAGTATTTGGGATGCTTGGATTTGGGGTGTGGGCATGGACACAGGGGTAGTACAGCTATGTGCGCCGGGTGCCTTTATGCCAGAAAGGGCCAGGGAAACTCTGTGTGATGGGGCCAACATCCCTGGATCCACCTCTGAGCTAATCCCTTGAAAGGAGTTTGTCCATCTCCATTTCATACCTACCCACCCGCCTGTCCCTCTGGCTCAGCAATTACTTCTAGGTGGTTCAAATTAAAAAACACACGTACTAAGAAAGTGCCAAAAATGTAAGAGTGGCATCCCACTGCTGCGGCTGTCAGGTGGATGTTCCCCAGGGACAACTGGCCTTGTCCCCTCATGTGGCTCCTTCCACCTCTCAACGCCCTCCCAGTTTGGCACATCTCCCGCTCCACCGCCTCCACCAGTGCAGCTGGTGCCAGGAGATCAACCGGTTCTGGGGGATCAGCCAGCATTCACCACAGCGAGACCCGACCAGTGGAGCTGGGACGGGCCACGAGTGCATTTGGTTCAGGGTCAACGGCAATCGCAGAGCGTGTCCCGAGGACCGGAGAGGTGAGCGGGGTGGTGGTGGAGGACCCAGGGAGGATGGGACAGGATGGGGGAGCCACGGGGACCCTTCTCATCGGCTGGTCAGCGCGGCGCCCCGCTGTCCACCCTGCTACTCGGGTGAGTAGTCCAACTCGTCGTTGGCGATGAGAGCCTCCGACGGCGGTTTGTGCCTGCCTTTGCTTTTCGACCTGCTACTCGTCCGATGGCTTTCCTTTGCTTCTGCCATTTGCTGGTACGAGAAGCCCTTGTCCTCGGAGGGACCCCAGCCCGGGTAGCTCTCGCCCTCAGTGGCATAGGAGAAGCTGTCGTCCACGGAGAAGGGGTCAACGTCCACATCGTAGCGCTGGTAGGTGCTCTGGTGGAGGGCCTCCTCCCGGGCACTGATCTCCAGCGTGCTGTTCCACATACCATAGCCAAAGTAGATGAGCAGACCTGCGGCGGGCGAAAGGGAGAGGGTTGGACCCCAGCCACCTGCACTGGCCCTGTGCCCCAGGTTAAAACATCCAAAATGGCACCTGTCCCCCAAAGCCCACATTGGGGTGGGTCAGGGATCCAGCCCGGCTCACCGCCAGCCTCCTCTCACCCAGTGCTGGGCTGGCTCCAGCTGATAAGGGTTAAGCATAAGTAAATATGCCTATATTTTTTAAGCTAGTGTATGTTGTAGTCAATGTCTGCTCTTTGAAGCTGTTGAGTTTGTCGGGCTGCCAGATGTGACCCGAGGGCTGTATGTTTTAAACATCAGCTGGGATGGCTGCTGGCCACGTGACTGTGCCATCTGCAGCTTTGGTGGGACAGCAGTTCCCAGCAGACGTGTGGAGGCTCCCAAGTGCCAACAATTCTCATCTCCACCCTGTTACCCTCCCGGCTACTCTCTTCTCTCTGGAGTTTTCTCATGCTCTCAGTGTCTCTCCTGCTGGTGCTCACAGACATGTATGCCCTAGAGTTGACAGGATGAGTGTATTTGGTATTAAAACAGCTGTGAAATCCTGTCATCCTCCCCTCAGGAGTTTCACTTCATCTTCTCCCCTAGCCCTACCTGATCTCACCTTCCTGCACCAATGTTTTCCCCAGAAGCAAATGTATCTGGAGATCTAATTTCCAGGGGATCCTGGGATTAACCTACCCCAGATGTGTGTGTAGAGAAACCCAGACTTCTCCATATGCTGGGGACTGGTCACAGGGGACTGCTTGCGAGGTTAAATCCAGAGTCTGTATGGCAGGCTCGCACATCTCTGCCAGCAAAACAAATCGGATGTGCCTCCCACAACAGGCAAGCAGCCATGGATGGGGCTGGTGGAGTCCATCACACCTTAATGGAGTGGCTTAATTGACTTGTTGCCATTGCTGACAGCTGAAGAGGTATTAGAGGTACCCACAGGGGAAAGTATTTAATCACAGCAGATTAAATTGATGCTTTGGAGTCATCTTTGCTTCCAGGTAGAAGGGTTTGCCCTGGATTTACAGATTCACCTATTGCCTTTGAGGGCCAAAAGAGCACTGAGCATGTCTTCTCCAGCCCAAAGAGTGCATGTGGCAGCTACTGCCCAACAGCTGGGCTCGGAGTTAGGGGACTCTCAGAGATGGAGCTTTGCTGTGGCACCTCAGTCGTGCAGGACTGACTCAGGATAACTGCAGTCCTCCCCCCGAAGCAAAAGAGGGGATGGCAAAATGGACCAAAAACGTGGTAGCAGCCTCTCCCCAAAGGGTTCAAACCACGAGACTACTCTAAACTTTAACACCTGAGGGAGGTCCAAGGTCTGTTCGTGTCATCTCCTGGCTCTGCCAACTGAGCTCATACATCTACAAATGTCAGGAGGCATTTGAGAAAAGGACAAAGGCTGGTGAGCCCAGTGTGGTGGCCTGTGCCTGTCACCCTACCACTCCAGGGGTGATTCCTGCCTTTACAGGAGGTGGCAGCTGATTATAACCTTTGCATCAATCCTCATTCTCTTTCCTCACCACTTTCTCCCTCTCAGTCATGGACCCTGAACCCTGCTCCCAAAGGGGAGGGCTGCTGGTGGAATACTTGACCAGGGATGATCTTTTTGGGTGCTGGCACCAAGCTCAGAGTCTGTTGTCTGGGGCTCCTGTGGGCTGCTGCAAGATGTATGTTTACCCATAGGGTTATTATTCCTCTGTAGAGTATCCTTGGCTTTGATATTGTCTTGCTGTTTCAGTTTTCTATAGTCCAGACTTGGGAGCCTTTAGGAGGAGCTATGAGAGCAACTCTTTTTCTCTTGGGTTTGTGGAGTAAGTGGGTTTCAAAGTAAAGCAAGGGAAACTATGGAGATGCCAGGGTCCTGGCTATGTGCCAGGGAGCCTAAATTTGGTAAAAAATGGTCTGCAATGGAGCCTGTGAGTCTCAAGATCCCCGTGCCACGAAGTTAAGGACTTAGACCAAGAAAAGGAGATACAGTCCACAGGTCCCTTGACTGTCTCTCCCAGGGCTTTTGGGGTTGGGCAGCTCTGGGCTTTGGAAATGAAGTGCTGAAATTTTGGTGTGGGCTGCTGAAGAGCTCAAGTGGGTGAAATAGCAAGAAAGCAGGCAGATTTCTGTAGGAAACCTGCCTGCGAGGCAATTTCCAGAACCCACCTACTTTGCATCAAAGGACTCATCAAAACAGTCACCTTTGCATGGAGCAGTTTACTTCCATCAAACTGACATTTTCTGGAGGTGTAATTTTCCATTTAGCTGTGGTTCAGGGGCTTGATTAACCGAGGTTTCTAAGAACTTCAGGTTGACAAGGGGCAAATGTAAAGGACTGGGTATGTCCCAGCTGAAGAAGCATCAGCCTAAGCACTCTAATTAGGGAAGTTATTATTAACATCTTTTCAAAAGAGTGTCAATTAAAAAATTAAAATAAATGAATCTGGGACTCACCCACAAAACACCAGACGGCAAATCGGATCCATGTGACTGTGGAGAGCTTCAGCATGAGATAGATATTCACCAGCATAGCAAAGGCAGGGACAAAGGGGAGACAAGGCGCCATGTAGGGCAGCTTCTTGGGGTTTTCTGGCTGCTGCAAGATCACAAACACCAGCACGACGATGAGCAGGATCATCAGCACAACGAGGAGGACAGCCCACCAGCTCTGCTCATAGATGTAGTCTGACCCGAAAATGATGAAGGAGCAGAAGATGAACATCAGGACAAAGAGGAGAAGCACGCAGGTGGTGACTGTGTGGCCAGTGGCTACCGTGGGGCGGTCCATTTTCCCTGGCAGTCCAAGGTGGATCCTCATTGTGTAGTAGCGAGGGCCAATCAACTTCTTCAGTTTAATGAGGTAAATGTTCTCTGACTCATCTGCCTCTATCCCTGAGGTCATGTCGACCGTGCCGTAATTGGGGTGATTCACATTGTAGGTGGATTTATCAGATTTCCCAATTAGCATCTCGTTATCCCCCAGCGATGGCAGATTTTTTGCCCCGCATGTGTTGGTTGGTGGGCCAGTGAACTCTTCTCCCTCACTCCCTGGGGAGCAAGCTTCCTTCTCACAGTCAGCCAGGATGCCTTCCTTCTTCTTGGTGTGCTCTTCGGAGAGGAATTTGACGAAGCCATCGATGTCACTCTCAGGCTGGTATCGGAGGAGCAGGACACAGACAGAGACCAGCGTGTAGGCGAGCAGCGTGCCGATGGACATCATTTCTATCAGGTCCCGCAGGCTGACCAGCAAGGAGAGCAGCGCTGCGAGGAATCCGGAGACAATACAAGCCACTACGGGAGTTTCCGTGTAAGAACTGACGTGGGACAAAAATCTAGAGTGCGAAACAGTTGCAGAAGGTTAAAATTGCAGATGACAGGAGTTCCCTGTTGCAATAACTTACTCGGCTGGAGAGGCCAGTGTCAGAGATGTTATCCCTTCAGCTCTTGTAGTTTTTTGATGCTTAGACTCCAGACACCTGGGGACTGGAAATACTGCTGAGACTGGATCTGGAGTTAGATCTAGGTCTAACCAGCTCTGAAATGGGCACTTGGACAGGTGCAACCAAATGCCAAGATTTTATGCATATAAACTGCTCTCCTTTGCAAGTTACTCTTGAATTAAACGCTCATCCTCCCATAAGCTGAATCTCTAGGTACCAGCATCAAATGAGAAACTTTTGTGTAGATTTCTCCTGATTTCTTTTCCCTAGGATTTTGCTTTGGTGTGTGCCCCATTCTGCAAACACTGAGTCTGTGCATGCCTGTTGGGCCCTGCAGTGATGGCACCAGGCTCTCAGGGTGCAGGACAGTCCCCATCCCTCCCAGCACACTTCCCCTCCGGGTCCCAAGGGAGAAAAAAAAACAGTGTCAGCACAGGCATGACTGACCTGAAGAGCAGCCCATCACCAGCCATGGCATAAATGACTCTTGGCATTGGGAAGAGGGAGCCCAGCAAGCTGACGGTCAAGCCGGCTACAGACCCGATGGCAACGATGAACTTGGCTGCATAGAAGCCATGGACCACAAACATTTCCATCAGTGGGGACTCGGTGTCGATGGCATCGTAAGGCACCATCAGTGTGAGGATGATGCTCACCTGGGGAAGGCAAGAGGAACAGGACATGGTTGTCAGCTGGGAACTCACAGGGTGTGGTAGCTGCTTCTCAAGGGTGGAAAGCCAAAAAATTTCAAGTCTGATTGGGATTATATCCCTATGTCCCCTGTGGAGGGGATGTAAAATGCTAGAGGTAAGGCCTCCGAAGGCAAGAAGGTGACACCTTGAACCTTGCTGCAGTGGTGGTGCAGGAGGCTGGTGGGACTCGGTGGGGTTAATAACACACTGGGCAGTTCCTGTGTGGGGACAGCACTGCCTGAGTCATGCACTCCCCACAGGACAGACCCAAAACCCAAGATGGCATTGCCTGGGGCAACACTCTGATCCTATTTGAGCCAAAGAGAAAATGGTTGCGAGGAAGCTCACCACGCTGCAGGAGAGGCAGTGGGTGAGTCTCTTTGAAACAATCAGAGCGATATTTTTTCTCCTTCGTGATTCAGTTTTGTCCTTTTACAGGGAAAATCTCTGAGTACAGATATGAATTTACTGGGGTGCAGAGCAGCTGGATACCTCTCACATAGCCATCCCTACCCATCCTCACCCTCACTTGGAATTCCCTCCCATATCTCCAGCAGAGTCAGTGCTGCTTTTCCTGAAAACATGTAGAAAGGTTGCTGCAATGCTGTTGCTCCTTCCACTTCGCTGCACTTCTGGTTGCAAAAATAGCTGTGGATGGGGATGAGGCGTGAGGAAAAAAACAGCTGCCACCATCTCCCTGCAGCTGGCAGAGGGATCTCGGCAGGGTGACAGGAGCCTGGGGACAAACCAGGCTGGGGCCGCGGGGAGTCTCGGCAGGACACCACAGTCACACAGAAACACAGCTGATGTCTCAGTCCCCGCCAAAGAAAGGGCCCTTGTCCGAGGGTCAGACTGACACCCTGGCTCACAGGGAGGGGAGCCGTGCAGATGTCCAGAAGGGACATGCTAGATATGTATATACACACTTTTTTTAAAATATATATATGTCTATATGCGCATACATATATATTTATGTACTTTTACGTATGTATAGCCAGTACTTACAGACACATATGCTGTCAAGCACGTGACGAGCGAGGCTGTGATGGCGTAGGGGATGGAGGTGTTGGGACTCTTTGCTTCTTCTCCTGTAGTAGCAATGATGTCGAAGCCAATGAAGGCATAGAAACACGTCGCAGCCCCTTTGAGAACCTGCAAGGAGGATCGAGTACCTGAGTGCCAGGAGGGAGGCTGGCACCCAACCAGGGAGAGGGAACTGAGCAAAAATGAAGGAGCCCAGTTCTGCCTTGTCTGAGCTAAAGAGTGAGTGGGGGCAGGTCAGGTGTGCACACATAGAGCTGAGCATTCCCATCTGGGGACTGACCCTGGGAGCACCCATAACCCAGTGATCTGGTCTAGGGAAAAGATTTCAACGTGCTGCTCGAGTCACTGGAGGCATCCGCATCTCACTCGTGGTGCACCACAAACCTGTGCCTGCACAGTGCCCGAATCTGCTGGGAGATCCTGGCAGTGACAGAGGACACAATTAACCAAATTCAGGTTTGCTTTCACAATCCTCCAGCCCAAATCCATTTATATTAGTAGGGACCTGGAGCATGTTTACACGTTCCATCTTAGCAAGATGTCTCATGTGGCAGCAAGATCCGCTAGCAGAGGAAGCAGAAGAGAGCAGCAACAGTCAGATGTGCGCCGCTTTCCAAACAACCTCTGTTTTGCTTGGAAGCTGCAGACAGTTTAGGAGCACACGTTGGAGCACTTGGATGAGGAATTATTTGTACTGTTTAGCTATTTTTTTAATGCGATTTTTTAAAATATACAATATTAACAAGGACATTTATAGGAAAGAAACGCTGAAGCAGGCTAAAGACTGTGTGACTGTGAGTGAGCTAATTTGCAGTTGTGAAGCTCTCGCATACATCTAGCTAGATAGATGGGTATCATGTCCATCACATCTCTGTCATCTCAGCTGAGCACACAGTGAAACTCACCTCTTTAAGGGGACTACCTGCAATTACCTTTTTTAAGTATCCACTACACTCCTGGGGATCTCATGCTTGCGCTGTGCTGGATTTACTTTTACAAACAATTTGAGAGACAACCAACCAGCTGAAAACGACGGGAAGACCCTATTGGTTTTGGGGTGTTTTGGATATGTATCTTTTAAAACTATGGAGTTTTGCCAGGAGATATTTGGTGAGTTGAATTGGAGCAAAACAGCTATTTTCTATTTTCTCTTTTTAATTCCTATTGTATGGCACAAAAAGCCAAGCACAATCCAAAGGTAAATATGACCTCTCCTCTCAAACGGGCCTCAGTGCTCTTCTCACTGTTGTTCTCTGACAGAGAGGTATTGATTTACTGAAGGGAGGTGCAGGGACTGTGTGGCAGCTTGGGACCCTTTCAATAATCAAGATTCTTGGTTTACTTTACTTTCTTGCTTATTTTTCTGCACAAAACCCCGATGGAGTCGAGCAGTGTAAATCTGAGAAATTATCTTGGGTTTAGGCCAGCTGAGATATTTTCAGTCTCTGTTCATCCTTGGATAAAAACCAGTGCAAGCAAGCTAAAAAAGCCAAATATGTCCAAATTCTCAGTAAGCTTTGAGGGAACATCCATAAAATAAGTACTGGCAGGTGGCATTATGAAGTGCTCAAAACAAATGCTTGAGAACATTGTTGTTGAAAACCAGCCAACACAAGTACTTCCCCCTCTGCAGAGGCTGAGCCAGCTCCTCCTGAGCGCCCTGTCTCGGACAGCCACTGCAATTTTCTCCATTGCCTGGCAATTAGTGGCATTTCCTGGTGTATATTTTCACGTGGAGTTTGGCTCTCCAGGAGGACATTTTGGAAAAGTTGTAGGTTTATTCTGAGAGGTGGCAGGAGATATGGGCAAAGCATTGCCCACACCCTTTGGATTTGGTGGAGCAAGGAGGTCTGGATCCAAGCTGGAAGTGGTGGAAGTTGGAGGTCCCTGGCCAAAGTGCAGGTGGGTTTGGCAGGGTTGAGATTTGGAGAGTGCAGTGGAAGTAGGGTACGTATACCACAAGCAAAGCTGAGCGCGTGGCAGGTGGATGTCACCACTTAGGTGCTGCGTGTCTCTTCATGCACCCAGGACTTACCCCTGGCCATCCAAATGGCAGGAATTGCCCTTCAGACCAGTTGTCACCTTTGACATAGAAGAGACCAGCAATCATGATGAAGATCCAGACTGCCAGGTTAATGACGTTGAGCACGTTGTTCAGCCCCACTGAGTTCTTCACCCCCATGGCCACGATGATGGTGACAATGACAGCAATGACCAGAGCAAGAAGGTCAGGGTATGACTCCTCTCCTTTCCCTAGGTAAGAGAAAAGAGGTAACTCTCCATCCACAGCTGTGGAAAGCATCTCCAGAAACTCTGTGGGGGCTTTTTAAAACACTTTTCAGACCCTGAAGCTTTGCAGAACTCCTTGGTGTCATTGCAAAGGTGGTCTCCAGATGCCCCTGCCTCCACTGGCAAAAATGGTTTTATTAGGATAATAAATCTTAATGCCTCAAGACACTGTTAGGAGTTTGGGGAGGACAGCAAACAAATGATCAGGTCCCAGTTTGCATAACAGGTATCTACCAAGTATCAATTAAAAATCAATCAAACATTAAGTTTTTATGACACAAGTACAGGACAGTTAGCTGTTTTACTTACTGGTAGGACCCATGGACTGTTGCGGGAACTGCTGGTCATACAGGACCATCACAGCCCTGGATTTCTACACAGCAGCACTGCAGACAGCAGCTTGTACTCTTTAACAAGCCTCTGTGTGTGCCTTAACAGGATTGTACTTATTCTGTAAAATGCCAGCTCATCCCAAAGGGGCTCAAAGTATTGTGTATCCCATCCCCCTGAATCCTGTCTGTGAACCAGACTGCAAAGGCAAAGTACCAGAAGCAGACGGATGGTAAATAATGAATGAAGCCTAATATCCATGTCTGACTTTTGACGAGCTTTCAGTTACTTTTCAGGCCCTGATTAATGCAGGTAGCTATGCACGGCATGACACACCTAGTCCGTTCAACGTCCCGATGCTGTTGATCATCCAGCGGCTGATGGTGTGGTTGGCCAACGAGTCGAACATGCTGCTGAGGGCGCTGGCGCCCGCGGCCGTGCCGATCAGGTACTCCAGGATGAGGTTCCAGCCGATGAAGAACGCAACGAACTCCCCCACTGTCACGTAGCTGTAGGTGTAGGCAGAGCCCGTGGTCTTGGGGACCCGCACACCAAACTCAGCGTAGCAAACGCCTGTTTAGAAAAATACGAAGCAACATAAGGAAAATGTGCTTGGAAAAGGAAAAAAGTAAAACTGCCTTTGTCCCACCTGTTTGGAGGTGCCAGGAGGTGCTTGGGGCTGTAGTTAGCATCAGGAACCCAGAGACATCACAGGGGGCCGTGGTGACCCTCCCTCCCCAATCGCTTGGCAGCCCATTAAAACCAAGCTATGGTGGATTTTTTTTTTTTTTTTAAGACACACAGTTCGAACAAGCCAAACCTTTACAGCCCATTGTAGAAGAGCCTTCTCTCATGTGGGACCCTCTGGCATGGCCAACTGCAGCCCCCACAGACACAAAACCAAATCTGGGGTGGGAATTAATGCATGAGGAGCAGAACTGGGCAGCACTGGTGGTGCAGTCCTTGGAGCCTTGTTTCCCTGCAGTAGCTTTGATGGTGATAGATATCTTTTCTTTCCCATCCAACAGTAACACCATAATATGATTTTTGCCATTTTTCCTGGGATTTTATCAAATGTTTTATTTGTGGTATCAATATTCTGACAAGCTCCCAGAGCTTTTGGCTGCAGAAACCCAGTGAGACCTGCCAGAAGACAGTGTTTGGGTTTCTCCAAAGCACTGTAGGGCACAAGGAGGACAAGGATGGTTATAGCTGTTGCACGGCATCCTGGACCAGCGTTGCTCAGCCTCAACCTAGAGCAAGATGCCACAGGAGGGCTCACAGAAGGTTACACCTCTCCCTGCCCCAACTGTGCAATCTCCAAGCGCCTATCTTGGATTATTGCTACGCAGATCCAGCCACGAGCACTGTCCCGACCATCCCTACTCTCATTCATACCCATGCTAGAGGAGTTTGAAGCCATCTTACATAGAGAACGTAAGTTATTTTAACACTTAAAATTGTTACATGTCTTATTCTGAAGAACAGTTGCAAATCTGACTTTGAAGAATAAAAGAAAAGCAAAAAGAAATATTTAACTGGAACTGTTTGGGAGATTTCAGTGGACTTCAATACTTTCCAAACTCCCTGTGTACTTACTATGTCAGGATACTTTTCAATAAAAACCTGACCCTGACACATTTCTGTCTTAAAACAACCATTAGCTTTTATTTAAAAGGAATGGATGGACTTAGTCATAAATTCCCCAAATATTAGTCAGAACAAGTGCTGGAAGGGTGCACTGCCTCCTGCGTGTTGAACACTGATTAAGTCCCTGCTCCAAAGACCCCAGTTCAGCTTGTATGGGTTAATGGGTTAGGGTCATTATTATCGTTGTGCAACACGTAGTAATTATTGAGTTCTTTAACAACAACTATTCTCTATTTAGAAGATAATAATTGCTTCAAATTTGCAATCTGTTCAGTATAGAGAGAGAGGAATGAATAATTTATAAAAATGTTATTAGGTCTCCGCTCTTACTGTAATTGCAGTTTTTACACAGTACAGACACAGAATTAAATCTCTAAGCTGAATTTGGTGGTGTTTCCTTTCTTGGTAGTGGTGGATTTTTACATTCCATTAACTGTTTAACTTGCACGCACGATGCTGGCAGTGCTTTGCAATGGGACTCTTCAAAACTTGATTTCTGTAAAGCAGGCCCAACTGCAGGAGCAGCAAGACATCCCCATCATCCAGTCCTACAGACAGTCATTATTCAAAGCTGATGAAAAATACATGCACTCGGCAAAGGTAAGACAGTCACAGATAACTACAGGCCTGAATGATTTATGAAACAGGTGCTCTGATGGGGACAAGTATCTAGTTTCTCTCTTTGATGGCCTTAAAAATCATATAATTTTTCTTGGAGGCAGCTCTACTTTTAGCCAATGACAAGATAAGGATTAAAGAGGATTGTTATTGATACAGAATGATAATGGCAAAGCAAAGACATTAATATGTATAAAATATTTGAGTTTTCAATTACACTACTAGGATCCCAAAATAGAAGAGTAACCTTTCACTGTGCATTGAGTACAGCAACACATTGTGGATATCTCCATTAGGTATCAGCATATATTAAGAAAATAAACTACTTTTTTATCATAGCACGCAGTATCCAGTCCAGGGGACACACAATGCAAGATCTGCTCTCCATTCTTGACTGCCAGTGGCTGTATCAGGTGGCATTAATAATCATATCACTTTGCTTTGTGGTGCTGCAGGTCCTCCATCAGAAACAGGGTTCACAGCACTTTCCTCTCTACTTAAAAAGGAAGATAATATCATAATTTATTAGGGTGCAGATTTTATCTGGGTGCAGATAATATCATAGTTTATTAGGTGCAGATTTTATCTCACTAATCTCTGCTGCATCAGTAGTGTATTACTATTATTATTATTATTATTGTAATACAACTGCATAACGAAACCGTGTTACTCAGTCACTCCTTGGCAGACCCAGCTATTCATCGCCTCATCCCCCAGCACCTGGAGAGATGCAGCTCTCCTGGTGCCCCTGTGCAGCCAGCCCTGCCCCAGGGCTGCAGGGGGAGTCTGGGCGCATCCTCCCCGCCACAACTCTTTGAATTTGGAGACAGATTTCTCCCCCCCACCTAATCAAGAATGTTTGCAATTTTCTGCAGAAAACAAACCAGCACAGTGGCTGTTTGGAAGAGCAGTCTTTTTACAGAAGACCATTTCTTTTACTTGAATATCAGCTACACCGTGTAATTGGTGTGACAGTCATTACGCTGGTGTAATTATACAGTTATTGATATTATTCAGAAGGACACAAACACAGCTGAGTGGTTTGGTCCATGACATTGTCCCTTCCAAGATCCCATCTACAACCCTCCATTTTTCAGATTTAATTGACCTCTCCATTCTCTGGTTTATCTTGTTTGAGGGCGGGAGGTGAGGCAGCCAGCAGCTTTGCATACAGAAGTACATAGGTTAGGTGCTTCTGGGTTAGCGCTGTTTTGGTCTCACACTGGGCATCCTGACCTGCCTGGTGGGGACTCTTGTGGTGAGCGGTACCTCAGTGGGGCAGGAGAGGGATCACGAAGTCCCCACTGGCTTCAAATCCCAGTGCTGCAACTGCCACTGGGCAGCACAACCAGTGGCACAAGGAACTGGTGCAAGCACCTCAGCTCTGTGCACCTTCTTGGCGGCTGCCCTGCTTCTGGTGTGCCAGGGCTGTGGTGGCTGTGGTCGTGGTGTGGCTGCTGACCCTCTCATTGCCATGAGGCCACACAGGGACCATGAGACATCCCACAGGGCACTGGCATGATGGGAGTGATGTTTCAGGTGAAACAAGACTTCAAGAAGGGGCTTTTCAGCAGCGCTGGAGTTAACACCTATTAATTCATGCACACAAGAAATCCAGAGGGACCATCCTTCGTTAACCCAGAGCACCCAATTTATCGAGGCAGAGATATAGCAAAATCCTATTTTCAGCAACCCACTGAGCCTGTCCATTGTGTTTCATGATTGCTGTGAGCAGATACATAAAAGGGAGCTCCATAAAGAAAGCTTCCTTAGAAAAAGGACTTCCATCTCTCCAGCACCACCCAAGCAGCTCATGATCAGCTGCAGCTGGAGTCCCTCATCCCAGCCCTTGTCCTGCAGCCAGGCAGCACCTGAGGCACATGCTCATCTCTCCCCTGCTCTGTTGTGCACCCTGGATGTTGCTGAGACTGCTCCCATGTGGGTACCAGGTAAGAGCATGGCAATGTGTTCCAGAACTGCATGGCTTGGTGCTTGAAATCCCCATCAAGGGTTGCTGGGGTTGCAGAGCAGTTCCTGTAGGACAGAGAGTCTCTTCTTTCCTTGCAGAGCCTGACACCAAAGCCTGTGGGGTTGTGTGGCAGAGAAAATTATCCCATGCTGGTAACCATCATGGGGGAGGACTTGACCCTGGCCTGAGCTCACGGTAAGGGGTTTGCACAATGTGATCAATAAGGTTGTATTGCTTTAGGAAAGGAGATCACCACAGGGACAAGCAATGGATGGTGGAAAAGGCTGTGGAGAGGGCAGTGGGGTTGGGCAAGAGTCAAACTGCTGATTGTTGCCAAGAAGAGGTTTTAGTTAGACACAGGGGTGAGAGTAGGGGAATCGCAGTGGCTGCAGCTGATGGAGGGAGCCTGCGGTGTCCCCTGCACTGGAGGCTTTGTGGTGGGAAGTTGGGCAAATGCTTCTGTTTGAGAGTTGAATAAAAGTCCTCCCAGTGAGAGAATGAAAGAGATTGATTTAATTTAATTTATCAGGTTAATCGATTATGCTATGTCTGTAAGTACCCTGATGGGGCACATGTTGCTTAAACCTAGGAGAAGGCATAACTGGAATTTGTCGGATAGATGAAATTAGAAAAAATCCCTAACTGAAACCACACTAAACAGTGTGGAGGGGTTTCCCACCAGTGGGACCTGCCCAGATGGGCCTCCCCGTGGCTGCCTCCCAGGGGAGCTGAATGGCTTTCTGGAAGGGGCTTTTTTAGCCCAAAACCTCTTGGGTTCACTGTGCAGGCAGTGGGATCTGACTCTGTGATCTTCAATACATCACAGGAAAGCAGGTGATCTAGTGGTCCCATCTGGCCTTAAAACTGTGAGAAACTCCTTCAAATCTGTCTGTGCATGTTTACCTGAGCTCACTGCCCAGTTCACAGGGAGTGACCGTGATATGAGAGCTGAAATCATGTCCCTGACGAGCCCGATAGCCCGTCTGGCTCCCAAACCCTTGCTCAGTTTTACTTGCCAAAAACGTGTTGCTGTTACAAACAACAGCAGTGTCAACCACAAAGTGAGGAAGCAGCCAAGGAGACTATCAAAACACTGCATCCTTCACAAAACACTTTCCCAGGGCTACAAAAGCAAGGGGAGATGAAAGCTAAGTGGGAAGTGGCGCGGGCTCCCGTGGGCGAAGGCAGGAGGAGCTCCCTGCTGCGGGGCAGGGCTCGTGTCTGGGGTGAAAAAGCCCCTTTTGGAGGACAGTGTGTTTTTGTTAAATGAGACCCACCCAGGCTCTGTTTGCTCTTGGATTGCATCATGGCCAGAAAAACCCTTGTAGAGGAGAGCAAGCAGGCAGTGGGAAAGGATAAAGACACTGATGCTATCTACTACCTCAGTTAAAAAATGGGCAGTTTGGTTCATTTGTTGTGTTGGGATCTCAAATGAGCATCAGATCTCATTGCATTCTCTCAGCTCTTGTTCTTGTTGAACCAGTGGTAAATGTGTCCAGGCTGGCTTGTTAGCGGGGTCTGACTGGGGAGGAGGGAGGCAGGACTGCCAGTGTGGTGTCCCCAGCCAGCTTTGCTGGGATCGTTCCTTGGCATGGCTTTGGGGAGAGCGTGACACTTGTTCCTGTGCTGTGCCAGGGTTGTCCCTCTGGGCTGCAGGGGATTCAGACTCACATGGACTTTGGTGGGATCTCCATGGAGCAGCACTGCAACCTTCAGGGAAAGAGCAAGATGTACTTTCACCTCCCCCTACAAAAATCCAGAGACTTGAAAAGCTGAGCCAGGTCATTTTGCTGTGTTTGCTGTTCCTGTCTTCTATCAAAGCCCTTTGCCATTTACTCAAGTTTCCTTATCCAACCCGTGGATAAAAGCTGGATACCAGACTGACACAGCATGCAAAGTCCTCTGAGCAGGAACATCACATCATCGTGTTAGCACTGATCTGGAAAGGACAAATGCCAGCAGTACGGGCTTCATGTGGAAACCACAGCTCGAGCCATATGCTCAGCTGGGTTCCTACGGAGGAGACGGAATTCACCAGCTTTTCACTAAAATACATAATTCCTCTCTCTCGGCACATTTGTTTGTTGTGGTTTTTGTTTGGAAATTCAGAGAACGATCCTGCACAAATAGGAGCCAATAAAACCAACTCTAAAACTAATTGAGGAATTTTTTAACTGTTAGCAATGTCCACTACAAAAGAAGCTGGCCCTGATGCTACCCAAGCCACTGACACCCTTCCTGTTGAAAAAGGATTTCCCACAAGCCACGTTGTGCTCTTGCTCCAATGCTGTGGCTTGGCCGTGCTCTCTGCCTGGGACACACACTGCAAAACTCTCCGGTGTTTCAAAATATATTGACCACAGGCTCCATCCTTGGGGAAGTCATCAGCAGCTCATTGGGGTAATTATGCTTGGGCTGCTGGTTCCCAGTACAAGGTTTGGTTTGATATTTGGACAGTGAGAGACACCCCATGAGCTGGGTAAGCTCAGTGTGAAAGGCTTTTTTAGTCTACGGGGAAGTTGCTACCTCCTCGTAGCTTGTGTTGCTGAGCGTGGGTCCTGCCAGGCATCCACCCATGGATGGAGCCAGAGGATGCACGAGATGACGTGTTACTCAAAAACGCACCCACACGACTCACCTGACAAGATGGAGGCGACGGCAGCGATGATGAAGGAAACGATGACCCCGGGTCCTGCCATCTCCTTGGCTACCAAGCCAGACACGACGTACATGCCAGTGCCCACACAGCTCCCGACGCCGAGGGAGATGAGGTCGAGGGTGGTGAGGACCTTGGCCAGCCTGGCACCCTGGGCGGCGGCGGTCCCCGTGCCCTCCAGCATTGACTCCACGGGTTTGGTGCGCAGGACGCGGGTGCGCAGGGCATGGCCCGCCGCCCCCCATGGCACCCGCCGTGGGTCCAAGCGTGAGAAGAAGCCACTCATGGCTGGTGTTGGGCTTGGTGGAGGTGGATCACGGATGGTTTTGGTAGCACCCGCTCAGGGCTGTGGCTGCATCTCCCTCCTGTGCTGGTGGCCCAGCTGCAAAGAGAGGAACGTAGTTTTTAACTGGAATAGCAAAGAAAGAGGGATGTGCTCCACATGGAGAAACCAAAAGGGGCCCTCAAGCTGGTTTCAGTGCTGGGAGAGCCCTGGGGGCTGAGGGGACCTTTGCTATTGCCAGTGCTGCTGCTCTGGAGAAATCTCCTTTCTCCATCCCAGTTGTTTTGTACAGCAGAGATGCTCTGCCCCCCTTTATGTATGTCTGCACAGTTTTAGCCCCAGTTTATTAATACAGCCCTGTAAGCAGCAGAAACCTGATGCCCTCCAAATGCCCATTAATTGCTTAATTGCTACCAGAAGTGATGATGGCTCTGTATAACCACAAGGTGCTGGTGGCCACCGTGTCAAGTGGGGTCCTGGCAGGGACCAATCCCAACTCCAAGCCTGGCAGCACTGCAGCATGTTCCGGCAGCAGGGATGCTCCTGGGATGCTGGCACCATGTGTCAGCCCACCATCACCATGCCAGGCCACATGGGGAACTTCTGTGGGACATCACTATGCTCCACCTACTCTGCAAAAAAAGAGAATCTGGGACAGTAGCTTTGCTGCTATATCCAGCCTGTTGAGACAGCTGGCTATGGGGCTTGATCACCATGAATTGGCCCTTACAGGGAAGTTGACTTTACAGCTGTCTGGCTGTACTGGTTGTTTTTTCTTTTTGTGTGCTACCATCATCTTGGTGAATCCTAAAGGGGAAAGTTTTAAAGGGTGCTGCTTGTTCAGGTGCCAATGAATCATGTGGTTAAAAAAAGTCCTTAGTGTGGTTTCTTCGCTCAAATCATCACTTCATCGTTTAGTTATTTAAATACTCTTTTAGAAATACATTTTAAATTAAGAGATGTTGTTTTTCTGGAGTAACTGCAACAAGCTTTGGGGTCCAGCTTCTGCATAGTTAAGGCAAGCTGAGAGAAGAGCTCAGCAGAAGCTTTAAGACTGCCTTAAAATTGTCTTATGATTCCAAATCTTGAAATTGTCTTAAAAAGCATTAAATTATCTTGTCCTGCTCTTTCTCTGTGCTTTTTCTTCTTAGGTCATATTTTCAAGAACTATTCCGCAACCGCCATTTCCCCCCTCCCTTTCTGCTTGTTTTTTAGCAAACTGTAGTTCTCAGGCAAGCTCCTAATACCAGCAGCAATGACTTCCTAGTGACACACGGTGACTTATTGACTTTGTCAGTTCTCGTTATTTTGCTCAATCTCTGCATGGTAATATAAGGGAACAGGAAAAATAGTTTATTAAATATGAACTTTAGCCTGGCAGCTTCTTTCCTGTTAATACAGAAATAGTTTGGTTTTTTTTAATTTCCTTGAAGACAAAACAATTATTTTTCCATCTTTACATCCAAAACAAATTACATTGTATCTACCAGGCAGCCTTGTATTGCTGGAGTTTATGAAATAAAACACAGCATTCATTTCATGTTTTGGTTGATCACAGTTCAAATTGTGCTGATTTTTTACCTCGAGCAACCACAAGCTGAAAGGCTGGATGTTCTAGCTAAGAATAATAGTACGAAAAAACTGTTACTGCTCTTGAGCAAATGTGCATCTTTGGGTTGAGAATAAAAACTGAGTGCTCAAGGAGTCAGCTGTTTTGCAGCATGGGCTGGATCTCAGCTTAGGTTTTACTTTCTGGTTTAAATGAAGGTTTGTGTTGGAAGCGGGCAGCTGAGCCAGAGCTCAGTGGATCTGCGCCAGCTGGGATGAAGCAGAGCAGTCCTCAGGGCAGCATGCCCATGTGCTGGCACCTCCAGGGTGGCTCGGCTTTGCCAGGGCTGTGTTTCAGCCACAGGGTAAATAACTCCTGTAGGCAAAGTGATCACCACTCAAAATGCATCCTCCTTTTATCCAAAGCACAGCATCTCTGAAGCACGGGCTGGCAAAAAGAGGCCTTGCTGTACTTTACCCAACCACTTCCCATCCTTTATTTAATTATTTTTCCTTGGACTTTATGGATGCTCCTATTTGAGTTTGAAAGACGTAGGTTGCTGTGCTTAGGTTTGTGCCAAATTGACTTAAACTAGCCAAGAAGCCGGGCAGAATTATCTGTCTGTTTTTTGAACTGTTACAACTTTAAACATTCTTATATCTGTGCAATTTTCTCACGTATTTTGTACTGTACGAAAATATTTTTCCCAAGTGAACCTGTCCTTGGTTTACTCATGCCAAAAACTCACCACAAGGTGAAAATAATAGATACTGAAGAGTCAGCTCTTCACTCTTATAAAGAAAAGCATACTGAGAATCAATGGCTGGAAGCTGAGGCTGGACAAAAAAAAGTTGGGTGATTAACTATGGGAAGAGATGACCACTGGGAAAAATTGATTTGTGGCTCTTGATGTCTTTATACCATTTCTGGATGCTTTTGTGAAGGCTGTGCTTCTCGCAGAGGAGCCACTGGGCCACCAGAAGAGGCAGGATGGTGTGGCATGGAGGTGCTTTGGCATGGGAAAACCTGCCTTGTGTTTTAAGGGGGTTGCGACTGATGTGGTTTGAGATCACCAATTTTTCATCATCTTGTCTGAGGTGTCTGTGAGTGGCTGATGAAGGGTTTTGGAAGTGTGGCATATGCTCAGGTCTTGCTGGAGGGATCCGCATCCACCCTGGAAAAATTAGTGTGTCCCCCAAACTGAAGAGAGTTGAGCATGAGTGATTCAGACAGCCCAGTTCACTCTCAAGGCACATCAGCGTACAGAAATTACTTTCTCACCAGCACTGCAAAAAACCTCAAGGTTTTTTGCAGCCTTGTCCAGGAATAATTTAAAACTGCTAAAATAATAAAAAAACTTAAATATTTTAAACGGTTTAAATTTAAAGCAGGAACTGACTGGTGGATCTGTGATGTACCCAGATTTAGGCTGCTGAGCTGTTGCAGCTGCCCAGGGCTGGGCTGGGATTGGATCCTTCTGCATAGCCGCCCAACATAGCCCTGCAATTTGTATGGCCCCTCCTAAGTCATCAAGGGGGGGGGGGGGGGGGAAATCCTCCAAAACATCTGATATGAAATAACTCTATAATTGCTACTGTATTCAATTAAAGCGATCATTTGAAACGATTCCAGATGTTTAAGTGAGATCAGCATATTGCTGCTCTGTAGCTTGGAAAACGTTTCACTCCATTTGAAACCATAAAAAAGAAAAAAATCTTATGAATGGCAACCATTTATATGGGGCAGAGACAGCTCGCTTCTGCTCTGCTCCACTAACCCTGGCTAGCTAGAAGCACACAGCGAGAAGGAGATTTTTTTACTTGTGGGTTTTTTATCTTCTCTCCTCATTATAAACCCAGGCAGATGAGGGGACAAGCCTGACTCAGGATGCTGCAGCCGGGTTTCAGAGTTGCACAGCTCTCCATCATCAGGCAGTCTGCATCAGTTTTTCCCGGCTGCCGCCTCGCCGGCTGGCGCTTGCTGCTGCCACCACGCGCTTGTTAGCAACCGCTGTTTGTACCGAAACACTCTTCTTCATTAGGGTAAATTAACTAAAACAGTAATCAAGTCAGGAGAGCCCTAGGTATTTACAGGCATGGATCTTCCTTAGTGTCTGGATTGGTGCTGAGTTATTCCTGATGTAAAGTGGTGGGATGCAGCATGGTGACCCCCAGCATCACCCATCCTCATCACTCCCCACAGCTCGAGCTTCCCCAGACCTCATCTGTGCTTTGGGATGGCTTATTTGATTTTTCTGTTAATGACTCCCCTCTGTCCAGGAGTCCACAGAGGTCTTGAGCAAAGACCTCTCTTAAATGCTGGGAACACAACAAGAAACAGAACATTGATGGTGATAAATGAAAAAAGAGAACTCCTGTTGGTGTATTGATGGAAAGCCAGGCAGGGGCACTCATTAAGAGGAAAAGGTTGGATTTCCTCTGGTTTGCATGGCTCACAGGAGTAATTATTACAGAGAAAAACTTTCTGATACCCCAGGAGCAGCTGGGTTGGCGTGGTCCTGGCCCAGGATGTGGGACAGCAGCACCCAGTTTGCTGCAGGGGTTTTATGGCGAAAGCCCCTTTCTCCTTGCTCAGGGGAGATGTGCCCCAGAAATGTGGGATCGAAGCAGGTTCCATTCAAACACTGAGGCAGTGCCTGCTGTGGATCTCAAATACAGTAACACGGATGTTCATGGTGCAGGAGAAACAGCCCTGAGACCTGCTCCCTGCTCTGCATAGGGGCTGAGTGATGAGCCGGGCTGCAGCATCACCCCTGGGAAAAGGGAGCCCCAAAGGCTCAAGGGGCTGCAAGAGGTGGCTCAAGATGATGCAAAAAGCAGCTCCTGGCAGCAAACCCGCTGCATCCCAGATGAAGGACAAAAGAAAGAGGAAGAAACATGCTAGTCTGACTTCCCTGCTTCCTTCCCCTTTTTCTTTTAATTACTAGCTCAGTAACGGTGAGGCGGGCTCGTATGAAGAGACACAAGATACTGAATTTCATTACAGCTCCTACAGCAAGGAGAAAAATGACGTCAGCGGCGCGATGCGGCGGGAGTCAGGCAGCGGCTCCGGCGGCTGCCGACCGGAGAGATGCCTTCTGCCGAGGATGCTCGTCACGTTAATGTTTTCATTGCAAATGTGATTTGATTTGGAGTTTTATGTGCTTGTTTTTACAGTGTTGATCTCCAGCTGGGCTGCCACTGTAAAATCTGGCTCTGTCTCCATCACAGCCCTCCTTAAAGGGATTTAAAAGCCAGGCACAGAGCCGAGAGCGAGGGCTGGTCCTTGCTAGTCCCGGCGCTGCTCACGTGGGTCCAGCTTCAGCAATCTGGCCCTGTGCCTTTGCTGTTAATTTTAGGCTCTTTTTATTTTTAATCTTTCCATTTTTACCTCTGCTTGAGTAATTCAAGCGGAGCTGTGGTTAATTTAAACTAAAATTCTCACTAAGTTAAGCTAGAGATATATTTCATGTTTAAGACCAACTTTTTATGTTGCATCAACTAAAAAAATGGGTTCAAGGAATTTTTGTGTGTGTGTCTTCATAGCAAAATGGAAGTGGAGGGGTTGAACATCACTTTTCTGTTACTTCCATCTGTAAGTAACAACACTAAGTGGTTTACCAATGTTAACACTGCTGTAAGATGGCTAAACATCATTGTCTTCTTTTGACAAATAAGCAAAATAAAAGAGGAAATATTTAATTTGACCAAAGACATAAGGATGCCACACATCCAGAGCCAGCCCCCAGGAGTCTTTAAACTTTGTATTCTCATCTCTAGTGTAAGAGTTAAAGGAGCATAGGCATGTAATGCAGCAAAATAATTAACATGTACATCGAGATTACCCCTTTTGCCCCTCTCCAGCCTTCAGAGGGGTGATACAGTGTGCTGGTTTAACTGCTGTCATCTCTGGGGAGAGGCTGGACTGCCTGAATAATCGGGAAAAAGGTAGAAGGAAGGGTGGGAGAGATGTCAAAGCTCCTTTATGATTGGCAGCTGGTGGGTCCCAATTCCTAAACTAAATAGCTAAGTTGGTATTTGAGCACCGATCTTGGGGCAGCATGTCCATGAAGGCGAGCAACGAAGAGGTTGAGGTGGCTGAGTGCTCATCTTCCTGCCTAGGTGAGGAATAGGTGGGAGCTGAAGTAACACATTCAGAGGTGAAATTGAAGCTGGTCATGGTGAAGGCCAGCAGATCCCTTGATATTGGATTGTTCTAAACTTTGCCAGGGTTAATTACATGCCAACCTCATGGTTGGTCCAGGCTGTCAGGGCCCCTTGGGATCTTCTGGAGCATCAGGCTAGTGAGAAACAGCTCGGGCTGGAGGGATCAGTGTTTTCCTCCTTCCTAGAGGCTGGGTGCATTTGGAGGTAGCACCTATATCTCCTACAGCCTGCAAGGGATGGAAACCCAAATGCACTGTTCACCTTTTCCAAAATGTCCATGGGCATCCCTGCAGGCACATCCCCTCCCCACAGACAGTAAATCTACCTCTCCAAGACACCAGGTTTTCTGCTGTCCTTCTTTCTTGTGTCTATAGAAAGAAGTCCTATGGCTGGCATTTTGGTTTTCCACTTGTTTTCTGCCCTTTTTGTCCAGGTACCAATGATTTCTCATGGTGCAGAGTGGTGTAGGACTGAGTGCAGGATATTAATGACAAATACAACAGTCAGAGTGGCGAGATGTAAGTAATGCAATATGCATGAAGTGCTCCATTTCTGTTTGCAAAAAAGCTATTTAATCACCAAAAGAAAAAAACAAGAGAATTATGGAGAAAGAGGTATAATCAATTTGCACATTTTCAAAAAGGTTAGCTTGTCGTTGTCTTGAGACAGCAAAGTAAAAGCCTTAAAAAATGTAATGATACTGCTAATGCAGGGAAATGACAAATCGATAGCTGGGTGAGCTGAGCAGGAGATGAGGAACAAGGAACTTCTTGGAACTGCTCTGACAGGTGGCCTCTATGAGAGTGATGAAACCACATGAAATTAGTAAATTTGCTTCTCCATCAGTAAAATGGGAGAAAGTAGCTACCTTACAGAAGTGCATGAATGGTTAATCCAGTTGGGTTTTCTAAGGAAGCAGAAGAGAAACCAGGCTAAAAACTATTAAGGCTTCTCTAGCCATACCTTGTTGAAAAGAATATGGCTTTTGTACCTGCTCATGGTCATCTGCAGAAGGACCCTTGCGGCTCTGTGTACCTGCAAATGCTCATTTGTGGCAGTTGACTGATTTTTGCATTTGAAGCACAGCTATTGATACCAATGCTACGGCCTCCCCCATCCTTTTGCAGTCAAGCCACGGCATGGTCGAACACATGAAACTCCTAAAGGAAGTTTGTGCTCACAGGTCTGGCTGCTCAGACTGTTTCAAGGACTAGTGTCCCCACCTCTGAAATTCAGGCATTTAAAACACTGCAAGCCACGTGCTCAGGAACCGAGATTCATCTCATGTGCTGGCACATAATTCTGCAACCTTCCCTCTGGTTTTGATAGTAGCAGCTCCAGACCCTGAGCTGTCACAAGAGGAAAAAGCATCTTCCTGATAGTATGGTATCTTCTCTGGGTCGTAGCGAGTTGCCTGTTTGCAGCGTTAGGTAGATATTGTTCTAGCAGTATGATTGCCGCCGGCAGCAGCGGGGTGGTTGCTGCCTTGTGTTTGCAGCTCTGGGCTTTTTCCTATTTGGGGGTAATGGGTTATACTTTCAGTAATTACTCCTTTGAGATACACATTTTCTGTAACAAATGTCACTGTCAGAGTGGACCAGGGCTTCCTTTGTATCACTGAAATGTTTAGACCTGGGTTACCAGACAGTCTCTTCTAGAATTATACTTATTTAAAAACTGTCTTTGCTTTAACAACATACAGGAGGAAATCTCTGTAATTACTGGGTTGTGCTTTCTTCTTCTTCCTTCTGTGGATCCATACTTTTACACCGCAGAATGAAAGTCATTATGGTTTGCTCCAGGCCAGCCGTGAGAGCTTTTTACATTTGACATAATTCACAGAATGGGTTATTTATTAATGTGTGAGGTGCTCTAAACAAAATGGATTTTTACTGTTGGGAGAGTCTGGCTGATGCATCATTATGACAACTTATTTCATTTCTGGGTAGCATTTTGAATTTCAGTGGCAAAAACACAAATTAAATCTTTCAGTAAAGCACCG
Organism: Strix uralensis; assembly: GCF_047716275.1. Lineage (NCBI taxonomy): Eukaryota > Metazoa > Chordata > Aves > Strigiformes > Strigidae > Strix > Strix uralensis. The sequence continues at coordinate 6,216,403 of NC_133980.1, forward strand.
ATTTAAGAGTTTGGCTATGTCATCCAAACCAGAACAAAAAATTACCTGTGTATCAAATATAGGATCTGAAAACTCACTCTTTTTAAGCCTCTACTTTTATTTTGAAGATTGCTGTTTTTAAGGAAATTCCTTTATTCCCCACTAAGAAACTGTTGTTTTTTCCTCTCAGCCGTTACTCTCACTTACCAGCAGTCTTTCTGGCTTTCTGTAATAATTTAGTAGGAGTCTGAACTGGTCTTTTACACTGTAAACACATCAGGATTACAAACATGGTTCAGCTCTTGCTGGTTTTCAGATGCATTTCTCTTTTGTATATGCACATGGTCTCATTAATTAGTTATCATGTTCCATCAGCGGTTATACAAGTGTAATTGATTATGCCTCGCTGCCCTGTTTCCATCATTTTGGCTATCAGCTCATTAATGCAGGAAAGGTTCTAAAAGAAATACTTCCCTCAGAACAAGCTGGAAAGACACAATCTTCAATCCTGAGCCTACAAAAGGCTCCAGAAGAAGCAGTAGTAGTATATGCAAATCAGTGGGGTTTTTTGCATATGAAAAAGGAAGCCTCGAGCTGTGGGGTAATTTGGCTGGTTGTAGCCTGTGCCACTAAATTCCTCAACAGAAGTGTGAGGTAGATTCAACGCACTTCCAAGGAAGTGAATAGCGGCTCCTGCTGCTTTTATTACATGTTTGGCTGCTTATATTTATTATTCGCTAGGACAAAAAATCCTTGCCTTACATGAGTAATCCTCCTGCATTTCAACACAACCGATTATATGAGTAATGTGAGCACAAGTTGATCAAATAAGATGATTTAGAATAGTTTCTGTGTTTAGTCATTTATCACCATCAGTCAGGCAAAAACACCTAAGCGGTGTGTAGTGTGAGTAATACCTGGTGTTGTAGCATGAGGGGTTTTTGACATTTCCCACTGAGTGAGTTACGAATGCACATCTAAGACTAAATCAGCATCTGAGATGGTACTAGTGAAGCAGAATTAAATGAAGAATTATATGTTCTTAAAAATGCTAATAGCATAAAAATTAGGGTATTATAGTATTCCTGAGTGATGCACACACACACTGCCCGGAGATGTCCTTGTGCAGCAAGGGACTCAGCACAAGCCAACATGATTACCTTTAGCCTAAAATTTGCTTTCCATTGAAGCCCTGGTAGCTAATTGCATACTCACTGTTAGCATCCCTTACTGGTGAGACCCCAAAACCCAACCTCTTTCACTGAGGCAACACTTTTTGTCTCCCAGCTACAGTAAGTGGATTCTCCCCGTGGTGTGCTGCCCTGCCTGGCAAGCATAACTCAACTGGTGTGCCCGCACGCAATTAAGAGCAGAAAGGAGAGTCGCTGAAATATTGTTGCTGTAGTTCTTGTTTGTGCTGGAGCTCTCAGCCAAAGGAACTCAACATATTCCTCCTTTCTGTCTTAATTTACTTTGAGCAGAGCTGATGCCCCTAGTTATTAATTGCACATCTCCTGGTCCCTGATGCTTCCACTGCCCGTTAATGAGTGGAACACACCTGCTGTTGCCCAGGTGCCTTAGATGAGGCACTGCCGTACCCAGATGCTTCCTGAGCACCTCACTGCAGGGTTGGAGAGACATGAGACCTGTCATCAATGCTTTCTGCCCGTTCCCAGCCGAGGATGAAGGACAGGCAGGAGAAGCATACATTTCCTTCACTACCAGACCAGGGTGTCCAAATCCCACCTGGAGGCCACCCTGGCATTGCTGAGCACCACGGAGCAGTTGGTCATCTGGTACAACTCAACAGGTCCATCATTGAGACCTGCTTCAATAATGCTCAAGCACACGTTTAAGTTTTAATTGTGCTTCTGTGGGTGGAATGTGCTCAGATGTGCAAGTGGTGTCTCAGCACAAGGGGGTGTCTCCATCCTCAGTTTTAAAAAACTTTGTTGAGTAGGACCCAGCCCGCACTCGGGGATCTGAGGACCTACAGGAGGAGTAGACCAAACCACCAAGTTAGGTCATGGTCACCAACAAGCGAGAGTCAGAGGCTGCTGAGAGGGGCTGCCCTCAAACCCACACATTTGGTTTTACAGATGTTTACCTAAAGTTTCGACCCAGATACCCCCACAAACACTTGTTGCATGGCAGCAGTAACCCATTTCCCTATAGGCAGTAAACCGCTTGATCCTGCAGCTCTGTCCTCTCGGAATTAGGATGTGGCGCTTGAAAAACCTGCACCACAAAAGCTCATCTTCTGTTCACCTGCCAGGTAGATTTAATTTATGGTATCATGTATTTCAGTAAATTATTGATACAGTTGCTGTGCAGAGGAACAGAAACAATAGAGTCACGTGCTGCATGGCTCCACCTCACTGGTTTTGTTTCATAAGTGCCTAGGCTTCGCTCTGACAGTTTTATTGCAGGGAAAAAATAGTTTTCTCCTAGGGATGATCCAGCCTGGTGACAGAAAGGGATGCGCTGTGGTGGCAGCACCAATGCTAGCTGGAGCACCCAGCCCCGTGCCGATGCCAGCATAGCCTAGAGGCAGGGCTGCTATTCAATAAGCCAAGGAAACATATACAAGAAGAAAATTGCTCAATACTAGAATGCAGTTTCCAGTTGACAACCACAGTTTAGCTACATCTCACCACTTGTAAATGAAAAATGTTTTAGGAATCTCTGTGGCTCATGGATCTAAGTTAGAATCTGCTCCCACTTACACCATGGGTGGCTTAATGAGTTCAGCAGACTCACCTTGGACTGAGGTGAGACTCTGACCAGGTTTTCATATCCATAGGAAGTAGCTTTAAAATGCCTACTATATTTCTTGACTCTGGATCCTTTTGCATCCCTAGATCCACTGTCTCTCACAAGAATGACAAGTCCAGGACCAACCATGGTTTTACATTTTATAGAGAGCGCCAATCTGGGAGTGATGATTTTCTAAAAAATTTTTTTAATCAATGTGAAAGACACAAATACTAACCACCTGCTAATGGTTTTTTGTGTGACATAGGGATCTTACTACCACACACAGATGAAGTATTTGATTCTTTGTTACATTCTTACATTCTTATTTTATAAATGTCTTAATAATCCAAACAACATGTTGCTTAAACATATACATTGTAATGATCTCAATAGCTCAGGTGCTCTGAAAGCAAAGTTTTGATTATTTGGGGGCTAAAACAGCTGAGGGACTAAGTATTCTGTTACAGACTATTCTGTTATCCTCTTTATTTTTTTTTTTCCATGAAGAGCCTAGGATTGTTTTTATGTTTGTGTAAGTTCTTGCCATCCTATTGTTTGAATGCTGCAGGGCTTCACAGGAAAACCATTAATTTAGCCATTGAGAGGTTATCCTGTTCTCACTGAATTTTCTAGAAAAACTCCTGTTGCCTTCAAGGGAAGATGGATGAAATCTTATTATATGTGTGTGATTTCAGAACTGAAAAAAACAGACAGTCTGGTGCTCAAGAAGGAAGTAGTGTCAACTCAGCCTATAAATATATCCTTTAAAATATTTTGGGCTGGAATCCTTTCTGATACGATCCCATCTGAGACTCTGAAATTCCACAAAGAATAAATTTTCATCATTTTCATACGATTCTAAAAAATAGAAAAGGGTAAGATATGTCTTGAGTTAGGAGTCATGACTGACTCCCTAAGGAGAATGATTTATGTTTTAAATTGCTTCGCGTCACTGCAATATACTCAAAGAAAGACATTCTTTTTAGGGAGAGTTAATAAATGAAACAAGTTAGAAAATTGGAGGATTCAAAATATAAGGTGGTGAATCATTTGTTCTGCTTTTGGTATGTGGTCAAAAATCTCACCTGCTGGGAATGTTGTACTTGTCTGGAGGGGAGGCTGGGGTACCTGGGAGCAAAGTTGTACATCTCTGTGCCTAACTCAGGGAATTAAGGATCAAAGGTACCATTAAGTCCACCGAGTTCATTTTGTCTGAATTGCAGGCCATTAGCTTTCAGGCAATTACTCCTGCAGGGAGCCCAATGACTTGCTTTGGCTAAGTTGCATCTTTTGGGAGGACATCAAGTCTTGACATAAACAGACGGAGAATCCAGCAGGTTTTCTGATAGCTCCTTCATCAGGTCATCAGCCCTCCACTGTTCAAAAATGTGATCCCTCACTTAAATCAGAATGTTTTGGCTTTAGCATCTCAGCACTAGTTCATTTTGTGCCTTTCTTTGGCAGACGGAGGAATAACTCAGTGCTTAGTAATTTCTTTCTGTAGAGGCTTTTAGATTCAAGAATCAAGTCACCTCCCATCCTTCTTTTTAATGGAGTTGCTCAAGTGCTGTAATTCCTCAACTGTAAGGGCCTTTCTCTGGTCCTCGACAGTCTTTGGTTTTTCTTTCTTTCTTTCTTTCTTTTTTTTTTTTTTTTACTTCCAATTTTATAGTCATTTTTGTTGATGTCTACTGTATTCTAGCAGTCTCAGCTTTCAACAGCTGAGGTAAAATTTCCTTCCTACACCTCCTCTTACTGAGCGGCAATTGAACGAGGCTTTTTTTTCATTGAACTTGTTCAGCAGCTTGTCCTATTGCAGATATTGCCCCCATCCTGTCTTTTCAGATATGTACTGTACATTTGACTTTGAGAGGACCCAAGATTCTTTGTTGGCATCATTTACTACTCATCAGCCTCTGTTTTGCTGGCAAAGTTCAGCACCTTTGACAGATGAAAATGGGAAATATCACTTGGGCCTTGGATCTCTGCAAGAACCTCTTACTTCTCTGTTCTCATGCAACAAGGATTCCCCATGGAGTGGTACGTTTTAAGAACGGGTAATTAGTCAGTTTAATCTAGGTAAGTTTTCACTCTATTATTGTTTTTGGCTTGTTTCAGGTTTTTTGTTTGTTTACAATATGTTGTTCACCTACGGTAAGTCATATGCCTTAGCAATGTGTACCAATAAAATGAACACATGCAAATATCTTTAGCAATCAGACTTTCAGTCTATGACAGTTTTTGGGCAATTAAACAAATGCCTTGGCATGCTAAAATGTACTTGCCTACTACTTAGGGACACTGGGAGGATTAATTAATTAATATGCTAGATTAAATCAGACATGGCTCTTTTGAGCCAAAAGTCTTCTCTGGGGTCAACTGGAGTCATACTGCTTCCTACTCCTCGCCGGAGTCTGTGTTGATTTAGGAAGCCCTGTATCAGAGCGCTCTTGGTGTGGCCAGTGACAGGAAGGTACTAAGTCGATCTGTATAAACTAACATTTAATAGGCCACAAAACCCGAGCTGGCAAGCAATTCTGAGAAAAGAGATCAGGATTTTCGATAGAGCGATGCTGAAGCACAGCTCCCCGGGGCTGAGGCGGGCAGACGGTCGGTCTTAGGCTGTTCGAAAATACCCGTGTGGAATCAATAAACAGCGCCGAGTCGCGGGTGACGTAAAAAGGAAGCTAACTCCATTACCAGGAGCTAAGTCAGAGGGAGTTTTGCAGGCGCCGGCGGGAGGGACGGAGCCGTAAACCGGGTCCGTGAGCGTGGGCCAGCCGCGGTCGTGGGGGGAGGCCTCGGCGGGGGCCGCCTGCGCCCGGGGCCGCCCCGTCGGGGCTTCAGCACCGCGGACAGCGCCCGCGCGGCCCCACGCGTGATCCGCCACCAGCACCCCCCCACCCCCGGGGGCTCTCCCCTGCCCTCGCGTCCTTGCCTGCCTCCCTCGCCCTTTCCCTTCTGATCGGTTTTTTTTGCTGCCCCCCCCCGATCTTCCACTCGCGCGTGTCGGGCCGTAACCTGTAGCCAGAGCTGTGGCTCCGGTCAGGCCACCCGGCATTTCTCCTCTCACTCTGCTTTCCCCTGTTTCCTATCAATCCCGTGCCGTGGCTCTGACGTCCCCCCCCCCGCCTCCATGAGTGCCCCGACACTTGGTAAACCCGGGGCCGCAGCCTGGCCGGGGCGACGGGGTCCCCGAGCGGGCTGGGGTCCCCCGCGGCCGGTGCCCCGTGGCCACACCGTCCCCGTGTGCGTTGGGGGGAGGGGGGGGGCCGCGGTTGCCTTCCCCCTCTCCCGGGCTCGCAGCCGGGCCCCCCGCACCCCGAGAGGCTCCGAGCCGCCCCCCTACCCCGGGCGGGAGTGTGGCAGCGCGGGGAAGCGCCTTTCCCCCCGCTCTTTCCGCCCCCCCCCCCCCCCCACCCCGTCCCTCCATCCCCCTTCCCCTCCCCGGTGGTGCGGGGCACTCACCGCCGGGCGCGGAGGGCAGCGGGCGGGCGATGCTGCGGAGCCGCCGCGGGCGCGTAACCCCGGTGGGGGCGGCTGCGCTGCTGCAGCCGGCGGTGGAGTTGGGGGGGGGGGGGGGCGGGCGGAGAGGGGGCTGCGCTGGGCACCGCCGGCCCCGGCTCCCGGCCGCGCACGCAGGGCGGAGGGAGGAGGGATGGAGGAGGGAGGGAGGAGGGCGCTGCAGCTCCTCAATTATTCAGCGCTTCCCCCTCTCTGCGCCCTCCCCGCCTGCCGCATGTGACCGCCCGGCAGTACCCACGGGTCGAGCCGAGCCGTGCCGGTCCCGGGAGACCTCCCTCCAGCGGGCTGCCACCCCCACGGCCACGTCCCCACCCCTGGGAGTCCCCTCTGCCTGCCCAAGTGTCCTGAGGGCTGCGGGCCGCCTCCCCCACATTGCCTGAAAATGAACTCTCCTGGCTGCCTCCCCCAGAGCAGGGCTTTCCTCACCTCAGGGACAGAGGGTGGGGAACCCCCACTTTGTTTTGTCCTTGAGTCGCACTGTGACATTTGGGTGCTAATACTGTAATCCCAGAACAGGCAGAATTAAGGCTAAAATAATGCCTCATGTGTTGCAGCATGCCGTGTTGTCCAGCCTGGCTGGGAGGAGTTAGGTATCAGGTGCAATATATATTTCATATTTTACACCCATAGGTGCTTTTGGGGATAGCTGGGATTTATATTCAAGATTTTTCCATTGCATTTTTCTTTCTTAATTCTTACTACTTGGTTCCCGCTAGAAGCATTTTCTCTCTGTATCTGATTTCTTACCGTTTTGACATCAAACCCAAAATGGTTTCATCTCCAGTGATGTCTGGCGAGGATCAGATTTCAGTCTCCGTTACAGCTTCATGCTCTAACTTCTAACAGGACCCGTTCCCGGATGCAGGGCATGCTTTGCGTGGAGAGAAACTGTTCATTCTCTAAACACTGAAATAAATGTCTGCTGGTAAAAACAAAAGGTGTGATCCTTCAGCTTCCGTTCAGTTTGTGAAGCCAACGTGAGTGACCCCGACAGGAATTGCATCAGTGGCAGTGACCTTCTGGGGACACACAGACAGCAACACTGCACAGATAAACCTAGCCAGGATGTCCATGATCCTGTCTTTGGGCAGGCTAGTGGACCACATGTCATCTCTGATTTCCTTCCCAGCCTTGATTTCTGTGGTATTTTTTGTGGCTTTCCAGAGGAGTGCCGTAATTTTCCCAGTTTCTTACCAGACTCCTTCCTCTCTCCAGCTTAGCTTTGGTTCCCTCTCTTCTCTGCCTCACAGCAGTCTCTTTACAGCCCCTCTCTTCCCAAACAAGAATAGACAAGACCTCTCCCAGGTTACTGCTGGTCAGCAGAAGGTGCCATCACAGGGTGACACGATGCTCCATTCCCTTCCTGCCACCTGGGCCAGCACACATCCCACCACACAGCACACAGCAGAAAAAGCCTCACCAGAGCCAAAGTGCAGCCAGCTGATTACCCTCCTCACAACCAGCAGTTTTGAAACCTCTGTTTCTATTCTTTCCTTTATCCTTTGATTTGCCTGAAAGCAACACTCAGAGCTGCAGCTGCTCTCCTGTGCCTGTCTGTAGTCCCCATGCTTCCCATTTGGTTGTTGTTTCTCTTCTCAGTCACTGGCTTCCCCCAGCTGCTTTTGCTCAGTTTGTGGACACGAGACGCAGCTGTGGATGGCTGATCTCGGGAGCTTCCCTTTGACTAAATCTGAGCAAAACAGAAAAGCTTCCCCGTTTGCTATTGCATCTTGTTTCGCAGCACTTTTAAGACTGTGGTGGACTCTAGCTGGCAGCTCCCAGCCTTTTGTGCTCACATCTGACCCCTTTGTGGTTGTAGAGTGTGTGAGTAAAGGACATGGGGGGGGTGTGCTTCTGAAACGATTGTCAGTGTGGCCAAGTTTTAATGGGACTTATCTGCATGTGTGGGTGCAGAGTCATTTAAGTCATATTTACTCCTTGGGGCTGGCATACCGCAGCGTGGGACTGCACGTCCCCAGGGCTGACCCACAGGCTGGTGCTATTGGCACATCTGGCCCACTGCGGTTTGATTGGTATCAGCAGAGAGGGGCTTTTGCGTCCTTTTAGCAAATACTTGTAGCACCCAGGTTTGTACAAACCATTGTGCGGTACCATGATACCACCCCTGCCTTCCACCTTCCCTCTACTGCTCAGACCTCTTGCTGTGGCAAACTTTGCTGTATAATAGTTTAGTATAATAGTCCAACCTTGATCTACTTTTTATCTGTTTGCCTCTGTTCTATGGAGCGGTACCTACCATTAGGTAGCTGAAACCACCTGCCACCACCTTGAGTAATAAAAGTTGCAAATGTTTTGTCAGAGGCTCACTTAAGCTCTTTCTCACTAATCCTTACCCTGTTCTCATGAGTTTTGTAACTTCCAATCTTGCAGGAAGATTAATTTCTACAGCTGCCCCTCTAAAGGTACTCTTCAAGTTGATTAAATGAGAATCTGTCATCTAGATGAAGAACTAGATGAGGCCAAGTTATCCTCTAGGCAAGGCCCATCAGAGAGATCACCCTCAGATTAGGGTGAAACTTCTCATAACAGCAAAGCACATGATGATACTTTCGGGGCATAATTTCCTCTGTCCCGTTCTGATCTAGTTTCTAGATCAAAATAATTTCTGCTCATTTTTCTGTAATAGCAAGTGGCCATCTGACTAGTCATTTAAATACTTAATCCTATTTTGAATTTAACCAAGGCTTTGGCCTCAATAACACCTTAGAGCAGGGATCTCCACCAGCTGCTATCTCATTATCTCAGCTATTCTGCTTACCAGCCTTTCCAATTTCATGGGACATAAGTTTCTTTTTTGTGACTCTGAATATGCATGGGCAGAAGCCGCCTGATTGATTTCCTTTCTTCCTTTTATTAAAATGTTTGTTTACTTCTCTCATAATCCCCTCATACTTCTCTCATCCGTGTCTAATTGTGCTGTTTAAATACCATGGTTCCTGAAGTTTTTTGGGCTATTTTTTTGTCTACAGAGCTTTTTATTAGGACAGTCAACATACTCTTGGCCTGCTGGCCTCCCAGTCCTTCTAGGCTTCTAGCACCCTCACCTCATGGGCCCTCTTTCCCTTCATGAAATCTCCTCAGAAAGTAAAGGCTCATCTCCAATTTCTTTATTTTGATGAGTTTTCCTCAGTGCTGTTTCTTAGAATGTTTTGACATCATCAAAATTGACAAATGGGCTGTTCAAGAAAAATAGCTTATGTTCCCCTTGGATTTACACTGGGCTCCCAACATGTGTGCTTGGTCACCCCATCACGTTTTTGTTGGTTTTGCAAAGGAGCACTGATTTGGGTTACATTTCTGAAGAAAAAGCTATCTGAGACAAATGAAATTGTAGAAGAAAAACTATTTTGGAAGAAAATCAAATTCCAGTCAGAAATTGCATTTGAAATTGGTATGAGAATTGAAAATTATTATGTATTTTCAAAGGTTTGCTCCCAAACTCCACTGAGCACTAACAGGGAGAAGCTGCAGCATCTTACCATCGCCATTTCCATGTCGGTGTGTGCTGCCTGCGGTCCCTACAGCAGCTCCTGATAGATGAACGGAGCTGAAGGCACAGTCTCCATCATGCACTTATCATTTAGTGAAGGTGGTTGGAGAGCGTCAGCTAGCTCTTAGGAAAGATTGATATTTCATAGAAAAGCCCTACTTTTGTCTGCAAGCACCAGGCTGCGCAGGGACATTGTATTAAGCAGCCACTGGGATGTAGTGATGGGGGCTGGTTAGACCTCCACCTGCTCACTCTGCATGTCTGATAACTCATGTCCATGGCTTTGGCAAGTGTTCTTGCTCCATTTTGGTCTGGGGCATCACAAGATAACTCGCTGAACAGCGGTAGCTCCCAGACATCCAGTTCACTTGACGGTGTCCATCTGAGCAGAGACCAGATGGAGCCCTGCAGAAGTGCCGGTATTTTTAGAAATGTGGCCAGAATGCTTGGCCACTCTTTTTCTTTTGCATCAGTTGGAACCTCAGTGAGTACCCTATAGGAGTCAAAGTAATGGAGGCCTTAATGTAGGAGGATAAGAAAAGGGATTAATCTTGCTGTCTCATCTCCTGTTGATGACTAATGCTACGATGAACACCAGCGTGAGGAGGGATAGTCCTGCAATTAAAGCCCTGACTTGAGACTTAGAAAACCTCACTCAAGTTACTGGCTCTGTGATGGGTTTTCTGGGCAAGCTTTGTTGTTCTTTGTTAGTCCCAATGCTGTGAAATGATAACAAAAGTATTGCCCAGTCTCAGCGGGTGTGTTGGCTGCCTAGACTGTAATTTCTTTGGGTGAGGGACTGTCTCTACGTGTTTTATGGGATCCTGACCTCACTGGGGCAATTCAGCTGGACAGATGCAATTAGCTGGGCAGATGAAAGAAAGTGCCTGGAGTGGCGAGCTGTACCTCCCTCCTCCCTGACCCCATGAGGTCTTACCCTGATGCACAGGGACTGCAGTCCTGACACAGCGGGGCAGGGAACGAGCCCAGCACTCACAGGGCACCCTCTTCATTATTTAAGTTACTTGTCCGTAGTGGAGCTGGCCATGGGCCTAATTTCTGCTTAAGGCAATGGAAAGGGTTATTCTGCCCTGCTAAGCGGCTTCTTGGACAGGTTAAAAAAAAAGAGCTGTGTGGATATTTCTCATAAACCCATATCAGGGTGCTTCCCCCTGAACCTCAGTGGTGTGTGGGTGTAAACAGATATTGGGGTAAAATCCCAGCACAGTGAAGCCTGGGGATGCTTTGACATTTGATTTTATCCAGCTAAGATTTCTTCCAGCCTCTTTCTTTCTTGCTCCATACCCTCTGTGCCAGGTTGAGTGGAGAAGATGGGTAATGCATTCATCAGACATGTTTCTTGTTCAGATAGCGATGGGGTGACAGAGCATTAAAAGAAGTCCCTTTCAAAGCCATATGTGAATGTACAGCCCCAGTCTAGCTCCAGCATGAGCTGTGGCCTCTCCCCTGGCCGGAGGCTGTTGCTGGTGACTAAAAAAGAAGTGATGTCCTTTGGTTGTGCTGTCACTGTCCCCAATGGGGAGCTCCCGCTGGCACCAGAACAGCTGCATCAACCTCGGCCACGGGAAGATAAAGACCCATGTGATGGGGCTGGGGGTTGCATGGTGTGGGGATGCATGTGGGGACACCCCAACTTGGGGGCTGGGGAGCTGCAGTCCCCGGTGGGGCTTCCCTTCCCGTACCTGGACAGGGGCTGCATTGGGGCTGCAGACGTGCCTTTGGGGGAGGCTGGGATAAAGCAGCCACCAGCGAGAGGGGATTAAATGATTCAGTGTTTGGAGGCTGCTGCATTATTTAAAGGACCACACGCTATTTTTTTCTTATCCAGAGAAGACTGTTTTTAACAACAAAACCAGGCAGAAGCATGTTTGTTGCCTTCTCATTTTCTTCATCCCATGGTTTAAAATCAATATTCTGGGCCACTGTGTAGCCGATAAGTATGACCTGTCCATCCAGGTCACACCACGTATGCCGTGATGATTATGTCTTAATCAAGTGAAACTTGATACATTGCTGAGTATCAGTTCCCGCTGCTCTGCAGTGGGTTTAGCTCTTCTGGATTTCAGTTAAAGTAACAGGGGTGCAGCTGGTGGCAGGATTTGGTCTTAGTTATCTGTTCTGAGAGAAACAAGTAAAGTACCATAGCACAAAAATGATAGCAGCGCAGGGATGTTTGATGGATTTGTTGGCAGATTGCATGCAGGACGTGACTCTGGATGTAGTCTCCACAGGGTAACATCTCTGACTGCATTAGCCATGAGTTTGAGTCCCTTCAGGTGCTCTCCAGAAAAGCAACAGCTACCTGGTGTCTTTAAGCTCTCCAAAAGCTGCCAGCCACCTTGGGTTTGATGTGAGGTACAATGTGTAGTATCTGTCTGTCGGCACTGCCCCGGGCTGGTGGTTCAGTGCTTAGTCCAGAGTGGTGGGTCATGGTGTTTGCCACCCTTCCCATGCCCTGTAAAGAGATGCCTCTGAAGCTAAAGAAGATTGCTTGGCTTAGCCGTCTACTCATCTCAGTAAAGCTCCTCTATCAGGAGCCATGCTGGGCTAGTTTTAGGCAGAAACTCCCTCTATCAGTAAAGAGGTCAGAAAGAATATTTTTTCTTTGCTGTAGGAGCAGGTGCTATAAATGGTTTTGTTAAAAGTGTGGTAACGCTTTGAGGGCAAGGCTTTGGCAAGAGGACACGTAGCCTGGTTCACCTGTAATGAGCAGGGGGCAGGAAAGATTGTTGCCACAGGGCTTCTTGTTCTGGGAGGCTACTGGGGGGCTGACTTGCTCTGCTGTGATGTTGCACACACCAGGCTGTGTTCGATCTCCATTGCTTTCCCCTGTTGCCTCTCATGGTCCCTATCTTGGACTTCTTTCAGCTCCCCGTCACCTGCATCTTGTGGTACATGGTTGGCAGAGCTGGGCTCAGGGTGGGCAGTGGTACCCCCCATGCTGCACACAGGGCTAGGGAGCATCCACGAGCCATTTGTCCCCACTGTGATCCACTATGGTGACAGGTCCAGCTTACTCTCTGCTGGGCTGCCCACGCACAGGCGAAGCTGTTTCTGTTGTCCTCAGTAAAAGCAGTGTTAGGCCACAGTATTTGTTTAGGTTTTGTGCACAAATAGCTTGCTCACCACTGCTGAGAGGGCCAGGTTAAAATTAGTGGTCTTCAGAGTATTTTAGCATTTATTTGCCAAATTTTGCCCAGAGACCGAACTATTTCTGCTTCAATAAAAAAACCCAAACAAACATTTTTTGCTAGTGGGAAAAAAAAGAAAAAGATGTGAATGCTTCCCAGACATTTTAACTAGCTGCTTGATTTATCCACCTTGCTTCTAATAATGGACAGGGCTTTGCCCATCCTGGGGTTTGAAGAGAGGCTGCTGTTTGCGCGAGTGCATTTGCTTTGCATGCAAATAAGAGGGTTTATTGTCTGTTTGTTTGTCATAAAAGTGTAGCTTTTTGCGTGTCTAGAATAAGCACTGTTGTCCCAGGAGCAGGCCTTGCAGGAAAGGAATGGTTTGTGAACATCCCATGAACTGAAACTAAGTAGCATCAGCTATTCAGCAGGAGAGCACTGCACATCTGCTCTGAAACAGGCGGCACTGCAGAAAAAAAGAGGACTATATTGATCTGATAGTTTGTTGTCATTGACGTTTCTATTGATCTACTATTCCCCGATGATTTCTTACTGCTAAAGCCAAAGGGCAGTTTTGGGAAGGGTCAGCACTGAAGGTGAAAACGTTATCCAGATGAAACCATAGTGCACTTCTCCTTGGACTAAACAATTTCTCAGTTGAAACTCAGCCAAGATATTTCAGCTAGGTCATTCCAGGTCTGTTCAACATGATTTTGTATCCCAGCTGAAGGACGATGAGCCAAAGCCTACACCTCTGAAGTCACCGTGGATTCAATATCGTAATGCAGCCTTGGCCGAGTGCTGCTTGAAAGAGCAGAGTGGCACGGATTGAATTACCGGCAGCATATTAGTTGAAATCTCCTATTCAGGAACCACAGGGCCTGATGCAGCTCAGCTTTCAGGGCAGGTTGATAAGATCGTAGCCTGTGGTAACATAGTTTTAGGTTTTAATTTGGTATTCATTATATTATTATCAGCGATCAGGGTCCTGGCTCACTTACGAGCTGCTAATGGGATCTCGAGCGGCGTGGCTGCTGGCTCTGCTGGCTTCGGTGCAATGACTTGCTGCGTGTTGGGTCTCTGGCGTAGGTACCCATGGCATGGGGCAATCATCCTTTAATGACCCTCCTTTGATACATGGGGGTGTGCTGTCCATAAGAGTACCCCCAAAGATGCTTTAATGCAAAAGAAGGAACATGAACCAGATGGCTTCTCTAGAAAATGAAGATTGGATTTTCGGTTAGTTTGTGTATCTTCTGGTAACTTAAAATAGCCTCCTTTCTGTTTGTTGAGGCAAATAAGACAAGACATTAATATGCGCATCCTAGCAGTAAATAGGTTTCAAACAAGTTTCTGCAGTGCTGGAGGAGGATATTAAGACAACGTGGTTTTCATCATTGATGTGCCAGCTAGTATGCAAAAAGGTTCTGCTCTTACAACACAGGGAAAGGATTGGAAAATTGAGGAAAAAATAAGTTTTTCTGCTAGTATGTAGACAGAAAAAAAGGTTGATCCAGAATGCAAGACAAGTAATAGTATTGCTTCTAACTCAGTTAGATCTAATGCTAAAAAATACACATTTTGAGGAATGGGTATTTGAGAAGCAGGCCAGGTATAGACATGATGTAGCTCTTGAATCTGAATTCAAGAGCATTGTACGTAAATGAAATTCTGTTTAAATTGACCCATTCTGCTTGTTGGTTTTTTTTTTTTTTTTTTTTTAAATGTACTGTTATTTTCCTGGCCCTTAACTTTGCACATTTATAAAGACAAGCTTTTAGATATTGCATCTCAAGGAAAAATCCACTGGGCTTTTCCACAGAGGAGTTAATGGCTTTTATGAAAAGGTTTACCTAATCTGAGGTGATGTTTTCAGTCTCATGAAACCAGCACTGAAAGGAGCTGGAAATGACTGCTGAAGAAGGAGCTGGTGCCGTTGCTGTGCAGAGCACATGGGAAAATGATGAGTTTTGCTTTGTTTCCTGCTTTTGGGTACAGTAAAGTAGATTTCAATTAAAAACCGGGAGGAGTGAATGAGTAATTTCTTAATGTATCCAGTCAGCAAAAGAGAAACGAACACATCAATTAGACAAACCAGATTAGTGCTAGGGGTGTGTCCTCACTGTCCACATAAAGCATCGACAGCCTGGCTTCTGCTCAAATACACCCTGATAAACCCAGGCAATAATTGATCTATATTTACCTTCTTGATTTATGAGAACAGAGATTAGCTAGGACTCTGAAGCATATGATTCAATCATGTTTCTCATAGCTTATACAACTGCTGGTTATAAAATTATCTCTGTAAGCAAGGGAAAGCCCCCCCTTCCACCCCCTTGAGGGAGGTGTAAGTTTTCAGTGATCCTCACCACCCAGCGCTGGAGATAACATTTATGTCCTGGATCCACCGAGTGTGGTCGCCCTCATCCACAGTCTTCTTGATCGGGTACTGTGTTTGACTTGGCCTGCAGAAAATACAATATTTGAACGAGCCAGGGCTGCGGGCTCGCTGCCTTGCTGCAGGGAAAGGAGATGTGCTGCAGATCAATGGCCTCTCTTGGGGACAACAGGGACCCCGGGTGCCCTGGCCAGGCTCAGGACACATGGCATGTGGTGGGGGCTTGGCAGGGTGGGCAAAGCTAATTGCAGGTAGTTTTTAACCATACAGGAGTACGAGAAAGCAAGCAAACAAACCTAAGCAGCAGGGGAATCATGTAGCACTTCAAAAGGAAGGAGGAAAAGCGCTCTGCTTAGCGTTCATCATCATCTCTTGCATACACAGTATCACAAGCAATTAAAAAACGCTAATGCTTCAGTGTTTTCCCACCGGCCTAATAAAAATGGTTTTAATCCTCAGTTTCTTATTGCCATTCCCTTTGCCCTGGTCGACAGCTAGGTGCTGAGCCGATGGGTGCAGCGCTGGTTTTTCTGCAGCCTGGACAACTGGGGCTGGTCACCCAGCCCTTCCCTCTGGGAAACATCGAAGCTGAGGGACGGGGGGGTGAAAGCTGCTCTGTGCTTCAGGGCAATGGCAACCCGTTGCTGCTGACCCAGAAGCTGCTCCTGTGCAGTGGCACCGGTCACCCAGGGGACAGTGGGGACCTGCCTGGCTTTCACTGCTACCTACTGCCAGCACAGATGCAGCCCCACAGCGGGTCTGAGCTCAGCCAGGAGGAACCGCAGTACCAAAGACAGCAGAAGGAATTGAAACCAATATGCTTTTCATAGCAGATCTATGCTTTAAGGAGAAATTAAAATTAGTCTTCTATTAACAACTTCACTGTGCTGATACAGGATTATTTCTAGTTCAAGATCTGAATGGAGATTTGGCTGCTAATTTTAACATTATGGAATTTCCTGGGGTGTTTTTATTACACAGATAGGAGTAAGGAGAGTTATGCATAATGAAATTTTGCTGTAGGATAGCACATATCATAGTGTGTAACAGTTATTTAACCCCTCTCCCACCCTGCTGACTAACGTATATATAAACAGGCTTTACCTAGCTTGAATTCCTGCTTTCCTTTCCCATTCACCGGGAGCAGGATCTGCCTGATGCTCAGCACATGGGGCACTGGGTGCCTGACAACACCAGTTCCTTAAATACATTACAGATGTGCATGCCTGCAGGCAACTTTGATCCTCTTGTGCCCACACCAAATCACAAAGCCAATTTATCCTGGGGTTTCTGTGAAGTTTCTGGTGTTGAAGCATAGAGGAGGGGATGCAGGAAGATGCAATTTGCTGGGTGTTTCACTCTTTCCACTGTCCACTCTGGAAATATCTGTTTAGCAGAGTGATTTCCCTTTTCCTGCTGAACACTAGCCTTGAGGTGGGCTATGCTTCAACACAGTTGCTGTGGAGCATCACTGGCCACAGCTGGGTGACTTGTCCCAAGTCATTCTCCACCAGCTGGTCTTCGGAGAGAGGGACTGTGGACAAGAAACATTAGTTTGACAAGATGTGTGTTTTCCTTTTTTTTTTTTTTAAGCAAGAAACCCCAGTGTTTTGTTGACACAGAGCGAGTAACAGTTCATTTGCAACTCCCCAAATGAAGCTAAATTACTCTGAATAAATTGAACGATAAAGCAACATCTGAGCAAACCCAATCTCCTGATGGATGGTTTAGTCCTACTTGGAAATGCAGACATTCAGCCTAATGGGTTCCTCAAACATAACCAGTGACAGCCCCTACCCACCCTCTCAATTCCCTATTCATAGTGCTTATTCAAGTCTATTTTCCATTTTTTCTGGGTTTTATGTGACTTATAAGATACTCTTTCCCACTGGCAGTGGATTGTCAGAGTATTTCCAAGTCTGAGCATTTTCACAAGTGGAATACTACCAGTCAGTCTCATCGCACAGCAGTGTGGCAGCTCGGCTTTGGATTGATGAAAACAAATGAGCGTTTAAATTGAAGAGTCATTTGACATTGTGCAGTTAAAGGAGATGTTCTTCCTTATGATAATTAATGATTTTGAAGGCAGGCAGCAGGGAAGGGGCAGCCCAGGTTACTGTTGGCCAGGGAAAGCAGGAGGGCAGTGATGGCCCTGGTGGGCTGTGCCCATTCAGGGAACCCATTGCTGGCTCTTCTCCATGGGAAAAGCATCAGCTATCTGTGGGGAGAGAAAAAATGCATACCCAACATAGAAGCAGAAATCTAGAGCCAGAGCCATGCCATCTCTAAGGAGATTTGTGATTTTGCCTCTAGTAGGAAGGACTGCTGGGTGGTATACAGCTGTCAGTGGTTACCAAGTGGCTAAATCCATCAGCAGAGCCCTATCTGTGCTTAAATCAGAACTGAATTTGCCCTTTATTGGTGCCCTTTTCTGACATTTCCCCTTGTTGAGGTTGTAATTTTCTGTCAAAATGTAACTGCAGAGCTATGCATTTTAATCCTGTGCAATTACAGTCCTCAGGAACTCGGTCATCCCCTGCATGACACATCCACAGTCCCCCCTTGCCCCTGCAGAAGCAGACTGAAGTTACAGGAGGTGGCTGAAAAGGGGGGTCTTGTTCTCAGAGGCCTTTCTTCCTCCCACTATTATTTTTAGAGCTCCAACTTGAAGTTCACTGCTGCAGAGACAACCTACACCCCAGCACTCCCTCCCGGGGAGTGGGTGATACAAAAGTCACCCAGCTCCCACCTTCAAAGCAGATGTGACTCAGCCTGCAGTTTGGGGGCTCTTTGTCTAATTCAGAGGAGGATGAGTCACAGGAGGCGAAGGCAGAGGCTCAGCTGGCAGGAATCAGCCGACGGCCTTGCAAGTTGGCTCAGCTGAGCTGATTCACGCTGGTGGAGGGTCCACTGCTTCCTACAGCAATCCCACCCACCCACGGCTTGTGCTGGGTAAACACCATCAGTATGGGACAGCTGATCTGAGAGGTACAAATTATCATCAAGTCGATTGTGAGGGAGAGAAATTTTAAAAAATCTTCCTGCTCAGTTTAAAAAAAACCTGGGTAAAATAGTTCTCTCTTAACAAAACCCTCGTTAGCTGTCTGCAGCAAGGGCATGGGGGTATTTCCAGGCAGAATCAGGGAAAAGCAAACACACTGCATGCAAGCACACAGCCTGCAGCCGAACAGCTCTGACCTGCAATTTTTCAAATCAAGCCAGTGAAACAGGATTTAGCCCAATCAGTGATTAGATAGGAGACACACATGAAAGCAATGGCCTGATTACCCTTTGTAGCTGGTTGCCTCGGTGTTAGCTGGGGTTGCACTTTACCCCATCAGGAGGTGATGCTTCACCCAGCTGTAGGTACCACCTCAAGAGAGGTGTGTAGGGGACAAGTAAGTCCTGGGGAAGCAACAGAAGAAACCTGACTGTGTACAGCTGCAGGCTGGTGCTATCCCAGCAGGATGTGGAGAATCCTCCTTGTCCAGCAGCATGGTAAGTGTGGGCCTGTGAGGGCTTGTAACAACTCTCTTCTGTTTTGCTATTCTAAATGTCTCATTTTAGAGGAAAAAAATGCTGTCTATAAAGCTTATTTTCTTTATAAGCATTAAAGATGAAGAATGGCAGTCAGAAATGTGGGGAAATCCAAGTTAGAAACAAAGATTCCTGCAGTTGTTTTATTGAGAGCATAAGGAGGATTTCTATTTTTATTGTTTTTTGTCCCTGGTGTCGCTCTTGGTTTCCAGTTCATTCAATGTATTTAGTCATCTCACACCTTAATTTTCCTTGCTCTTTCAGCTGGGTGCTGTATTCTCCTTCACATCCTCTAAATCATATCAGATTGCTGCATCCCACGAATGATGCAACTTGGAGTCAATAGTCTTCTGGAGAAATTGCTTCTGACAGGTTAGAGACCCTACCAAACAAATGGCACCTAAGGAGGGGTGTGCTTTCATTTGGGCTGGCCTCACAGCACCTTCCTGTATGCGAGATGGGATGTGATTCAGAAGGCAACTCCTGGATGACTTGTCCAAAAACTATCACCAATGCAAGACTATTTTTATGTACTAATATAGAAGCAGAATTGCCACCAGCTTTGTATCAGGTTGGTTGTCAAATGGGCTGTTTGGCTGCTGATGGGAAACAGTCTCAGTCCTGTTCCCATCCTGAACTGAAAACTGAGAGACTCTTACATGGAGGGTGTGCAAAGACAGAGTAGAACCATTGAATGATAGTAGTAAACATACAACAGGTTAAGCAACATCATTGCTTAACATGGTATACAAAATAGCTTCATATATACCTGCCACTAATGGTAACTACTCTTGTCAACCATCTGCATATAGGTCCTTAATTAAAAACTGTTATTTATAGAACAGATTGTAAAAGGACACCTCATAAACCCAGAATAAGTCAGTTTGACATCTTGGGCTGTGTAGACAGTAAATGTGCAGCAAAACCAACCTTTTTCATAATGACAATACTGAAAAATAAGTGCCTGCATGGAAGCAATGTTGGCTTGAAGCATGCAAAATGGCCCTGTTCTTGCTCTTTCATCTTGACCTACCTTAACAAAACTATAATGGGAAATGGATTTGTGCTCTTGTCCAAAAGTCCTGGGGGTAAGTAGAGTGAGGAAGCCCAGGTTGTGTGGATGGGTGCAGAGGAGCCCATTGGCTTTTGACAGAGCAGGATCAGGATAAGACCCTCTTGCTCTGAGCCAGGATGGGTTTTGGCTTGGAGGAGCCAGATGAGCATTTCCATTAACTCTACCAAGCTTCAGGTCAGGATCCTTCTTGGTATGTCTTTGCTTTTGTGGCTCACAGGTGACTGACTCCTACTTGCATCATCTTAATTTCCTGCAGCTTTTTGAGCAGAAAGGCTGTTGTGCTTGTAGACGTCTTCATAACATCTTTATTCCTGTGGAAAATAATGTTTTGGAAAAAAACTAATTTTAGCCATTACTCGGGTTTTGACTGAAGACTTTGTAGCAGTGAAGACCTCACAAAGAATGCTGCAAGCATAATTGTTGGCTTTTTGAGCAAAGATAAAAGTTTAAAATACATGGCACAGAGTGAATAAAAACAAACCAAGAGCAGTCCTGCTGTCAAGTGTCCAGTGTATGCAGGAGAGAGACAAAAGCCCACGGCAAATGCAGCAGATTGCTGGCAGACTTCTGTTGTTGGGTCTGTAAATTCCTGTCCAAAGCCCAGAAAAATCAAGGGGCTCCTATTGAGTTCCTAGATCTTGGGATTAGGCAGGATGTAAAATAGGAGGACATGGATAGTGATAAGATGTTTTGAAAAAGTTATGCAAATGATGTTAAAATACACGATTTAAAATATTAGCTCTGGCAGGGAAAAGCTGCTGAAGTTTCAGTCAAGGGGAACAAATATTCAATAAATTAAAAAGTCGGGATTTGGCTTTAAAACAATTGCTTTGTAAGCAAATGTTTCTTGTGATCGGCATGAAAAGCGCTAAGGGAAGGGATACAGCTCGGCTGCTTTCTTTCAGTTGCCATCGCCTGAAGAAATGGCTCAAGTTTACACTTTTGTTGGCACTCTGGAGCCTGACAGAAGTTCAGCAACTCTTCTTATCCTACTTTTTTTTTTTTTTTTTTTTTGTGTAGAGGGGATCTTCCCAGAAGGGAGCTGTGGTCCATTTGTAACTGTAGGAGAAAAACTACATCATTATGGCCAGGTCAGGGCCCCCTCAGTGCCAGCCCAGCACCATCATGAGCAAGGGTTGATTCACATTTTTAAAAAGCTGTATCTAGTTCAACATGTAAATTTTTTTTTTAAACTCACTTTTTTTTAATGCTGTAAATATTCATGTCTTTGATGCTGTCAAGGCGAAGTCTAGAGTGTGTAACACTATTTTCTGTGATGATTTCAATTACCTGGTAAATCTGCAGTGCTTTTATCCACCACGGCTTTGTTTCCCTGGGAAGAAGGAGGTCACAGATTACAAGGAAGAGCTGG